>NW_027551573.1:709391-750856 GCF_008692635.1 Crocuta crocuta
AGAAAGTATATTATAAATCTATCTAAAGAAGAAATGATTTCTTCAATGGTTCATTGAAGAAAGTCAATAATGAATACAGTTAAGTCACTATCATAGGATAAGGTTTGGCAAATAGTGTTTATTAGTAAATCTTGAAAGCAAATTAAAATGGGTACTTTGACATTTTTTAAAAATTATACAACCACTGACTTGGGCTTCCTTTTGAAGACATCAAGTTAACCATGTAATAATATACTTAACTACAGTTTTATGGAAGTCATTTTCACATTATTCAATTCACTATCTGCTTAACTCTTCATAAATGCTGAAGATGAAAGGAACAATATAATTTGCATTCTGATGGTCTAACTTTTAGGACAGAATTTTGAAAAATCTGGAGAAGCTGATAAAGAAATAACAATACTGAATTTCCCAAATATCAGCTCCCTTACAAACAATAGAGGCTTTTCTTTCCCCTTAAGATGATAGTGCCACATACATACCAGGACTCATTCATTCACTTATCACTTCATGGAAAGCATTTCTGAATTCTGTGTACATATATGCTTAGTCATTACTGTTGTCTAGCTATCACTTCCCCACTTGTGTGTATGTAGTGTTTAATTTTTATTTGCAAACTACAACCATTATGGCTATGTCACTTGTGTTTTCAGTAGTCAAATAAAATGACATCAAAAGATTTCAAGGATAAATAGCTACTGAAGCAGAGAAAAAGTTGTGAGGACTACAATACCTGTGATCCAGCAAGAACAAAATTGCAGGTCATATTTTTAAAATAAGTCCTAGCTGGTAGATAATATAAATTAATCTGGTTGCATTTACCCTTCTTACAGAGATCACTGGAGAGAGAGAGCGATTAGCTCAAAGTCATAGAACAAAAAAAGAGGAACACTGGAATAAAACCTACTTAGGCATTATATCTGCCCACACCTTGACTTTTCGTTTTTGCCTTCCCCCAATTCTAGGATTCCTGAGAATCTAAAATAAGGGACCCTACTGCTAGACACAGAGATCTGCAGCTAGATCAACTCCCCTTCTGGAGTATTACTCAGAGACAGAAGCAGTTGCCTCTAAGGCACCTCACCGTGATACTTAAAAGAGATGTCCCATAAATTTCTGCTCCTAATGTTCCAAGAATTCTCCAGGCTGTTGACCTTCTGGGGGGGTAAATTTTAGCACTGTGGCACCCTAACTCTTTTTTATAAATTCCCTTTGGGTTTCAGATAGCCAGAGTTACTTTTGCATCCTGCAAAACAAACAAACAAACAAACAAAAAACATTATATATTATAAGGCCTAGATTTGCTAACTGCTGATTATCTTTTTCCCAGAATGTCAGAGGATATTGAATATGAGATAGGTCAAGTTAGTCCACTACTGTATTTTGATTGAATCTAAGTCCTTCTTTGTTAGCTTCCACAGTAGAGTTTGGGAAAGGAAAGAAGCTTATGCACAAGTAGCTTATTTCAGAGGTGATCATGGGAAGCAGGAGTCAGGACTAGAGAAAATAAAATAAAGGAGGAAGGGAAACCAAGGAAAAAGATGTATTATCAAGTTGGCCATGATGATCCCACTGGACCCCTTAAAGAATGTACAGAATTATTCCCTGAAAAAATGAAAGGAAAAGATTACCAATGATTACTGTTCTCTTTTTGTTGAGGGTTGTCTATGGGCACTTACTACTTTTTCTACAATTCCATGCCTTCCCAACAGACTTTTGAAGGTATCCTCCACTATGGAAAGGCATTAGGAAAAAAATAATAGCGAAGGCATAAACTAAATAATAAAAGAAACTGATTAAGTTAAGAGGTTGTGGGGTAGAGAAATATAGAAACATATTCCAGTCCTACATATTACCTAATTTAATACTGAGGTGTCTATTATTTCCATTTATTGATGAAATAACTCACCTTCTGAAACTCTACATGATTGTCTCATAATCACAAGACCAACAGCCAATGAAGCAATCACTTTATTAAATAGGGAAAGTCAATCTCAGTTTCCTCACTGACTCTTGAAAAATATTTTAAAATCTTAAATACACATTCTCCACCTTTGCCTCCAATCTTATTGAAAGGTTATTGAAAGATATGTGTTAGGGGCACCTGGGTGGCTCAGTCGGTTAAGCGTCCGACTTCAGCTCAGGTCATGATCTCACAGTTTGTGGGTTTGAGCCCTGCATTGGGCTCTGTGCTGACAGCTAGCTCAAAGCCTGGAGCCTGTCTTTGGATTCTGTCTCCCTTTCTCTCTGACCCTCCCCTGCTCATGCTGTCTCTCTCTCTCAAAAATAAATAAAACATTAAAAAAAATTTTTTTTAAAGAAAGATATGTGTTATTTTTTTCCCCAGTATCTTTAGGCAGGGGTTCTTGGTTTATTTAAAAAGAAAGATATGTGTTATTTTTTCCCCCAGTATCTTTAGGCAGGGGTTCTTGGTTTATTTAACATGTTTTTTTCTCACTGTATTAGCTGGGAAAGAAAGGGGCAAATATAATAATAATAAATGAAAAATATTAATTAAGCTTTTATTAGATCTAGGCAATGTTCTAATGTAACCTGTTTGCATGCATTTGCTAATTTAATTTATACTGTAACTCTATACCATATCTGTATCACAATAATTATTTTCTATATTAGAAAACCGAGGCAATAGAAGAGTGAAGTGATCTGCCCAACATTACCCAGGAAGTCCCATTCTGAAGTACTGCCTTAACCACTGTCATATACTGCCTCGTATCATGCGTGTGTCTGTGCCATTCAAATGAATCCAATCATGACAGGCTTAGTCAGAGACTGGAGAAAAGCTGGAGTGTCTTCTGTCTGAGTTCAGTTCCAAAGTTATTTACTTTCTGACTTCTGCGTGATTGTTAATATTATAAATTCATACTGGAAATAGAAACTTTCAGCACTATTTTTGATCTCTTGTTATGTGCTAAATGCTTTACATAGTGGCTTATTTCATCTTCTCAGTAGTATTAGGAGGTAGGATTTAGTTAGGGGATGAAGTCTATGGCTCAGAGACATTCAGTAACACCAAAGTTCACTCAGTTGCAATGATAGACATAACTAAATTAGCATTTTGGCTGAGACTTCAAAGCCCATGTTCTGTAACCTAAATATGTAAGGATATTTATGGAAAGGATGGCTCTATTCAAACATCAAATGTAGAGTTGGACTCTGTAAAGTACAATGGCTCACACTTATTTGGGGGGGGGGCTTCCAATCACATCTACGAGTACTGAAAGGACATTTTTTTTTTTTTACAATAACAGCTTTTGAACAAAAGCTACCTAGACATCAAATCACTATGCTGTACACCTAAAACTAATACAATGTTATATGTCAATTATGTATCAATTTTTTTTAACTTTTTTAAAATTATTTTTTAGAGACAGAGCATGAATGGAGGAGAGGAGAAGAGAGAGAGAGAGAACGGGAGAGAGAGAGAGAATCTTAAGTATGCTCAGCATGAAGCCTGATGCGGGGCTCAGTCTCATAACCCTGAGATAATGACCTAAACCAAAATGAAGAGTCAGATGCTCAACCAACCAAGCTACCCAGGTACCCCAATATATCAATTTTTTAAAATTACCTGCATAAATCTTGGCACTGGTTTTTAAATAATTTTATTTAATTTTTAATTAATGTAAATACCACTACCACACTCTCAAGACATGTTTCAGTTTGTTTCCTTGCCAATCTACATATCAAAAAGACTTTCCTAGTGTATTCACTGAAGCCTGAGGAAGGCAATATCTTGGGACTACAGGAGAGTTTCCAGGAGAAATAGAGAGAAATTCACTTATACTGATAAGAGTAGGAGTCAAGTGGAATAGTGCAAAGGTGTGGGAGAGGATGACATGAGCAAAAGTATAGGAAGAAGTATATGGAACCTCATATGAAAACTGGCTATATCAATACAATATAGGTTCATTGTGAAAATTAAATGAGATAAGCCACACAGCACTTAGCTCAGCATATGTTCTATAAATTCTAAAGATTTTTAACTTCTATTATTATCATCACTAATATTGTCATAATCATTATGATCACCGACACCTTTATTGTAATTAAGCCCCTACCTACTTCCTCAATATCAGTCTCCACTGTCCCAAAATTTTCCATAGCCTTATAATGCAACATCATTTCTATTGTGAGCAGAAAATGGTGGACTTTGTAGACGTTGGTAAAATTACATAGATTCTAATGAGAAAAACATTATTTCTTGTCAGAATATTAAAAGGGAAAATTTACATAGTACCTGTATTGGTTGACACATAGTAAGTGTTCAACAAATGATTGCTTAAAGTAACAAAGCACTATTAGTGATATGGAATATACATCAAGTGGAAAGTCTATATCAAGCTGAAAACATAGCAAATTTGAAATTAAGATAATTTGGGAAGACTTTAATAAAAAGCCTATTTTAAAATGGGAGAAAGAGGATATAGAACGCATAAAAGATATTACAATTCCCTGGAGCTCTACTTCAACCTCTAGTACTGACTAGGGTAAGAAGAGGGGAAGTTTTGCTCAAAATGAACAAGACTGTGTGCAGAGAGCCACTGTGTGCCAGCTGAGAACTTCAGTTGAAAGAGGGAACAAGCCTGCAGTGAGTCACAGTAAGGATCCAGGGGGTTAAAAGTTCCAAACTCACTCTCCACCCTCCTTCTCTCCATGGATATAGTCTATACAGGTCAGCCTCTATGGCACAAAACAGAGAGGCAAAGGGTAGAAAGTGGACCTGAAAGCGAGCAGAAAATGTTTCAAGAAGGGTCTATTTAAATTATTAGCTTCTGTACATATGCATAAAACATACAAACATACATATGTTCACTAGTGAATTAGACATAAAGTTTTCTTCTGTCATATCAAATGTTGTGGTAATAAATTTCCTTTAGCTTAACGAAAAAGAGTTCATATATTTTTCTTGTCATTAATTCCTTAATGGCAAGGATGTGTTCCTTTTCGTATTCAATTTTCAATGCCATGCAATACATACTCAGATCAGTGTATTTACTCCATGAATTGCTTATTGGGTTGTATTGAGTTAAATGTCTGTTGGAGCCACCTTTTCCTTAAATAAAGAATCTCACATTGGACTTCGACTTTACATCTGGAAAATGACCTTACTGAAAAAGTTAAAGGTTTTAGTAAAGGTCACAGAGCTGAAGATCTATAATACTGGATAAGAGCCAGGGTCCCAATTTTTAACTGTGTTCTTTTCCAGTATGCCATTTTTCTCTACATACAAATTCTCTTTCCCATGAGCTTGTTCAGCTGTTCAGCACTCTGGACAGTGGCAGAAATAGAACATTTTAATGTACTTTTCTTTTCACAGTGATGTTCTCTGGTCCTAGAGCAGTCATGGGAACCATGTAGGTGCTCCAAAATGGTTTGTTGAAGAAGAGGTAATCAATGTGTAGAAAGAGAGGAAGGAAGAAGTTTGTTCAAAGTAAACAGCATATCATTTCTTTCTATTTATGTGTCTCTACCCCTAGATACTTGTTGATTACCTTGCACATACACACAAATCAAGTACACTGTATCAGTAGCTATGTGCTTGAGCAACATGAAATGTTAGGGATATTCTCTATCAGCTGATTTTGTGAAGACAGAAAACCAAAGTAGAATTTTATGTAAAGAGACCATTTTTCTGTTCTCTTTCACAGCATTAAAATACTATTCCTTACTTAAATACCAAAAAAGTATTTTATGTGCAGAGCTCACTGTGGACTAATTGCTCAATCTATGGGTGGAATGAATGAAATCTGGCTTTTCTCTCAGTGAAAAAATTATTAATGGAAGAGCTTTAGAAATCATTTCCTTGTGAAATATAAATCTGTCTTGTTGAACAAAGCATTCCAACAGGCAGACTAGAAAGAACTAATACAAGGTAACAATCTACCTATACTATTGAACTTTATTTGACTGTGAGAAAAACAGTATAAAATTCTATTGTGGCATATCAGGAAGGCCTGGCTCTACCTAGGCCTTTGTATTTCTTTTACAGATATCCTCATAAATCATTTAAAATCATTGACCATATCTTACACCTCCCTTTCAGCCATAGTTCAGATAGAAGCTGTGTTGTACTCTAAATGGCTTTGCTTCTCAGATGTAAAACAGAATTTATGTTTACTATTCTTCTTCAGACACCCACACTTTCCTTCTGCAAGATAAACCTTATAACTGCCTTAAATCATCCATTTTCTTTCTGTGATTACTGAAAGAATGGCAGATTTACAGGCCTAAGACCATCTGTGCCAAGAAAAGAAGATGCTTTTTTTCTTAATAGAAAGGATGGCATTGTTTTATTGTCATTTTTACAATCTTGCTCATCTGCACACAAGAATCCTCCATGTTTGACCTGTAAGTATTCACTCTGCTCACAGATAGTCTTCGTGTTCTTCTTACTCTCCCCTATGAAGCCAAAGAAACATAGCCAGCTTTATGCTAAAGCAGGGTTTCTCAGCCTCAACACTGCTGACATTTAGGTAATAATCAATTTGTTAATTCTTTGTTGTATGAGGGAATATCCTATGCATTTTAGGGTGTCTAGCAACATCTCTGGCTTTTTACCCACTAGATGACAGTAGCACACTCATCCCCTACTCAAGAAAACAAAAATGCCACATGTCATACTGCAAAATATCTCCTGGGAGACAGAATCATCCCCAGTTTGAGAACCACTATAAAACCATTCCAGGCCTGCTTAGTAAATTGTGAGGGAGAGGGGGGGAATTAAAAGTAAGCTACACCTGGGGCGCCTGGGTGGCTTAGTCGGTTGGGCGACCGGCTTTCGCTTTGGTCATGATCTCGAGGTTTGTGGGTTCGAGCCCTGCGTCGGGCTCTGTGCTGACTGCCAGCTCAGAGCCTGGAGCCTGTTTCGGGGTCTGTGTCTCCCTCTCTCTCTGACCCTCCCCTGCTCACGCTGTCTCTCTCTCTCTCTCTCTCTCTCTCTCTCTCTCTCTCCTAGAGATAAATAAAAATATTTTAAAAAAAAAGTAAGCTACACCTACTAATTCTCTAACATTAAATGTAAGAATTCACTACATCCCTTTATACACTGTTCATTCATTTGCCATTTCTTTCTTTCATTGACTTTTTCTTTCCTGACCATTTGGAGGTTACACAGGTCTTACTCACTGGTAAATAATATTCTCATGGAGAGATGGTTCTACAGTTGTTTGAAGCATATAAGTATGCACAACTTTTTGGAAAAGACTTGGTCAGGACAGAGTAAAAACTAAATAAATGTGAATCCTGATTTATGAACTCATGAACTCTGGAAAGAGTAATCATAGCACTCTCTCTCACCAAGATTTTACTTTGTGTAATGGAGTTGGAAGAAAACATAATACAACGATGAGTTTTAGAGAAGCTAATGCTTCATAAGATATCTAATGCTTTAAGTGCCTAATCTCAAAAAAAAAACCCAAAAACAAGAAAACACACATTTTAGTAAAATTTAGGAGACAGACTTCAGAATATTTCTTAAGAAACTTGAAGTGAATTACAATGAATATGAGATAAAACTTGGATTACAGATTTTTTCTTTTATATGATACTTATCTGTAATTTGAAGCTTTTTGACAATGACTGTGCATTTCTTTTATAATTAAGAAAAAAACAATAAACTTTATAAATTAAAGTTCATTAAAAATTCTGGCTCCTGTGCATTTGAGGTTAAGCCCAGTGCAGTGAACCCCTTATAGTAACTTTCAGCCTCAGAGGGGATTATTTATGGGCAACCACTGAATACCCCTAGAGAGCAAGGAAATAAAGTTGACATGACAGCATTTTCCAAATTGCTTCTGAATGTACAAAACAGCAGCAGGCCTTTGAAGACCGGGCCTGTGGGGTCTGCCCAGGGAACAATGGTCCATGTAACAAAGTCATCTCTCTCCAGTCCTCCTGACTTCCCCAAGTGATTTCTGCTGTGGCAGCTAAAGCCTCTATCACCCCATGCCGAGGCCTCTGGAAGGTCACATTTGCATTGGCTAGAAGAATGGTCCAGGTGGTGCTGCCCATGGATACTGTCTGCTATAGCTCTTTCCCTTAATTACAGATTCTTCCCTTGCCAGCTTTTCCTTCCTGATCACCTCCTGCTGTGCACTGTTTGGACATTTAGTTGGAGATAAGAGGAAAGGAAATATAAATCTTAGGATCAGGCTATGAATCTGTGAGAAAGACAATCTGCAAGTTGCATGCAGATACAAATGGGGGGAAAAGTCACTTGATAAGAAAGTCTTCCCTTGAGGACATGAATAAAATCTTTGTTGAGGTTGTTAGAAACACTAATTTGATGGCCATGAAGACGTGGTTCCAATCCCAGCACTGTCGGCTATTAGCTATGGGAACTCTGTTAAGCTCCATGAATCTAGTTTTCCTTTCCTGAAAAGCAGACTTAATAATAATTGTCACAACCTGAAAATTAAATAACTAATATAAACTGTATTTAAGGTACTTTTATGAGTCATTCATAAATTCATTTAGTCGAATGAATGCACAGCATGTGCCAGAAAGTACTACATATTGAATAAGACATGGTTAACAAAGTTAAACACAGTCAGCTCCTCCCCTCAGAGAGAATGCACTCTAATTAGAAATCCATATATCTAGGAAATAGACACAAAAGTAAGTATATGATTGAAACGGTGATATATGCCACAAAGCAGAAGTTTGTGGGGGCTATTTGAGGATACACAAGGCTATATTGAGAATCATCAATCTGGAATACAGAGAATGTACCAGGTAAAGGAAAGAAAAGTATTCAATGCAGACAGAACAATACAGAAAAATGTCTTATATTATGGAACATAAGAGGCTCAAATAACAATCCCCTTCATTTTTTTTTTAATATTTATATCTTTATTTTGAGAGAGAGAAAAAGAAAGAGAGCAAGAGATTGAGCATGAGTGGGGGCAGAGAGAGAAGGAAAGAGAGAATCCCAAGAAGGCTCCATACAGTCAGTGCAGAGCCCCAACATGGGGCTCTATCCCATGAACCATGAGATCATGACCTGAGCCAAAATCAAGAGTCAGACACTTAACCAACTGAGCCACCCAGGCACCTCAACAATCCCCTTTGTATACTCAGTACATAGCACAGTGCCTAGCACATAGAGGTCAATAAATATTTGTTGAATGAATAAATGAGATTTCTAAGAATTATTTTGTGAGTGTTGATTCAGTTACTTGCTAGAAGTACGATCTTTACCAGATCATTTACTTGTCTAAGACTTAGTTTCCTTATTTGTTGGCTATAATGATTCATAATACTGCCATCTCTAAATTACTTTTAGGATAAAATGAAAGGGTGAACATGAAACCTGCTTGGTAAGGTACTACACAAACTTTACTTAAGTTTACCATAAATAAGAGTTTTCCTCTATGAATATCACTAGATGGCAAGCACCTTGAAGAGGAGTCAAATTTTGGTTATCCCTGTATTCATCCATCAGGGTACCTGGACTGAAGCAAACGCTCAATAAATATCTGTTAATAAAATATCCATTGGTAATAATGGTACTAATTTACCAATGGTAAAGTATCCATTGGTAATACACATTTATCAATGTGTATGCAAGTATGTGGGCACATACATCACTTTGATTTAGGATCCCACATTACTTCTGTCCAATGCATCAAAATCAGGTGTCAACATGGGGTGCCTAGGTGGCTCAGTCAGTTAAGTGTCCGACTTCGGCTCAGGCCGTGATCACACAATTCATGGGTTCGAGCCCCACATTGGGCTCTGTGCTGACGGCTATCTCAGAGCCTGGAAACTGCTTCACATTCTGTATCTCCCTCTCTCTCTGACCCTCCACTGCTCATGCTGTCTCTCTCTCTCTCTTTCAGAAATAAAAAACATTAAAATTTTTTTAAAAAATCAGGTGTCAGCAGCATATCAAACCAAATATGATTCCATGATCTCTCTCTTACTGTGATTTCTGTATTATCCACCAAGTCTATGCCTATTAACCAACCTGAAAAGTCTCTGAAATATTTCTAAACAGAGCTGGTGCCTCTACTAACTAAGCCTGTTTCTTTTCTCTCTCAATTTTCTTCTGACAAATAAGAGTGAGGCACAAAAAGGAGTGAGAGTTTTATTATATAATTTATTGGATTATCAATATGCCCACCCCAATGTTTGAAATGCACTAGAGCACAGTAAGTGTTGGGAGAAGCAATCTGTCCTGGACCTTGAGCATTGCTGCACATTCCTCCTAGGTATGTCAAGAATGCATGACCTTGAGCTTTCTTTACCTAGATCATTTCTCAGGGCTATGTTAACAAAAGTAACCTGGGGAGATGAAGTAATGTCTCTTCCCATTACCCACCCCCCAAACAAAAAGTAGACTTGCTTTCACTTACTTTAAAAGCGGTAAATCCCATAATCTAGAGTCTTTGTCTTTAATGTATTCGTTGGAATTGGCAAGATGGGAACCAATACAAATAAACATAAAGCTCTGGTTACTGATTTTACTGTTAGTAATAACATCCTTTGTCTCTGAGCCAGGAATCTCATGCCTTCAGCCAGTATCCATAATACTACAGCAGACTAACCTGTTAGCTTGGAAGTGGTATAAAATCACAAACTTATCACTGTTCTGGACATTGAGTAACAATTTTGGCATTAGGATCTGATATATCTGAGTCTATCTTTCTATGTAACTTTTTTGTGCTCTAGTTTTTATCTTCTGAAGCTGAGATCAGAATGCCAACCACAAGTACTAAGCCAGAATTCTATTTTTTCACTTGCAATCAAATAGGTCTAACTACAGCATTGTGCTACAACAAAATAATACAAAATAAAAGAGCCATAAATTCATTGGAAATATTTGGGGGAATTGACAGAGTCTAAGAAATAGCTAAATAATCAGGTTACAGGAAAATCAGAAATAGTTCTGGGTAGCTCAGACATGGGAACTCATGGACCATCTCTAGGGTAATTCTTAATGACACAACTTCAATTACCGTCTACCTTTATTTTCAAGATTCAAATGCCTAGAAGAGGAATATTAATTATTTGAGCTTGGGTCATGTATTTTCCCTGTGGCCGAGGCAGTGTGAAAGGGAGAAAGGAGGGACAAGCATTTTACAAAATATTTGGACTGACTGGAGTAGCAAATGCCCAAAGAAAAAGCAAAAACCATAGATACTCCTCAACTATGACTCCTGACATATGTCAATGCTTGGCACGTGTTAAGTGTTTTTATCTTATTTTTAAATGTCACCATAATTGTTAACAACAATAAAAATCTTGTTACAAAGCTGTCAGTTACTAATAACATAAGCTCATTTAAAAATATCTTCTACTGGGGCGCCTGGGTGGCTCAGTCAGTTAAGCATCCGACTTCGCCTCAGGTCATGATCTCACAGTTCCTGGGTTCAAGCCCCACGTCGGGCTCAGTGCTGACAGCTAGCTTGGAGCTCGGAGCCTGGAGCCTGTTTCAGATTTGTATCTCCCTCTCTCTCTCTGACCCTTCCCTGCTCATGCTGTCTCTCTCTCAGAAATAAAAATGTATGTATATCTTCTACTGTTAGAAAATTCAAATCTATCAGGGACAATGTCACAGATGCAAATTTAAGAAATACCAAAAATATTTCAATGTTAAGTTTATATTGGTCTAGCAACCAGTGGGTGTGAAAGCCTAACTAATAATTTATCTTCAATCTGATAAGAAAATGAAGATATAACCCTTGGTTAGGAGTATAGATTCTAGCTGCTTTGAATCTTAGCCCACCCACTTCCTAATTATTTGATTCTGGGAAGTTAAATTAATCTCTCCAAATGAGCACCCTCCTACACTATTGGTGGGAATGTAAACTGGTGCAGCCCCTCTGGAAAGCAGTATGGAGGTTCCTCAAAAAATTAACAATAGAACTCCCCAATGACCCAGCAATAGTACTGCTAGGAATTTACCCAAGAGATACAGGAGTGCTGATGCATAGGGCACATGTACCCCAATGTTCATAGCAGCACTCTCAACAATAGCCTAAGTGTCCATCAACAGACGAATGGATCAAGAAGATGTGGTATATTTATACAATGGAATACTATATGACAATGAGAAAGAATGAGATCTGGCCATATGTAGCAACATGGATGGAACTAGAGGGTGTTATGCTGAGTGAAATAAGTCAGGCAGAGAAGGACAGATACCATATGTTTGCACATATAGGTGGATTAGGAGGAAGCTAACGGAGGACCATGAGGGAGAAGAAGGGGAAAAATAGTTGGGGCAAGGGAGGGAGGCAAACCATGAGAGACTCTTGAATGCTGAGAACAAATTGAGGGCTGATGGGAGAGAGGGATAGGGGAAGGGGGATGATGGGCATGGAGGAGGGCACACCTCAGTGCTCATCCCCACTCTTGTGGGGATGAGCACTGGGTGTTACATGGAAACCAACTTGACAATAAACTATTTTGGGAAGAAAAAAATTTTAGTAAAATAAATCTCTCCACATTTCAGTTTTCTCACATTTAATTCATAGAATTAATTGAAACAGACAATCCACTTAAAGCATTAACATGGTCTCTGACACTTAGTAAATGCTCAATAAATGTTAACTATGGCTATTATTCAGTCCATGTCTTTACTCTTTCACCTGTCTACCCATTCCATATAAATAAATAAATAGGTAGATCTGAAAACTCAAAGCATGGCCCCTACTGGACGTGTTTATAAACAAAAATAAACAAGTAATTGTGAGAACTCTGTACACTGATGATTAAAGGCTTAATCTGGCAACATACTTTTCTGAGAAGGAAAAAAAAAAGACCCAATAAGGTTTTAAATTTGCCTGTATTGAAAAAAAGTTCACCTACAGAGTTAATTATTTGGCAATAAAAATCTCCTCTTTTATTGTGATTTCAGTGGGCAATTTAACCATGCTTTTTGCCCTTGTATATATCTACATTTTAATCATTCAACTGTCTTAATTTAGCCATTTGTCTCCTTTGTCTTATAAACTGCCTTATTTTTTTGCACTGAAACAAGCTTTCAAATATTACCATACATATTTGTTTTATATAACCACTGTTGAGGAAAAACGAAAAAGCCCCTTCACTTCCATTTAATTCTAAAAAGCACAGAAAACATGATGCTTTACTCCTGGCATGGTCGGGCTATAGTTATGTAAATGAGACTCCTGAACAAGTATTTATGGAGCTTTCTTTCACTAACACATTGGCAGAGTAGGACCCAGGAATTATAAACTGTGGTGATTTACTGATCTGTAGCATTTTTTCTCTCATTTGATCTATGCCTTTTAAGAAATGTGTAAGTACCTAACGAGGAATATACTAAAATGTTAGTTACATAATAGCTGTTGATCTCAATTGCTATTCATGACTTCTGAAGAGAAGGGGAAAATAATCATTTTTGGATCTCTCACAATTGGGCTCATGCTTTGGAAATACTGACTCCTGTGGACCCTGATCAAGACAAACCTAGGCCCAGTCTATTTCTGCTATTTACTCCCCACCAAAAGTCACACTTCACTTAACTTTGTTGAGCTCTAGTTCATAGGGATTCTGGTGTTTTATCTTATTGGGTCTGCAGGGAAAATCAGAATAATTTTTCTGAGTTTGTGTTTGTGGTCCCAATTGTATCAGACTGGTCCTCTCTCTCGCAGATGACTTCATTCTTAACAAACCTATCGGCCTCTATCTTCTTCAACCTTGACAAATCTATTGGCCTCTATATTCCTCAACCTTGATGCCCATGACCAAAGAACTAGTTTTCTATAATAAATTCCTGTTCTTGTTTTCCTTCTGCCTCTTTAATGATTCATTTGTCCCATATGCATCCTTCTTCCTACCAGACCATGTATGGAGAGGCCATAAAACAAGTGAACCTATGTTCCCTTACATTTTCATTCCTAGAAAAAACTTTAAAATATTCTTATCCAACTAATCAGTACCACCTGGAATGGAAGGCATCCTAATTCTTGAAACAATTCTATAAGTTAGTTCTAATACTTGTCTTTTAACACATTGGTTATATTCCTAGCCTTCAAAAAAGAACTCAAAACCAGATTTGTCTGACTCTAATGATGATATGTTTTCAGTGTATACACGTCTTCTTTATTTATACCTCTCAGCTCTAGACTTCGCCCCCTTAATTCTTGGCTTATGTATTCAGCTAAATAGATCTGAATGTTTTTAACTAGAGGGTGATCAATTTCCTATAGACATATTCCCCTAGGCCCATCCCAGTTTCTGTCCATTAGAATTACTACTATCCTTGTAATTCCCTCAACTGCTGGGATATTATAATATCTATTTCAAAAGGTTGGTTGTAAGGACAAAATAAATAAATAAATAGGTATATAAGGGCAGTACCTAGAACATGGTTCATTCTCATTAAGTTAGTTCTTCCCATTACTGTAATTTATATTGTACTAGTACTTCTAGAACTACAATAACAACAACTATTATTACCACCACTACTACTACTTCAAAAAAGCTCTAAAATGTTAAGATCTGGCAAAAGAGTAGATAAACAGAGAGAAACAATGCAGTGAGTTAAGTGCTTTAACAGATACTTAGAGAAGATGCCCTATGATCATAGCAGAAAGTTCCTAAAAGTACAATGTCTGAACTTGTAATATTTAGTCACTGAACACACACACACACACACACACACTGACTATATAAGTGTTCCATACTTTGGAAAAGGAATGTATATTGGTAGGATTCCTCTGTATCATCTCCAATGGGATGAAATTTTTCGTGAATGCTACTTTGAGATAAGAATTTCTATCTTCAGTTACCAGATTCTCACCTAAAGGAATTGAAACCTGTAAGCCTTAGATAGAAAGCTGCTTGGTACAATTAATTATAATAGAGCAATTTCAGTTGAGGTGACAATACTGTTTTTGAAATGGGAGGGTTAGTTTAGCCTATATAAAATATATAAATACGTATTTATTTAAATACACATATTTTTAAAGGATTCAGTCTGAATGGTGCAGCTCTTAAAGCTAATTACATTTAATATAGTAAGACAGCCTAGTCATTTTTTCCTGGCCCTTCCAACAAGAGTTAAAATAATATTTAGTGAGCTTTAGAATGGAAAGCCCAATTATCCTGTCTCTCTGGAGAATCCTAAAATAACAGAGCCTGAACTTGGTCCATGCTGCTGCTGATTGGACAGTTCCTCACTGGCCACTATCCAAAGGGATGAGAAACTCACCATTAAATCCCTTCACCTTTTATCTTATTGGGATCTGGAGAAGAAAAGTAAAGATTACTTCCACTTACTTATACTTTTGCCTCTGAGATAATTAGAAAACTAATTCCTATTCAGAGTAATTTAGAGGAGGAAGTACATGGACAGACAAGGAACCACATGCCTCTTAATAACCTCACCATTATTAATGTATCCTAATGAAGGTACCAAGTGTCCAGCAATCATGTGAAAGTCAGGGGAGATAGTCCTTTTATACAAAGGCACAATGATGGAGTAGAGTGTTGTTCCTGAGAAAGACAAATGAAGAACTCTTGAAAGAGTGTTTAAATCCTGGCTACACCATATTTACCAGCAGTGTATCCTTGGCCAAATGATTTTAACCCTTTTTGAATTCCAGTTGGCTCATTTATATAATGGAAACAATACTTCTATGTTAGATAACTGATGACAGAGTTAAAGATAATGTAAGGAAATGGTGTAGAACAAAATAAATATCCAGTCAATTACAACACAATAAATATCCAATCAAATAGAACACAATATTCTTTGTGTTGCCTACCAACTCTACCTCCTCCAACAATACATGTAGGAGCTAAACATGAATGATATGAAAATCAAACAGTCAAGAAAGGTTAGATTATTTTCTCTCTTTTTAAAAAAGTTTTTAATGTTTATTATTTATTTTTGAGACAGAGAAAGACAGAAGGCAAGCAGGGGAGGATCAGAGAGAGAGACAGACAGACAGAATCCAAAGCAGACTCCAGGCTCCGAGCTGTCAGAACAGAGCCTGATGCAGGACTTAAACAGATAAACTATGAGATCATGAACTGAGCCAAAGTTGAACATTCAACCAACTGAGTCCTGGGTGCCCTGAGAAAGGTTAGGTTATTTTCTGATTAAAAATGGGGAAGATGTGGTTTATCTATACAATGGAATACTACATGGCAATGAAAAAGAATGAAAACTGGCCATGTGTAGCAACATGGATGGAACTTGAGGGTGTTATGCTGAGCGAAATAAGTCAGGCAGAGAAGGACAGATACCATATGTTCGCACATGCAGGAGGATTAGGAGGAACTTAACGGAGGACCGTGGGGGAGAAGAAGGGGAAAAACAGTTGGGGAGAGGGAAGGAGGCAAACCATGAGAGACTCTTGAATAGTGAGAACAAACTGAGGGCTGGTGGGAGAGAGGGATAGGGGAAGGGGGATGATGGGCATGGAGGAGGGCACTTGTGGGGATGAGCACTGGGTGTTATATGGAAACCAACTTGACTATTAAACTATTAAAAAATAGGGAAGAGTCTAATCTAAGAAGTTGCGAAAATATTCTTGAATTTTATACTGAAAAATATTCTGAGGTCAAGTTAAGATCTATGTGGGTAGAATGTTCTGATTGATTAAAAATATCCACACAATCAAAGGAAGAGACAGTAACTGCTTGCATAGTATGCAGTTACAATCCCTTAACTAACATGTTAAAGATATCTGCAAAACAATACATCAGATTTTAATCACAAAGTCCTAAATATTCAACTACAAAGAATCTTAAAATCATTGCTGACTTTTGCCTTTTATTATGTTTTATTGGGAGTAAAAGAGGAATAAGACATAGTCCTCGGCTTCCACTTAACAGGTGAATAGAGATAGAAAAGATATTCTAGCAAATAGAACACACAGGGAGCAATAGAACAGATGTGTAAAAGAGTATGTGCATTAAAAAATATGTGTAAGGAACTAAAATTGTTCCATTTCAGAGTATATAGTTTAAAGGGATAGAGGTGTGGTGATTTTAACTTTTTTTAATGTTTATTTTTGAGAGAAACAGACAGACAGAGCAGGAGTCGGGGAAAGAGGGAAAGAGAGAGATGCAGAATCCAAAGTAGGCTCCAGGAGCTAAGTTGTCAGCACAGAACCCAATGCAGGGCTCAAACTCACGAAACAGGAGATCATGACCTAAGCTGAAGTCGGACACTTAACCAACTGAGCCACTCAGTCATCCCCAGTTGTGTGATTTTAAAACAACTTGTTACAAAGAAGAGAAAGCAACTGGTTACATAGAAGAGAACCCCCATAAGACTATCAGCAGAATTTTTTAGCAAAAACCTTGCAGGCTAGAAGGGAGTGGGATGAAATATTCAAAGTGCTAAAAGAAAAAAAGACTGCCAACCAAGAATACCATACCAGCAGAGATGCCCTTCCAAACTGAAAGAAAAATAGAGCTTTCCAGTCAAACAAAAGCTGAAGATATTAATCACCAGCAGAATAATCTTACAAGAAATGTTAGAGGGGGTTCTTCAAGCTGAAATGAAAAATCACTAATTGATAACATGAAAACAGTCACATTTAATCCATTCTCCACTGCTACCTTTCTCTCTCCCTCTCTCTCTCTCTCTCTCTCGCTCTCGCTCTCTGGAGTAAGCAGACTATATAGTTTCTCTGAGTAACATTATCTTCATTTCTTTCTCCTCGCCTCTTACCATATTTTCCTCATTCTTTCTCTGAATTAGGCCTCTTAGACTCTGCCTGTTCATTTCTCTTCCATTTTCACTTCCTCCCCAACCTGTCATTTCTCTCTTTGTATACACTCTTCTATCAGCACTGCATATACTCGACTCTTTATTTATAGCTGGGAATTCTGGTTTTATGCTTTTAGACTGTCTTTTGTCTTTTGGTTTTTTTTCTTTTTCTTTTCTTCTTTTTTATTTATTTATTTATTTATTTTTATTATTTGTTTTTCCTCCATCCTCTTCTTTTCCCTTCTTTTTTTTTCTTTTTCCCTTTCAGTTTGTGTGTTTGTTGGATTTTTCTGTGCATTTGTGTGCCTATGTTCCCTGTGTATTTGTATGTCTGTTTTCTTTCCCAGGGCTACCTCAAGAAACAAGCCAAAGTACACATGGCGGAGAGTCCCAAATACTACTATGAGTAGAAAAATAAAATAACCAACATCTCAAAAAGAGAGACCAAGAGACACCATTCAAAGAACACTTCCTGAATGAACAGGCCCTGGACAGCCTTCTTTAATACAGCAGTACTCACAGGTACAGAGTGCATAAAAAGCTTTTAAAACTAACAAGAGACAGAAAGCTAACCAAAATGATGAAACGGAAGAACTTCTCCAGGCGGAGAAGGACAAATATCATATGTTTGCATGTATAGGAGGATTAGGAGGAACTTAATGTAGGACCGTGGGGGAGAAGAAGGGGGAAAATAGTGGGGGAGAGGGAGAGAGGCAAACCATGAGAGACTCTTGAATGCTGACAAAAACTGAGGACTGATGGGTGTGGGGGGGGGGATAGGCATGGGGGAGGACACTTGTGGGGATGAGCACTGGGTGTTATATGGAAACCAACTTGACAATAAACTATTTGTAAAAAAATAAAAAGAAGATGTGGTTTATCTATACAATGGAATACTACACGGCAATGAGAAAGAATGAAATCTGGCCATGTGTAGCAACATGGATGGACCTTGAGGGTGTTATGCTGAGCGAAATAAGTCAGGCAGAGAAGGACACATACCATAGGTTTGCACGTATAGGTGGATCAGGAGAAACTTAACGGAAGACCATGGGGGAGATGAAGGGGAAAAATAGTTGGGGACAAGGAGGGAAACCATGAGAGACTCTTGAATGCTGAGAACAAACTGAGGCTAATGGGGGTGGGGTTAAGGGAAGGGGGATGATGGGCATGGAGGAGGGCACTTGTGAGGATAGCACTGGGTGTTAATTTGAAACCAACTTGACAATAAACTATTTAAGGGGAAAAAAAGAGAGGACAGTTTTAATAAGAACAAACCCGCACCACTAAAAATAAATAAATAAATAAGGTAAAAACACCAGAACTTAATGGAAAATCAAATATAGAAATTAGGGAACAGGAGAAGAAAGAAATGATAACCTCATATTTCTGGATTGAATGGCTGGGGAGATGATAGAGCTCTTAGTAGACTGAGAAAAATAAAGAAGTTAAGAGTGATTGAGGAGGGGCAACTGGGTGGTTCAGTTGGTTAAGCATCTGACTTCGGCTCAGGTCATGACCTCACGGTTCATGGATTCGAGCCCCGCATCAGGCTCTGTGCTGACAACCAGCTCAGAGCCTGGAGGCTGTTTCAGATTCTGTGTCTCCCTCTCTCTCTGACCCTCCCCAGCTCACACTGTCTCTCTCTCTCAGAAATAAATAAAACATTTTAAAAAAAATTTAAATAGTAAGGAAAAGATAATACTCATCAAGTTTTAATGTACTGAATTGAAACTTCCTTTGGACTCTTTATGGATATACCCAGCAAACTGCTCATAAGCCCAAAGCTTGGGAAAGAAGTTAGGATGGATGGTAGTATAAATAAGAATCAAGAGTCTGCAGTTAACCAATGAGAATAGACTATGTCATTTAAAGAATTGATGCAAAATAAGTAAAATGGAGCATCAAAGATAAAACCCCAAAGAACTTCAGAGTTGAAGACTTTAAGCCACTTGAATCTGCAAATCTGAACTTTCCTCATGCTCAAGACCTAAAGACCACTACTTGGCATTTAGTAGGTTAGTATGTAGGGTGGGCTTAAAATTCTGTAGCTTCTGAGAAAGTCACACAAACTGAGATGGATGATTTGCATTAATGCATTTTTTTAAAAATCCCACCCAGAGAAGCAAGAGGACTGCCATTCCTACCAATCCCCAAGGGAAGCTGGACCCTTCTCACTGTTTGGCATAAGTACAACTAATCTGTAAACTGCCTGTCTGCACACAGGACCTCCCTGCTATTGTTCTGACCCTGCATCATTACACAGAGTGGAGAGCAATTGAAAGAAGCTTTTATTACTGCCTTGAATTGAAATCCAGAAGCCAGGATTGTTCAGGAGCTAAAAGCAATTTATTCTTAAGCTTTCATTTTTATAAAGTTAAGATGATTCTCATATCCTGTCCCCCACGTCTCCTGCACTTTCCATCAGCAAGTTCCAAGACAGTATGCCAGGTTTGGGGGGAGGGTGGTTTTAAGCTTTTGCAAGGCCTAAGAATTTACCCAACACCAAGTTTTGTCTTTAAGGAAACAACAAGCAATGTATTTTTAGATGCAGAAGAATTTCTTCCATATTCAAACACACAAAATCATGCAATTGACTGGTAATTTTAGTAGGAAACCTGTCCCTTCAAAGTACTGTTGGTGCGGGGCGCCTGGGTGGCTTAGTCGGTTAAGCGTCCGACTTTCGCTTAGGTCATGATCTCGAGGTTCGTGGGTTCGAGCCCCGCATCGGGCCCTGTGCTGACTGCCAGCTCAGAGCCTGGAGCCTATTTCAATCTGTGACTCCCTCTCTCTCTGGCCCTCCCCTGTTCACGCTGTCTCTCTCTCTCTCTCTCTCCTAGAAATAAATAAAACATTAAAAAAATTAAAAAACAAAAAAACAAAAACAAAGTACTGTTGGTGCATGTTTATGTGTGTGAGCAAAGGGAGAGACGAGTAAGATCAGCGATTTCAAACAGAGGCTGTTTTACTTTCCAGGAAACATTTGACAATGTTTGGAGAAATTTTTGGTTGTCACAACTTGGAGGTATTACTAGCATCCAGTGGATAGAGGCCAGGGATGCTATTCAACATCCTGCAATGCACACACAGCCCGGCCCCCAAAATAAGGCATTTTCCAGTCAATAATGCCAAGATTGAGAAAACTTGAAAGAGAGAAAAAAGAGAAACCAGGCAATTATTCCAGTGCTTTTTTTTTCCAACACAAATTAAGCCTAGCCACAGAACCATCACATATCAAGGATAGGAGGATGCAGTCTCATGTGCCACCAAATATGGTGTGAGGATGTTAAGATTGGTTTGGACATTACAATTCTCTCTCTTTTTTTTAATGTTTTATTTCTGAGAGAGAGTGTGTGTGTGTGTATGAGCAGGGGATAGTCAGAGAGAGAGAGAGATACAGAATCTGAAGCAGGCTCCAGGCTCTGAGCTCGCTGTCAGCACAGAACCCGACACAGGGCTCGAACCCATGAACGGTGAGATCATGACCTGAGCTGAAGTCGGACACTTAACCAACTGAGCCACCCAGGCGCCCCTGGACATTATAATTCTATTAGACAGACTTGCTTGAATAAAAGAGAAAACACAGAACATCATAATAAAGCTACAAAAATGTCACCCTTGTGCTGTGACTAAAAAGACATAACCCCTCAAGCTAGCAACAGAAGGAAACTGACTGCATGAGGAGACAACAAGAGAGAAAATATGTTTAATGTTCCATTTGGATAGAGCCGCCTGCTAGATGCAGCTCTGAGACGGTCTTGTAGATTGAGGAACCAGAAGGGAAAATGGTCTTTGACCTCCAGGGGATGCTGGGAAACAGATGCTTGAAATCCCAGGGAAGAATTTTTGACCCAACAATGGGCTTCCTGCATGTGTCAAATGGTATTTCTTTCTGTGTGAAAATTTGCTGTTTCTTATTAAAATATGAGAAAACGTCTCGATTCTCATGTAGCTTCCCTCAGGCTTCAGCTCATCTGGTTGGCCACACTCCCAGTTGGAATTCCTAATACCCAAATTCTCTCACTGCATGTTACTTAAGGATTCACTGTTCTAGGAGATAGAACGGGGTTTTCCCCTTGTCTCATGGCTCACTGGGCAGCACAAGTCTTCATAGAGATTTCAGGAAGTTAAATACAAAAACACACGAGCTTGAGAAAGAGACAAGCTTGAGTGTAAATACTGGCTGGACTCCTCTCCTAGCAAGTGACCTTAGTAACATCTTAACTTCTCCAAATCTCAGTTTATGGATAAACAAATGAGGAAACACAAATGTTGTGAGAATTAGGTATGACAACATATTTAATTCTGCCAGGAAAATGTCTAGGTCATGGTAGGTGTGCATTCAGATTATTATTATTGTGATAAGTATTACTTTTGAAACATAAAGTCTAAAAATACTTTTCTACCTGTATTATTTTGAGTTTCTGCTTATAACCAAGCTGATACAAATACCATTTGAAGAATGTGCCTTTTGCTTCGTACTAATCATGCTGGTGACAAAGGCACAGGCCACATGGGATAGAGAAAAGGCACTAGAAATTTAGATAGAGACAGCTTTCCTGTTGGAATAAATTTTAGGGTCTGCACATATCTGTCCATATTTTTCTTGAACTTCTTCACAATAAACAGAGTGGAATGGCCTGGGTTGGGCTCTGTGCTGACAGCACAGAGCCTGCTTGGGATTCNTACGCTTATCTTGATGAGCACTAAGAAAGGTACGGAATTGTTGAATCACTACACTGTACACCTGAAACTAGTATAATACCGTATGTTAATTATACTTGAATAAAAATAAATTTTAAAAAATAACTATAATCATCAAAATCATAGATCTTCTATATTTTAGGCCGTCCCACAGTATACAGCATTGCATTCTTCAGAAAAAGTAGTGTGCATCACGAATATTCATTGAGGACATACCAACTTCTAGGCTTTCACCAGTCTTAAATAAGGCAACAACAACAAAAAGCCCCGTTTCCACA
Source organism: Crocuta crocuta (assembly GCF_008692635.1). Classification (NCBI taxonomy): domain Eukaryota; kingdom Metazoa; phylum Chordata; class Mammalia; order Carnivora; family Hyaenidae; genus Crocuta; species Crocuta crocuta. Next base: position 732,093 of record NW_027551573.1, read on the forward strand.
AAACTTATTTGCTTATTTCATACATTTAGAAACGAAATGAAGAAACGAAACTGTGACAGAGTTTAGAGATACAGGGCAGTTTAGAGGCAATCGCCTGGGAAGGTGTCTCTGAGGCTGACATTTGACCTGAAATTGAAGGATCAGAAGGAGCTGGGCATGAGAAGAGCTGAGCACCACCAGGCAAGGGAAGAGCAGAAAAAGGGATCTTGAGAAGTCCAGAGCAGCGTAATTAGAGTACAGAAGGTGAGAGGACACGTTCGGAAGGGAAGGGGCCAAGATCACATAGGATGTGCTAGGCCATGGAAGCACTTGTATTGAATCAACAGGGCACAGGAAGATACAGATGTATTTTATGAGAGGATGTGGGACAAACCAACTTCTATTTTTAAACCTACTCCTTGGGATTCTTTGGGGAATATAGAATGAGAAGGTGGCCTACAGTAACTGCCCCTCATTTCTCTATCAGTTGTCTGCAAGATTGGGCCTTCCGATTTATATTTATTCCAGTTGTCAGAGTTGGGAAATTTAGTTAAATATTTCCACATCTTACTTGTCTTGATGGTTTAATTTCTGCCTGAATCCCTTTATTCCAATAATAGAAGCTTAGTCACAGTTTGGGATAATCCCTGAAGCTTGAACAGTCTTGGTTTTCACCTTAATCCATTCTCACCATTCTTTCAAGCAACGAGGGGCTTGTACACATTATTATAGTTAGGAATACATTTTAACAGGGATATAGACAATGAAGACATTATAGGTCTTCAGAATCTCTTTATTAACAATTATACGTACACTTAATTAAAACACTTATTGAATGTGTGCTTTTTAGGCACTGTGCCAGTCATTATGGTTATAGTAATGGTTAAGACAGGTTCGCCCTACCTGAATAAGAATACATGACTGAATGAATGAGTCTCAGAATGTTAAAGTCAAAGGTCAGACTAACAGAACTTTTCTCCAATATAAGAATGTGTCTTCATGTGGAAATGGGGGCTGATAGGATTGTTGTAGGATCAAATGTTTAAAAGTGTTTGTCACAGTGACTAGTACATAGCTAGATACATTTTTAAAAGCCATATTTATAGAGCTCTTGATGTCAGAAATGGAAGGGCTTAGAATTATAGCACTATTGTGATTTCCTGTCCTATAATCAAGGCTTGTTTGAGCTGCGGATGTCAGTGGATTTTAGGAAGGGATTTATATGTTGTCTGCTAGGAATGAGCAATTTGTTAGCAGATTACCTACACCAGTTGGGTGTATCCTTCAGTTATACTGAACACGCTCTTGTGTAGTAAGGTATGTTTTTATCTATCAAAGGGGACACAAGTTTGGCTCTAGAAACAAAATTAGCTTTTTTTTTCATGTTTTTAATTTATTTCTGAGAGAGAGAGAGAGAGAGAGGGAGAGAGAGAGCATGAGCAGGGGAGGGTCAGAGAGAGAGGGAGACACAGAATCTGAAACAGGCTCCAGGCTCTGAGCTAGCTGTCCCACAGAGCCCGACACGGGGCTCAAACCCACGAACCATGAGATTATGACCTGAACCGAAGATGGACACTTAACCGACTGAGCCACCCAGGTGCCCCACAAAATTAGCTTTAAAAAGATAATTTTTATATACAAAAAGAGAGAGATAAATCTGAATCTGATTGATAGCGGAACAACATCTAGGGACCCACAGAGGGACAGACACCTCTTCCAGAGGTGAGGTATTATTAGGAGTAACAGACATGTAATTTATATTATAAAAAAAATGTAACTGTATGAATCTTTTCTCCTGTATTGGTAGTAACAATAATAAATCCCACTGAACATAATAATGACAATAGTTATAGTGGCATTTATTGACATTTATTATGTGTCTGTCCTAAGCACTTTATATCTGACTTAATCCTCTAGCCAGCCTAATGAAATGGTCTGTTGTCTCCACTTACTGATAGTGGAGTCAAGGCTTGGAAAGGTTATGCAAGTCGCTGGTGGAACTGATATTCAAACCAAGGCATTCTAAACTAGAGCCATGTTCACAATGAGTGTACTGTCCCAGTATAGAGGGATAGTCTTGTGTAACATGTCTACCAGTCCAGAGGTGTTGTTTCAAACCTCCTCTCTGGGTGAGCAGAGGCTATACAGCAGCTCTTATGCTGGAAATGAGCAGTGTACAGCTGCCAATGGCAATGACACTAAAACCAACTCGACTAGTGGTAAAGAGGAGCCTTTTGTAACAGCAAGCATAGGCTGCCAGGCATTTGCCAAAGATGTAGTCACAACACACCAGCTGAGAAAGCCACATTCTCTGTAAAATCTGTGATTCTGCACACTCCTGTTGTACTGTATTACTTCTGAGCATGCTAGATTTTAGAGCATTCTCTATGAGGGGGGAAAAAAAGCAAGCTCAGTAAATCCCAGTATTTTTACTGCCTTTGCCAAATTTGACATCTTTCAAAGTAACTGTGAGAAGCACGCACAATCTCTGCCAACTGCATGATTTAGCAGCTATAAAATCCCTCTGAATCAAACCCATTTTGAAATAAAAAGGAACCTGCTTGAGAATTTCATTGCACTGTTGGATACCTACTCAAAGATCAATCACTTCTCTTCATTCTGTATTCCTGGTATATTTTTAAGTTTAATCTTTTTTGCAGCTTACCCATTTAGTTAAGGGTAGAATTTTAAAAGACTAAAGATCGAGCAAGAAGGAGGAGGACATGAAATCTGAACAAAGAGTTTCTTTATATTCTGCACAAGAGAATTGAAAAAGATAGTCTATTTTCTTTTCAGCTCTTTCTCCAATGGTGCAGTACCTAGAGTCTCAAAACTTGAGTGTCCTTTCCCCCAAAGAAAATAGTATCTCTCTGCAGGCTGTCTAGTAGGATGAAACAGCCATGTTTCCTACTCCACAGGGAATTTCTTCAGATGAAAGCGTATTTTTTAGGCTGTATGTGATTGGGTGAGGAGAAGACTAAACACAATGCTTACAGTTTGGCCTCCAATGACAACTGGGAAAAAATGTGTTCATGAAATGTAATATAAAAGGAATTAAATTAACTATTTTAAAACTGAAATATACATTGTAAGGGAAATACTGTTATAAAGAAATAAAAGGTGTGAACACACCAAGCTTCAAAAGAATAAAAGCAAAATTGTTTGAATTTGGGTTTCTATAAAAGTTTGGTATATAAAGAGCAGGAAAAAAATCTTGACTCTCACTTTGATTCTCACTAATGCAAATATTTCAATTATGACATATGTACAGACACTTCACTTATATAGATACATATACAGTGCACATTTAAATGTGACAGCAATAGAGGAAGACACTTTTTTCATAATAAAGATGTTTATAAAGGACTAGTACATGCTGTTCTATAAAACAATCAAGAAAATTCTAAAAGTCAGATATGAGCTAAATTCTCATTGGAGGAAAAAAGCATACGTTAGAAATACTACATAGCCCTTATCTTCCTGTCTCTCAGAACAAGTTCCCAAAAGAATCACACCTAAACCATTCATAGACTATAAATGACTATGAGACCTTATTTTTCTGGTTTGGACAACCAATAGCAATTTATCAATTGCCCAGATTGATTTCAACAGTAGTCAACTTCAATGGGTATCCACTCACATGGAATTGGAGTGGAGCTCCCAATATAAGGAATAGATTTGCAATTGTGTCAGTATAAGACAATATTTTTGAAATGGTATGTGTTCACTCTGCATAAGCCATCAAGTTGCTAAATTGTGATTTATATCTTGAATGCAAAGTGCATTAAATTATTTTATCACATAGCATCTGTAACTTTCTCATTAAACCCACCATAAACTCTGCAGTGTGTGTGTGTGTGTGTGTGTGTATGAGAGAGAGAGAGAGAGAGAGAAAGTTGGGCCACTAGAAAATTTAGAACTAGAAATAATAATCTGACACCAAAACATAAATTAAAATGTGTGTTATTAGCAGGGCAATCACATAATTTATCATCTACAATGGACATACATAAGAGTTGAAGGGGGCACTCATTATCAACAACGGCACTGAGACAAGCATAAACTAGAATGTATGGTGACACTGTACATTAGCAAAATGTTCTCTCCCTAATCAGAGCATAAAATAACAGCAGCGTAATTTGGGGAAGAGGGGGGAGAGGTGGCAGTGTTGTTATTTTATGCTCTTTGGAAGTGGTTGGGCTTAAAGCTTAAATTTATTCTAACTTCTGATGCATATTAGTTGTGTGCATTTGCTCCATTGGTAAAATAACAGGGAATCTATCTAACATTGATTGAGGGTTACAATGCACAAAAAAAAAAAAAATATGCTAAGGCATAAAATATAACAACTAAATCATGTTGTTACTATTTTCCCTGTTTTACACATGAAGCAATAGATTAATTGAAGTTAAGTGACTTGCTCATTTCACTAAGCAAGTAAGTGGTAGAGCTGAAATACAAGCACTGGCAGCTGGTCTTCAGTATTCATTGAATACTATTACACATTTGAAGTCCTGAAGATAATAATACCAATCTTTCAGAGTTCTTGTTAGGGCTAAATGAAATACTGGATGCCAAATACCTGGCACAATGCCAAAAACAAAGCAGAAAATAAAACATTACCAATAATGGAATTAAAAAATAACTTCAAATGCCTTTTTGAAGTAACCCATGGGACTACTTTGGAGACAGTCCTTTCATGACATTGAGATAATAGTGCATTCATTTTATACTCCTAATAATCTGGTACTACAGCCATTACTGAATTTTTTTTTATTCAATAATTTTTGTACAAGAAGTATTTCTTCTCAAGAAGTAAGAAGAATCACCAGGCTGAAAACTCCTTTGTCAAAAAGCATTTGACAAAATTCAACAGCTATCCATGGTAAATAACCCTCAGCAAACCAGGAATGGAAGACAACTTCCTTAAACGTGATGAAGGGCATTTAGGAAAAAACCTTCAGCTACCATGATATATTATGGTGAAAGCCTGAATGCTTTCCTCCAGAGTAAACAAGAAAAGTTCACTCTCACCACTGCTATTCTACATTATACTGAAGGTCCTAAACAGTACGTAGAAGTAAGTAAGTAAGTAAGTAAATAAGTAAGTAAATAAATAAAGTATATATTGAGATATAAGAAATAAAACTCTCTATTTTCAAATTATAAGACTGTCTAGCTAGAAAATCCTAGAGAGTCTACCCAAAAAGCCACTACAACTAATCAGTGAGTTTAGCAAAGTTACAAGATACAAGCTCAATATAATGAAAATCCTATGTGTTTCCTCAGACAGCAATGAACAATTGGAAAGTAAAATTTTAACACTGCCATCTTTTCTCCCTTAGTATGGAGAAAGCTGGAAAGAGTATCACTTTCATCTAACTGTAAAGAAATCCATTTAATCAGTAAAACTATAACATTTCTCAAACCACAGCAAGTAAGTAGCCTGGAAACTAAGGAAAGAAAGACTTCTCCAAGGAGAGATACAGACACAGCACTGCTTTACCTAAGTCAGAGAACTAGAGAAAAGACAAACCCACTACAGAAGCAGGTCAAAATATTTTGACTAAAATTTTTAACAAATTGCTCAAGCCAGCTGTGGCCAGTGTGAGAGAAAAGGATCCTGGGAGCTCCAGACACAGGGAGAGTCTACACCCGTTTCTAGTCATGGAGTGTTTGCAATGGGTTGAAAATTTATACATTGAAGAGTACTAATCCAATATGACTACTATCCTCATAAAAAAGAAATTTGGACAGAGATACACATAGAGGGAAGATGAATTTAAGGGGCATAGAGAGAGGATGGCCATCTATGAGTCAGATAGAGGCCTGAAGCAGATCCTTCTTTCACAGCCATCAAACAGAACCAATCCTGTTGATATCTTGATTTTGGACTTCTGGCCTGCGAGACAATTCCTGTTAATGTCCTTTGTCCATGGCAGGCCTGGTGAACTAGTACAGTGTTCATGAGAAAAATGGGGACAAAGTGGGAAGCCATAAGACAGCTTCCCTCAGTGTCACTAACCCGGGGGGAAGGAAATAGCTTTTCTCTTCTACTTAGTATAGGATAGGCACATGCCCCAGGCAGATCCTGGTCTCCTATCTCCCCTATAGAGCAAAAGTTCTAAGCAGTCAGGGCATAGGTGAAGACCCACTGAAGCAGACAGAAAGAGGCAAAAGTAATCCACTGCCTCTGGAAAAGGGACAAGAATCCATCCTGGACCCAGACCATTAGGGATACCCTATGCATAGGTAAAGGCAGAGTCACTGAAAAATATCTATTCTCAAGACTGAGAAACACAGGGCATGTCTAAGACTGAGGCTTCAACAAGACAAGACAGAATGCCCCCATGACACATACCATCAGGCAGTATTTAACAAGTAACATATGATAGTATTTTTTCTTTTTCTAGTTTCTAATTCAGGGGTTAAAGTTATAAGTGAGATAAAAGGCCTCATTCGTGATGTTCATACTGATAAAGAAATTTTCCAACATCTAACCCCACCTTTAAGCAAAAGATAATACAAAGGAATTTGAAGCCAGTGATCAACTGAAAGGAACGATAGCAAACACAAAAACAACAAAACACAAGCCAAATTCACCCCTTGAGTAAATTAATTGAACTCTACATACTAACAACCTAGCAGAAAAAGAGCTCTATTTCCACACATAAACCTTCATCTCTGCTACTCTAATAGGAAGTCTACCATTCAACCAAATGTTATGAGACATATAAAAAGCAAGAAAAAAATCCACTGTCAAGGCACAAAACAATCAACTAAATTAGACTCATATAATAGTTGGGACTATCAGACAAAGAATTTAAGATTCCGTAATACAAGGGAGAAAAATAACTTCAGTTTTAACTCCAGTGGTAAAGGTAAAAAATATGCATGAACATATGGAAAATTTCAACAGAGAGATGGACCCTATAAGAAAGAATCAAATGGTATATTTTTTTAAAAAAATACATACAGCCTTTGGTGGTTTCATCAGTCATCTCCAAAACTGAGGAAAGAATCAGTGAACTTTAAGTTAGGTCATAGAAACTGTCCAAACTGGAAAACAAATTAAAAAGAATTTTTTAAAAAAGAGCATGCCAGAGCTTTTAGGCAATAACAAAAGGCCCCATATACATGTAATTGGACTCCTCAATAAAAAAGAAAAAAGAAAAGAAAAAAGAAAAAAGAAAAAAAAAAAGAGAAAAAGAACAGGGCAGAAGAAGCATTTGAAAAGATAATGGCAAAAGTTTTCAAAAAATAATTATAGATATCAAGTCAAAGATCCAAGAAGCTCAGAGAACACCAAATCGGATTTTAAAAATAAATAAACAAACACCATGTTCAGATTTCTAGACACCAAACATAATATGAAAATCTTGAAGGAACCAGAAGAAAAAAGACATATTACATAAGAGGAACAAAGATATTAATTACAGAAGAGCTTCTTATCAAAAGCTATATAAGCTAGAAGGCAACAAAGGGACATTTTTAAGCTGCTAAAAGAGAAAGAAAATTCTCAACTCTGCATTCTGAGCTTGAGGGAAAATATCCTTTAAATATGAAGGAAACTAAAACAACGAGATATCACAACACATACATTAAAATGATTAAAATCTAAAACACTGACAACACCAAATGCTGGTCAGGATGTGGCACAACAGAAACTTCAATTTATTGTGGCAGTGAATACAAGATAGTATAGCCACTTTGGAAGTTAGTTTGCCAGTTTCTTACAAAGCTAATTATAGTCTTACCATATGATCCAGCAATAAGGCTCATTGGTATTTACTCAAAGGAATTGAAAACATGTCCATACAAAAACCTGGACACTTATGTTTATTGTAGCTTTACTGATAATTCCAAAAAGCAGGAAGCAACCAAGATGTCTTTCAATAGGTAAATAAACAAAACAAACTGTAGTACACACAAAATTTGTCAGAGACCTAAATGTAAACCCCAAAACTACAAAATTTCTAGAATTAAAAGAGAAAATATTTATGATCTTGGGTTAGGCAAAAACATCTTAGACAACTCCAAATTCATGTAGTAATGCACTCCTCCATTTAAAAATTAATAAATTATGAAATTGGATAAGTCAAAATTTTAGACTTCTTTACAAAAGACACAGTTAAGAGAATGAACAAGCAAGACACAGACCGAGAGAAAATGCTTGCAGAAAATAAATCTGGAAAATTACTTGATTCCAGAATGCATAACCAGAATATATAAAGAATTTGCAAAACTCAAAAAAGCAAGTAACACTACAGAAAAATTATAGAATATATGAAGATATATGATAGCAAATAAATCTCTAAATGTGCCCATTATTGGTAATTATGAAAATGCAAATTAAAAACATAATGAGTTACCTCACACCAGCCAAAATGACTATCAAAAAGGCAAAAAATATCAGACAAGGGTGTGGAGAAAAGATAATGCTCATGCATAGTTGGAAATGTAAATTGGTGCAGCCACTATGTAAAACAGTAAAGAGGTTCTTCAAAAAATTATAAATAAAACTCTAGAGATTCCAGGAATTCTACTTCTGGGTATTTATCCAAAGGAGAGAAAAATACTCACTCATACTTCTACATCTACAAGTTCATTACAGCATTCTTTACATTAGCCAAGACATAAAAATGACCTAAGTGGCCATGGATGGATGAATGGATAAAGAGAATATTTTATATATGAAGGAATATTATTTTGCCAACAAAAAGAAAAAAATCTTGCCATTTGCCACAAAATGGATGTAACTTCAGAGCATTATGCTAAGTAAATTAAGTCAGAGAGACAAATATTATATGATCTCACTTATATATGGAATCTCAGAAACAAACAAACAAAAAATAAACTCATAGATACAGAGAACAAAATGGTGGTAGCCAAAGGTGGGAAATGGAAGATGGAAGAAATGTATGAAGGTGGTAAAAACATATAAACTTCCAGTTATAAAATAAATAAGCCCAGGAATGTACTGTACAGCATGGTGACTGTAGTTAATAACACTGTACTGCTATTTTAAAGTTGCTTAGAGAATAGATCTTAAAAGTTCTTATCTCAAGAAGAAATAAATTTGTAACTCTGTGTTGTGATGGATGTTAACTAGACTTATTGTGGTCATAATTTTGCAATATATACATACATCAAATAATTAGGTTGTACACCTGAAATTAATATGTTATTGTCAATTATATCTCAACAAAATAAAAAACAAAAATGTAATGAGGTAAAATACCAAGTTCTGCCAAATATACACTTGGGACATTCATAAATTGCTAACAGAAATGCAAAATGTACAGTCACTTTGGAGAAGTTTAATAAATTAATCATTCACATAAAATATGACCATGCAGTCCCACTCCTACGTATTTACTCATGAGAAATGAAAACATAGGTTGGTGGAGCATGTGACTCTTAATCTCAGGGTTTTAAGTCAAATTCCATGTTGAGGGGTTGAGATTGCTTAAAAATAAAATCTTCCAAAAACCTTAAAATGAAAACTTAAGTTCACACAAAAAATTAGACATGAATGTTTAGTAATTTTAGTATTTTTTGTCCAATATCACCTACCCTAGAAACAACTGAAATATCTACCAATGAGTGGATAATCAACTGTGGTACATTCACGCAATGGAATGCCACTCATCAGTAAAATGGATGAAGTACTGATTCACACAACATCGTAGATGAATCTTTTTCTTAATTTATTTTTTTACATAGTTAACATACAGTGTTATATTAGTTTCAGGTGTACAATAAAGTGATTCAACAGTTCCATATGTTACTCAGTGCTCATCAAGAGTATACTCTTAATCCCCTTTACCTATTTCATCCACCCTCTGACCCACCTCCCCTCTACTATCTGTTTGTTCTCTATAGTTGAGTCTGTTTTTAAGTTTATTTCTCCTTTTTTCCCTTTGTTCATTTGTTTTGTTTCTTAAATTCCACACATGAGTGAAATCTTTTGGTATCTGTCTTTCTTTTACAGGTCTATTTCACTTAGCATTATAATCTCTAGATCCAACCATGTTGTTGTAAATGGCAAGATTTCATTCTTTTTAGAGCTGAAGAATATTCCATCATATATATATTATGATTTAGAATATATATATGTATGTATTTACTCATGCGAAATGGAAACATAGTTGTTGCAAATGGCAAGATTTCATTCTTTTTATAGCTGAATAATATTCCATCATATATATATATATAATGATTACGATTTAGAATATATATATATGTAGAGGTGGGGGCAAGATGGAAGGAACTCCATACATTGCACTCACCCCCAAATCTCACACGGAGAAGGCCTGAAGCCATAGGAACTGTTACAGAATCCAGGAGTTTGGGAGGAAAAGGAGACAGAGTCCACTGAGAAAACCTTCTAGTGTGACTGCGAACTGGGGAAAATAAAATCAGGCCTGGACCAGAGACACAGAGGCATGGGGGCGATTCCCCTCTGTGGGGAGTTTAGAGGGGGAAAAGAGTGGATGAAGCTGCTCAAGACACTGTCCCTGTAGCTGGGGAACAGAAAAACCTCCGCTTGGGACACAGAGGGACCTCGTCTCCTGCTCTCCAGCTGACCCTAGTCAGGATGCACTCGTCCCAGGCGACCCCCAGGGAAATTGCTCCCGTGCGCCAGCTCTACCTGGAGGGGATGCGTGGGGGCCGTACCTTTGTGCTTCTGGCTTAGCTGGATCCCTATAGGGGAGGCAAAGGGCTTAAAACTGGGAGATTTGCCCGCAAGTTCGTGTTTTGGGTGACGAGACACAGAGACCCAGTTTCCTGCTCTCCAGCTGACACTAGGCGGCAGGCACTAGTCCCAGGCGACTAGTCCCAGGATGAAACTGCTCCTCTCTTGCCAACCTGATCTGGAGGAGACGGGAGCAGCAGCCTCTGGCTCAATCCCCAGGGGAAGACAAGAGGCTTGGGACTGCCCTGAGGGGGTCGGCTGCGAGTTTGTGTTTCCAGCAATTTCAGTGGGGCATGCAGACTGTGATCTGGAAAGGAGGCCTGGCCTGGGATATAGAGCACAGCCCACCTTGGTTACGCCCCCAGCACAGAGAGTTTACACACCCAAAAAGTGAGTTGCAGTGCTTGGTTCAAGAAAGGACTGGAGCACCGCCACTCTTCTCCCCACAAACTCCAAGGCAGGACTCTCGCAGTTTTGCATTGGATCAAACCATGCCCATCCCTGCTAGAGAGCTACCCTCCTACTTTTTGTTTTTTTTTTTAACCAGAGCCCCAGGCAAGACCAATTCTGGTCACTGGCTCACTTAAACAGTCACATTTAATCCATTCTCTAGATGTAAATGCTACACCTACCTACCTTTTCACTTCTTTCTCTCTGGAGTAATCGTACTATATTGTTTCTTTGGATAACACCATCGTCATTTCTTCCACCTCTTCAACCATATTCCACTCTTTCACTCTTTGAAAAAAAACTTCTTCTTCCTTCTGCCTGCTTATTTCATTTCCAATTTCGCCTCATCCCTGCCCTGTCATTTCTCTCTTTCTTTATGCTCTTCAACCAGTACTATATACACCAGGTTATTTATTTGTAGCTGGGAAATCTGGTTATAAGCTTTAAACTGTTTTCTTGTCTATTGGGTCTCTTCTTTTTTCCTTTTCTTCTTCTTTTTCTTTTTTATGTATGTTTATTTTTTATTATTCGCCTTCCCACCTCCATCTTTTCTCTTTACTTTTTCATTTTCCCTTCCGGTTTGCGTGTTTGTTCTATTTGTCTGTGCTTCTGTGTGCCTTTGTTCCCTGTGTGTTTGTCTGTCTGTTTTCTTCTCCAGGGCTACCTCAAGAAACAAACCAAGGTACACATGGTGGAGAGTCCCAAATACCACTATGAATAGGAAAATAAAATAACCAAGGTCTCAACAAGAGAGACCAAGAGATACCATTCAAAGAACACTTTCTGAACAGATAGGCCCTGGACAGTCAAAGAACCTTCTTTGGTGCAGCAGCACTCACAGGTGCAGAGAGCATAACAAGCTTTTAAAACTAACAAGAGATAGAAAGCTAACCAAAATGACGAAACAAAAGAGCTCTCCTCCAAAGAAATTTCAGGAAGAACTGACAGCTAAAGAACTGCTCAAAACAGATATAAGCAACATAACTGAACAATAATTTAGAACAAAAATCGTAAAATTAATCACTGGGCTTGACAAAAGCATGGAGGACATCAAAGAAACTATGGCTACAAACACCATGGAGCTTAAAAATAGTTATGATGATTTAAAAATGCAATAAATGAGATACATAAAAATTGGAGGTGTCCAATGCACAGACTGAAGAGGCAGAAAGGAGAATAAGTGATTTAGAAGACACAATCATAGAAAAAGAAGAAACTGAGAAAAAAAAGAGATAAACTGATCCAGGAACATGAAAGAAGAGTTTGAGAGCTCAGTGATAAAATCAAACGAAACAATATCCATATCATAGGAATCCCAGAAGAGGAAGAGAGAGGGAGAGGTGCTGAAGGAGTCTTGGAACAAATTATAGCAGAAAACTTCCCTAACCTGCGGAGGTAAGTAGACGTTGAAATACAAGAGGCACAGAGAAGTCCCCACAGATGTAATTTGAATCGATATTCTGCACGACATATCATAGTGAAAATGGCAAAATATAAGGACAAAGAGAGAATTTTGAAAGCAGCTAGGCAGAAAAGGACCCTAACATACAAAGGGAAACCTATTAGAGTAGTTACAGACCTATCTACTGAAACTTGGCAGGCCAGAAAGGAAAGCCAGGAGATCTTCAATGTAATGAACAGAAAAAATATGCAGCCAAGAATCCTCTAACCAGCAAGCCTGTCATTCAGAATAGAAGGAGAGATAAAAGTCTTTCCAAATAAACAAAAATTGAAAGAATTTGTCACCAATAAGCCAGCTCTACAAGAAATCCTTAGGCACACTCTCTGAGGGAAATGTTGCAAGGAACACAAGATGCTAGAGACACACCACAAGCATGACTCCCACAAATGACACAATGACTCTAAACCCATATATTTCAATAATAACACTGAATGTAAATGGACTAAATGCCCAATCAAAAGACATGGAGTAACAGAATGGATAAAAAACCCAAAATCCATCTATTTGCTGTCTACAAGAAACTCATTTTAGACAGAAGGACACCCTCAGATTGAAAGTAAGGGGATGGATGCTGATGCATAGGAGCACATGTACCCCAATGTTCATAGCAGCACTCTCCACAATAGCTAAAACATGGAAAGAGCCTAAGTGTCCATCAACAGATGAATGGATCAAGAAGATGTGGTTTATCTATACCATGGAATACTACATGGCAATGAGAAACAATGAAATCTGGCCATGTGTAGCAACATGGATGGACCTTGAGGGTGTTATGCTGAGCGAAATAAGTCAGGCAGAGAAGGACAAATATCATATGTTTGCACGTATAGGAGGATTAGGAGGAACTTGACGGAGGAACAAGGGGGAGAAGAAGGGCGGAAATGGTGGGGGAAAGGGAGAGAAGCAAACCATGAGAGACTCTTGAATGCTGACAAAAACTGAGGACTGATGGATGTGGGGGGAGGGGGGATGGGCATGGAGGAGGACACTTGTGGGGATGAGCACTGAGTGTTATGTGGAAACTAATTTGACAATAAACTATTTGTAAAAAAAAAAAAAACAAAAAGAAAAAAGAAAAAAGAAAAGAAAAAAAAAGAAAGTAAGGGGATGGAGAAATAGCTATCATGCTAAGGGAAGTAAAAAAAAAAAAATCTGGAGTAGCTATACTTATATCAGACAAACTGGACTTTAAAGTAAAGACAGTAACAAGGGATGAAGAAGGGCATTCTATAATAATTAAAGGGTCTATCCATCAGGAAGAGCTAACAATTATAAATATCTATGCGCCAAATATGGAAGCACCTAAATACATAAAACAATTAATAACAAACAAAACAGTCTTATAGATAAGAACGTGCTAATAGCAGGGGACTTTAATACTCCACTTACAGCAATGGACAGATCAACTAGACAGAAAATCAATAAAGACACAATGAACTTGAAAGACACATTGGACCAGATGGATTTGACAGATATTTTTAGAACTCTACATCCTGAGGCTACGGAATTCATATTCTTCTCAAGTGCGCATGGCACATTCTCCAAGATAGATCACATACTGCGACGTAAAGCAGCCCTCAATAAATATAAATATAAAAGAAATGAGATCATACCATGCACACTTTCAGATCACAATCCTATGAAACTCAAAATCAATCACAGGAAGAAGTCTGGAAAATCCCCAAAAACATGGGGCTAAAGAACACCCTACTAAAGAACGAATGGGCCAATCAGGTAATTAGAGAAGAATTTAAAACATATACGGAAACAAATGAAAATGAGAATACAACAATCCAAACCCTATGGGATGTGGCAAAAGCAGTCCTAAGAGGAAAGTACATGGCATTCCAGGCCTATCTCAAGAAATTAGAAAAAGTGCAAGTGCAAAATCTAACAGTGCACCTAAAGTAACTAGAGGGAGAGCAACAAGAGCACCCCAAACCCAGTAGAAGAAGAAAAATAATAAAAATAAGAGCAGAAATAAACAACATAGAGACCAAAGAAACAATCGAACAGATCAATGAAACCAAGAGTTGGTTTTTTGAAAAAATAAACAAAATTGACAAACCTCTAGCCAGGCTTCCCAAAAAGAAAAGAGACAGCATCCAAGCAGGTAAAACCATGAATGAAAATGGACTGATTACAACCAACCCCTCAGAAATACGAGCAATTATCAGGGAATGCTATGAAAAACTATATGCCAACAAACTAGACAACTTGAAATGGACAAATTCCTAAACACACACTCACTATCAAAATTCACACCGGAAGAGATAGACAACCTGAACAGACCCATAACAAGCAAGGAAATCAAATCAGTTATCAATAATCTCCCAACAAATAAGAGCCCTGGGCCAGATGGCTTCCCTGGGGAATTCTACCAGACATTTAAAACAGAATTAATACCCATTCTTCTCAAACTATTCCAAAAAATAGAAATTGAAGGAAAACTTCCCAGACTCATTTTATGAAGCGAGCATCACTTTGATTCCCAAGCCAGAGAGAGACCCAGCAAAAAAGGAGAACTACAGGCCAATATCCTTGATGAATACACATGCAAATATCCTCAACAAGATACTTGCAAATCGAATTCAACAGCATATAAAAAGAATTATCCACCAAGATCAAGTGGGATTCATTCCTGGGTTACAGGGCTGGTTAAATATTCACAAATCAATCAACGTGATACATCACATCAACAAAAGAAAGGATTAAAATCATATGATCCTGTCTTTAGATGCAGAAAAAGCATTTGACAAGATACAGCATCCCTTCTTAATAAAGACCCTGGAGAAAGTCGGGATAGAAGGAACTTATTTAAATATCATAAAAGCCATCTATGAGAAGCCCTCAGCTAATATCATCCTCAATGGGGAAAAACTGAGAGCTCTCCCCCTGAGATTAGGAACACGACAGGGATGTCCACTCTCACCACTGCTGTTTAACATAGTGCTGGAAGTCCTAGCATCAGCCATCAGACAACAAAGGAAATAAAAGGCATCAGAATTGGCAAAGAAGTNCATGCTCATGGATTGGAAGAATAAATATAGTTAAAATGTCGTTACTACCCAAAGCAATCTACACATTCCAAGCAATCCCAATCAAAATTGCACCAGCGCAATCCCAATCAAAATTGCACCAGCATTCTTCTCAAAACTAGAACAAACTATCCTAAAATTTGTATGGAACCACAAAAGACCCTGAATACCGAAAGTAATATTGAAGAAGAAAACCAAAACAGGAGGCATCACCATCCCAGACTTTAGCCTCTACTACAAAGCTGTCATCATCAAGACAGCATGGTATTGGCACAAAAATAGACACAGACCAATGGAATAGAATTGAGAACTCAGAATTGGACCCAAAAGTGTAAAGCCAATTACTCTTTGACAAAGCAAGAAAGAGTATCCAATGGAAAAAAGACAGCCTCTTTAACAGATGGTGCTGGGAGAACTGGACAGCAACATGCAGAAGAATGAAACTAGATCATTTGCTCGCACCATACACGAAAATAAACTCAAAATGGATTAAGCACCTGATTGTGAGACAGGAAACCATCAAAACCCTAGAAGAGAAAGCAGGAAACAACCTCCTTGACCTCTACCGCAGCAATTTCTTACTTGACACATCCCCAAAAGCAAAAGAATCAGAGCAAAAATAAACTATTGGGACCTCATCAAGATAAAAGCTTCTGCACGGCAAAGGAAACAACCCATAAAACTAATAGGCAACTGACGGAATGGGAAAAGATAGTTGTCAATGACATATCAGATAAAGGGTTAATATCAGAAATCTATAAGAAAATCACCAAACTCCACACCCCAAAAACAAACAACCCAGTGAAGAAATGGGCAGAAGACATGAACAGACACTTCTCCAAAGAAGACATCCAGATGGCCAACAGACATATGAAACGATGCTCAGCATCTCTCCTCATCAGGGAAATACAAATCAAAATCGCCCTGAGATTTGCCAGTCAGAGTGGCAAAATGAACACTTCAGGAGACTCTAGATGCTGGTGAGAATGTGGAGAAATGGGCACCCTCCTACANTAATATAAAATAAAATAAAGAAGAATATATATATATATATGTATTTACTCATGAGAAATGAAAACATAGGGACACCTAGTTGGATCAGTTGGTGGACCATATACATATACACATGTATGTATGTATACAACATACACATCAAATCTTTATCCATTCTTCTATTGGTAGACACTGGCTGCTTCCATAGTTTGGCTATTGTAAATAATGCTGCAATAAATAATAGGGGTGTTTTTGATCTGTATACTGTGATTACTGGATCCCATAGGATATTTCTGCTTTTAATATTTGGAGGAACCTCTCAACATAGATAAATCTTAAATACATTTTGCTAAGTGAAAGATCCAAAGATCATGAGAGAAATTTGGAGGATAACAAAGCTGTTATATATCTTAATTGTGACGGTAATTACATAAATAAGCATTTTGTCAAAATTCAGAACTCTAAAAATAGAATTTTACTTTTAAGTCTTCTCTTTCTAAATCTTCTCTATCTAGTTACTTACTTTTCTCTGAAATTCTTCCAAATCAAAGCATTTGCATCGCTACCTGTACTTTTATAGAACTGTGATTAAGTATCTGAGAATGATGGATACCATTTGAAGTATTGTGCAAATAGAGATTAGAAAATAATTCGTTGGTTCATTCTCTCAAAAAAAAAAAACCACTCATAGAAAACAATCTATTAAAATGATTAACACACCAATCATGTGACCAAGAAGCCAATAAGTTAATTAAAGTTCATTCACTGTACTAGCTCATCTGGCGAGGAAGAAGTTGAGTAAATTGAACTCAAAGATTTTTGTACCCAATTTTCCTTCTAAATAAATTTTACATGTATGTAGATAGTCTTTTTCCATATGCTTATAGAAGATTTAATAACTTGGAAAATGTACCAAAATAACACTTAGGAAGATACTTTAACAAAACTCCCCAATCAGACTTTTAAAGCCTTATGAGTATGATTTAGGATGCTAGCAGTAGATAACATTATTTTTCATCACTGATTTAGAATATTTGATTACTAATTTACATAGGCAGCATCAGAATATAATGAATGTGTAAGTCACCTGTGAGAGAGGGCCTTTTCAGAATTGAAAGTGAGTCCCTTGTTGCCTTCAACCCAAGAATACTAATGATTCAAATACATTCTGTCCTATCAGACAAAAGCTCCATAAAACACTAATATGCCGGGAAGTTAGATGTTGGCTAATACAAAAACATGGTATAGCTGAAGTAATCTTTTCTTATTTAAGTTTGAAATACCACTTTACCTGCCAACTCTGAGTGATCTATCACAAGATGATTAAGACTAGGTGTTGATGTCTCAATGGAACTATTTTAATTTATGACAATTTACACAAAACCACAATTGTCTTGTTTAAAGTTATTCTAAATTGCAGCCTATGTTTGAGTACAGAAAAATAATTTAAAAGTTTACCAAAAATAATTCAAAATTTCCATCAAAGTTTGGATTTACCCTGAGTTTTCTTGTTTCTCTCCTGATGGCTAGTATGCTCATTCCTACACAGTACATTCTCAGATTACAAAGTGAGAGAGGTAGTTTAGATCATGGTATGCTTGGCTTCTAAACCAAGCATATTGCTGCCAAATACAGTCCTTTTTCTAAGGTATCAGTCTCTAACAAACAAAAAAAAAGTGGCATTTTAATGAGAAATTCATTAAATATTTATCATTCTAAACATTTCTTATTTAGAAGAGTAACCAACAGATTGAAATAAACATTTGAATACTTGAGTTATACTAAATTCTGCTAATAAATGTCTCTAGATTGATAGATAGATGATAGTATTGACTATTAACCAAATAAGATAACTTTACAAAGTGGTTTCAGATCTACCTCATCTAAAGTATGTGATCTTGAGTATGCAATGCAAATTGCCTGGAGAAATGTGCCAGCTATTTTGGAGCCACAAAACAGATAACTTGAGTTTTGAAAACTAGCTGATTTTTCTTAATGTTGTTGTAGTTTGAGTACTAGGTCGATATTCTTTCTTCCTATAGTTGCAGGGTTTGTTTCTGCTTTCCCTTTATGTTTTATAAAGTCTTTTTAGACAGTCTCACATTATCTCATTTTTGTTCTATAAACCAAGGAATTCTGGCAT
>NW_027551573.1:750930-813161 GCF_008692635.1 Crocuta crocuta
TGTGGTGACATCTCACATCTTTTCCATCTGACTTTCTCACTCTAAAGATTTTTTCTACCAGCGCTCCAGGTATTAGTAATATTAAAGGAGGCAAGCTTTCCTTTTTAGAACTTCAAACTAAACATTTTTATTCTAAAACTGTTCATTAGTAATGGTATAGAGTTGTAGGAAAAAATATTTTTGAGAAAATAAAGTAAAACAAAAAATGAAATAGTATTTGATCTGGCAGAACATCCCAAATATTCACAAACCCAAACCCAAGATACTCTGTTACTTGTAACTCTGACTTTGTGTTACTTTAACATTTTCTCATTTCTCCTATGAGCTCAGCCCTTGATCTCAACCTTTATACCTCTGTAAGGCAGTTCTATAATTTAGAATGTATATAACATATACTACTAGCTCATATGAATTGATGACCATTAAAAGGAATATTCTTTATTGAAATCAAGACAATTTCCCACAGTTGAATAGGTAAACTTCAGGGGTTCTTCTTATTTGTTTAATTGTTTTGGATTTTGGTGGTGGTGGTGGTGGTTTGTTTGTTTGTGGATTTGTGTGCTTTTGCAAATAGGATATATGAGCCAGGTAATTATCATCCCTCTTTTGTGTTTTCTTGGGTCTATAAATGTGAAACTTGCTATTCCTCAAGTGGGGGAATTCTACTCATATTATTATTATTCCTCAGTGGGGGAATTCTACTAGTCTGACACTAGCCCAGAGAAGAACAGTGTAATTTTGAAAGCCTCACAACTTTCTGGCAGTTTTTAAGAGCTTCACATATTTCATTCTATAATTTCACAAGAGCAGAAAATACAAAGAAGTTGCTTTGTAGGACAAATACTCTCATGCTAGAGATAGAATCAACGTCACATTGCTTCTGGGGCACCTGGGTGGCTCAGTCTGTTAAGCGTCCGACTTCGGCTCAGGTCATGATCTTACAGTTCGTGGGTTCGAGCCCCGCACTGGGCTCTGTGCTAACCGCTAGTTCAGAGCCTGGAGCCTGTTTCAGATTCCATGTCTCCCTCTCTCTCTGCCCCTTTCACTGCTAATACTTTGTCTCTCTCTGTCTCAAAAATAAATAAACTATAAAAAATAAAAATAAAAGAAAAGGTCACATTGCTTCTTTCCTCTGATCATATATTGATGGATGCATATTACCTGTTTCTGGCTACTGAACTGGAATTTCTCCACAACACAACGGAGTATTTCACATAGTCCAGGCGGGCCTCATATTACTAATGGGCCTTCACACCTTTAAGAGGCCTCATGTCTGCATGACATGGTGTCTCAGCTGGAATTTAACTTCTATTATTACTATCTTGTTTTGTGACCTTTGGCAAGTCTCTTAACCTTTCTGAGAATCTCTTAACATTTCTTGAGTTCCAGGCTTTGAAAAGTGTGGATAACAATAAACATATTGCTTACCTTTCTGTGGTGGCATGAGGATTAATGAGCTCATGTTTGTTAAGAGCCATATAAATAGTAAGTATTATGATTATTTTCTGCTCATGTTAGCATTACAAAATGTCAGTGTGTTGAGTGGAAGAAGATGGGGTTATAAGGCCCTAGTGGAGTATGTCTCCTCTTTAAGTCCCCTTCGCTGATGAAATTACTAGAACTATGTGTAGTTACCATGATTAATGGCTTCATGATTACCAGGAGATAGCAATTCTCATTTGAAATGATATATGCAACTATAACTCACAGTTTTATATGGACCAGTAAACTCAGGGAGGCATCCCACAGGATAATCTGCAATTCAGTGAGTTATATAGGAAAACGTGATTGCTCCAGGGATTCCGCACCTGACTGCTTAGTTAAACTTGCTCTCTAGGACCAAGACAACATCAGATCCCCCAAAGAGAATTGGGTTATTCTACTAACTGACTGCTTATGTTCAAATAGTGAGGCTGGCCAGTGGCTCTAGGCCGATTAATCATCGATAATGTAACTCTCTCTTCCTTAAACCTGACTGTTGAACAGTAAGCAGACAGTTTTAAACAAATAAATATATAAATAAATATACAAATGCAAGGGGGCTTTTGAGCCAATAATTCCACCAGGATGCATAAAAATAATAAAAATAATTTACTGATGAGTCTTCTGTTCCCTCTACCACTGCATATAGTTTAGTATTTACTATCTGGATACTTTGAAGTATAAATAGAGCTAGTATGTGGCATACATACATATTTTCAAAGTAGTAAATTCTTAGCTTAAATGAAAATATTTTATCACTTATATTTGGATCAAAGTAATAATTTGTTAATGGATATCACAGGGCCTGCATATAGACTCCAGTGTTAATACACTTCCTTAGAAGTATATATTACATTATTGGCAACCCAGAACAAATAGTTCCCAATCCTGGTAGGCTGCTGGAAGTCATGGATATTTTTCTTTAATTTATCTGCATTCAGTACTTGTGAGTCAAGAATACCAACTTCTCACTCCTTTTTAACACAAAATAATGCTCTCAACACCCCACTACCACTACCAGCAGCAAAAGAAAGTAGGAGAAGAAATTTGCATGGAGACACATCCAGAGAAGGGGGGGTTAAGATGAGATGGTTAATCTCATCTGTGCTTTCTCCTATAGGGTCAATTCCCCATCCCACTGAGGAAATTGAGGCATATTATCAGACATCTTCAAATGTTCACATGAAAATTATCGATATGGCCATTCAGAGTTGGATGACAGATGAAAACAAATTTCTGCAGAGACTGTAGTACACTCTGATGCTGCCTTACATTCTGTAACACTTTTACCTTGACATCAAAATTATATTACTAATTGACACTGACATGTATAAAATACCAGAACATAGCCATTGGTTAGCAGACAGACATAGGGGATGCCCTAATAAATGCACAATAAGAATCCACTGTGACTGTAGCAAGAAAAATGAATCTTCCCCAGACTTAAAGATAACAGCATTAGTCAAAATTTCACGTAACTAGTTAGAAGTCAAGGACTTACTCTCAGTTTGGACAACCATTTCTCTCATACATCTACTTAAATGTCTCCCCACNACCCTCAAAAAAAAAAAAAAAAAGAATGGTGTCTTTCTTTTTCCCCTACAGACTACCAAATTATTATAAAAAAACATTTTATATAGGGGAGTATGGTACATCAATTGAAATACAATCGTATCATTTCAGGCTCAATAGGTACAAAATACATCTCTTACATGGCAAGTCCCATATTCTTGTCAGAAAATAGACACAAATCGACAGTAAAGGTTGTATTTATTCATACCTAAGAAAGGTTTTCTTGTCAATAACTGTGTATGGATTTTCCCCTACTGATTTAAACAAAAGGAAGATCCACAGTGTTTTGGTAATTTATTCTTGTCTTCACTTATATTTCTACATAAGTAGAGCTAATATTATACGATGCCAATATATTTTGAGCAGCGTAATACCCTCAGTACAGCTATGACCTTTTCCCTTATAATTAGTTCCAACTGAAATTAGATTCAGTAAAAGCAGCTCCAATTAGAGCTAAATCAAAACAAAACTTAGAGCTTGATTTCACATAGCAAAATTGTTGAGTGGGGGAAGGGTGGAGAAAGAGGAGATCTTCAAATTTAGTTCAGCAGATTGAACCAGATGGCAAATCCTTTGAACTCTAGAGAAAATATGCATTTATTTCCATGCAGGCCTATGTTAATATTTTCCATGATTCATTGGGATTTTGCAGTCTCACCTCGGTTGACCAGCTTTCCAAAACTCTGCAAACAGCAAATAAAAACTCTACAGTTCTGATCTAGGAAAAGATCTATTTTCTCTAGGAGAAGGCAAAAGAGAATGCTCCCAGCTTCTTTGGGGGATAATATCATAAAACAGAAAACCAAGATTATGAGGATTACTGGAAAGCACTTACTGCTTGTCTCATACAGAATAACTTTACATAATTTCCCATCATGTAAGTCTAAAACATAGGAGAAATTCTTTCTAAGTTCAGCTTCCTTATCTGTAAAACACAGATACAAATAAGCAAGACAATAAGCAAAAATGAGAGCAAAACTAAATCCTAATTCATGAGATATATTATAAATATGAATTATTTTCTTCCCTTTCTCCTATCAAACTGGTATTGAGGCATGAAGCATCAAAGTCTGTGGCCTAACCAGAATAGAGTCCTCCAAAAAAACAGTAGTGGAAACATTAGGCTCCAAAAGTAAGGTTAAGACTAAATTATTAGGAACTTCAAAGTCCAGGTTAAGAAGTCGTGGCAACTTGGGGCACCTGGGTGGGTTAGTCGGTTAAGCGTCCGACTTTCACTTAGGTCATGATCTCGAGGTTCGTGGGTTCGAGCCCCACGTCGGGCTCTGTGCTGACTGCCAGCTCAGAGCCTGGAGCCTATTTCAGAATCTGTATCTCCCTCTCTCTCTGACCCTCCCCTGCTCACGCTGTCTCTCTCTCTCTCTCTCTCTCTCCTAGAAAAAAAAAAAAGAAGTCGTTGCAACTTTAAGGATATGCCTTACAGACATACAGTAAGAGTCAATTGTTCCAGATATGAATTTGCCTTTGATTCACAGAAACCTACTCCAATAACCACCATCTGAGAACTTATAGAATTCCGGGTCCACACAAATGGATTTGACCAATATATTTAGAACATTACATCCTGAGGCCATGGAATTCACTTTCTTCTCAAGTGCACATGGCACATTCTCCACAATTAATCATATACTGCGACATAAAGCAGTCCTCAAGAAATATAAAAGAATTGAGATCATACTATGCACACGTTCAGATCACATTGCTATGAAACTTGATATCATTCACAGGAAGAAGTCTGGAAAACCTCCAAAAAATGGAGGATAAAAAACACCCTACTAAAGAATGAATGCCATCAGGCAATTAGAGAAGAAATTAAAAAATATATGGAAACAAATGAAAATGAAAATAAAACAATCCAAACACTATGGGATGTGGCAAAAGCAGTCCTAAGAGGAAAGTACATTGCAGTCCAGGCCTATTTCAAGAAATTAGAAAAAGCGCAAGCACAAAATCTAACAGCGCACCTAAAGGAGCTAGAGGGAGAGCAACAAGAGCACCCCAAACCCACTGGGAGAAAACAAATAATAAAAATCAGGGCAGAAATAAACAATATAGAAACCAAAGAAACAATTGAACAGATCAATGAAACCAAGAGTTGTTTTTTGAAAAAAATAAACAAACTGACAAACCTCTAGCCAGGCTTCACAAAAAGAAAAGACAGCACCCAAAAAAACAAATCATGAATGAAAATAGACTTTTTACAAACAATCTCTCAGAAATACAAGGAATTATCAGGAAATACAATGAAAAATTATACGCCAACAAATTGGACAACTTAGAAGAAATGGACAAATTCCTAAACACACACTACCAAAATTCACATAGGAAGAGATAGAAAATCTGAATAGACCCATAACTAGTGAAGAAATTGAATCAGTTATGAAAAATCTCCCAACAAATAAGAGCCCTGGGCCAGATGGATTCCCTGGAGAATTCTACCAGACATTTAAAACAGAATCAAGAAGATGTCGGAGAAGTAAGGAGCTCCGTACTTGCACTCGCGCCCATAATCACACAGAAAAGATCTGAAGCCATTGGAAACCTTACAAAACCTGAGAGATTGGGAGAAAAAGGATGCAGAATCCACTGAGAGAGCCTTCTAACATGAGTGCGAACTGGGGAAGATAAAATCGGGCTGGGATCGGAGACTCCAGGGTGGGAGGCGATCCCCCTCTAGCCTCTACGGGGAGTCAGAGGAGAAAAGGAGAGAGTCCGAAACAGAAAAACCTCTGCTGGGGGCGGGGGAACTTCCGCTCGGTGCATAAAAAGACCATACTTGCCAAATACCTGTACACCAGGTCCCCTCACGCCAACTGGTCCCGGGGGGAGCTGAGCACACAAACTGCTTCTTTGTGCTGGTTCCNACAACAAAAGGAAATCAAAGGCATCAGAATTGGCAAAGAAGAAATCAAACTTTCACTTTTTGCAAAGCTTAATCTTATTTAGAACTCCTCACATAAGCACCTATCTCTGTAAGGGAAGCCAGTGTCATTGAGTATTCTAAACTTGAGTGCACCCCTCAATAAAATCAGGGTTAGTCAAGAGTCATTTATGAAGTGCTCAGAATAGGATCTGACATATGGTAAGTGCTATGTATTTAATAAATGAAGAAATTAAGGAATTAAGTAATGAAAGGATGAAGAAATGGCACTGGATACTGAGTAAGCAAAAAGAATAATTTAACATGGAGATAAATGACTTGTCAAAATGGCCCAGCTAACAAACAGTAGTGATATAATTCCATCCTGACATTTTCTGACTTCAAAGGTCCTTTTTATTATTTCGTTTTCTTTTTTTTTTTTCTTTAATTTATTTCTAGGAGAGAGAAAGAGGGACAGTGTGAACAGGGGAGGGTTAGAGAGAGAGGGAGACACAGACTCCGAAATAGGCTCCAGGCTCTGAGCTGGCAGTCAGCACAGAGCCCGACGCGGGGCTCAAACCCACGAACCGCGAGATCATGACCTAAGCGAAAGTCGGACGCTTAACCGACTAAGCCACCCAGGCGCCCCTCGTTTTCTTATTATTACCTAACAACACCCCCAAACCACACATGTAGTTTTAATATTCCAATGTGCCTATGCCTGTGAAAGTGGCATTGGCATCATTCATGTGATTTTCATGAGTGCTGCTTCAAATATTAGTATTAAAAGTGAAGAACTTAGTTATAAGAAAGTAGGCAGGCTAGTCTAACCAATTGTATTCTCTAGTGTGCTCCTTAGATTTTGATATCCCAAGCTGGAAAAAGATCAGAAGTAGCATTGGCAGTCACAGAAGCCCAACTTAAGAATCCCAGACTATTTTTGTAATTTTGCCACTTCTCTTGGTGCCACTGATAAACTGGAAATCAAAGAAGCAGATGACTCCCCAATAAATACTGACAAATTGGCACTTAATTGTAATGTGGTGGCTGCCTTTTATTAGCTAGGTTTCCAGCACTTCCAGTTATTAGCCCTTAGGATAGTGAGTGATCTTAGTGTGTTATGTCAACTATTGACAGTACATCCATGTATCAACACAGTTGGTAACCTCCTTTGTTTGATCTTAGAAGTCCTTAAGTGTCAGATATCATCCTCCAAATACAGACACACCAGGTCGACTTGAGCTTATTATCCTAGATGACAGAAGAGAGACTCAAAGATCAGCCCTTATAAAAATTCATCACTGATGAATATTGAAATATTACTGGAAAATTAATCAGTATTATTAAACATCAAGAGATTAATGCCAGATTGTTCTAGGGAAGACAGAATCAGCCACTACAGAAGAGCTATTAAAAGTGCTGATAGAAAATGTTTAAATATATGTATAAACTAACTTTTCAAAGGTCAGTCGAGCATAGAAGGCAAATGGAAAAGCTGAGTATGAAGGGTTTGGTGGTATAGGGGGTTGTCTGTGGCCCTTCTCAAAAATCCTGTCACACCCACAGAGTTCTTATTGACTTTACCTGAAGTACCTCTTTACTAATCACAGAAAGGGAGTTTGGCCTTTTACTTTAGCTGAGATCCACTGTGGATTCAGTGGATATCCACTGACTAGGATGAGACCTTAAGAACCCAATCAAATAATGAAATCCCATTCCTTCCTAAAAAGAAATTACTGTTTTCTTTTCATGTGGATTATGACTTGTTTAAACCCCAATGACTATTAGGTTTCTGCTCACAGAAGACAAATATTTGCTAATTAAGGGTAAGAACAGATAGAACCAGAAGGTCAATCTGCTTATTCCTTGCTAGGAATTATACAAATAAACGTTTTTCTTCTGAAGTGTGTCTTATAAGACATTTAGAAATTCTTGTCTTCCATGCACACTGACACCATTACTATGCTTTAAACCACCTTCCTTTGTGAGACTTACAAACTGTGAGTCCCATTATGAGAATAAGGAATGATTTCTGTGCTAGACACTCTTGAACTATGTTACCCTGAATCCTGTGTAATCTCCAATTCACCTTTTTAAAAAAAAAATTAATGTTTATTTATTTTTTGTTTTTAATTTTTTAAATGTTTTATTTGTTTCTGAGAAAGACAGAGAGAGAGACACTGTGAGCAGGGGAGGGTCAGAGAGAGAGGGAGATACAGAATCTGAAACAGGCTCCAGGCTCTGAGCTGGCTGTCAGCACAGAGCCCAACACGGGGCTCGAACCCATGAACCGTGAGATCATGACCTGAGCTGAAGTCGGATACCCAACCGACTAAGCCACCCAGGTGCCCCAATGTTTATTTATTTTTGAGACAGAGAGAGACAGAGTGCAAGCAGGGGAGGGACAGAGAGAGAGGAAGACACAGAATCTGAAACAGGCTCTAGGCACTGAGCTGTCAGCATAGGGCCCAACGTGAGGCTCAAACTCACGAACTGTGAGATCATGACCTGAGCTGACCTCAGATGTTTAACCAACTGAGCCACCCACGTGCCCCTCCAATTCACCTTCTGAAATTACACTCCCTAGGTTTGAATATGGATTCTACTACACACTCCTAGTATGGTCTGGAACAAGACCTTTCATTCTCTAAGACAGTTTCCTCTTCTACAACATGATAATCTTGATAGTGTGCATGCCACGGACTTGTGGTTACACTTAGATCATACATGTGAAGTGTTTAACATAACTCCTGGGTACCTAACAAATACCCAAAATGTAATACCAGTTATTACTTAAAGCAAACCAAAGAGTACTACTATAGGTATGGCATCAAATCTTCTTATAAGGGATTTCAAGTAAAGCCACATGTAATATTTTTTCCTTGTCACTCTATCCTTTCAAGAAATTAATAAACTACCTAACTATGTGAATACATTCATATACAATCCCAATGTATCTTAATGCAAAGCCCATTCTCTAGCAATCAACGGCTCACCATCTGATTAATGAGTTAATTCCTTTCCTTTGCTTCTGGAATAGAGTGATATAGTAAAAGGAATGCAGACCTATCATCGGAGTAGGAAGCATTATCTATTCTAAGATGAAAGGTAAGATCTTTAGGGAATGTCAGAAACCCCAGCTCATAAGCCTCAGTACATAAATGGCTATGTATCAAGGTGCCTCTCATTTGCTTTAGTAAAACCTCCCTTGGAGAGACATTAATTAAAATATTTAGGGATCACAGCTGAGCCCACAATTTGAGTAGAAGCCAGATATTGAAAAAGGTCTCTTTTTCACTGTGTTATTTATTGTTGGTAGAAGTATTCCAGCTACTGCTCAGAATGCTAAAACAACACTTCAAAGATGTCATGCATTTAATCTCCCCCTGTCCCATGAGGACTAGAGAAATGAGTCATGATGTAAAATGGTTCTCCTGCAGACATTCTGGTGCTGCAACAGTGGAATGAAGGGAAAGAGACATTCCAGTCTCAAGCAGTAAACCCAGAGTACAAAAGGTCTCTAAGAATACAGTGACAGGCTGGTCCCAAATCCAAATTATTGTGCCAAGAGGCCAACATCTGTGATCTTTCTAAACATCACTGTGTCAAATGCATCAATAAACTTTGATGAATAATTTCACTTCCAGAATGTTCTTCTAATAAAATGATCAGAGTTGACACCTCTCTCACTCTTAAATCTCTATTCTAACCCCACTCAAATCTCTCTTTTAAACTTCACACAACAATCTTCCTATTCTTCAAGAATATATTACAGCTTTTAAACTTAATCCTCCCTACACTGGTCTCTCTATGCACTTGACATCACAATCTCCCACAGTGAACACCATCCCTGACTGCTTCCTCTTCCTTACTTGCTGAGTAAAACCATCATGTCTTGTCAGGATTAATTAAAAAGAAAAAAAACTTTCTCTTTCCCAATTCTAATTCCCAGTCTCCTACTGTCATCATCTATGCTTTACGTTATGAAAATCATTCTCTAACTAGCTCCTGTTCTACTTTACTCCCACCAATGCAATCTCAATAAAGTCACCAGTAATCTGTCACAATGCATTTCTAATTATGTTGCCTCCCAACTCCACTGGCTAAAATATTTTAAAGGTTTTCACTGCCTTCAGGATAAAGAACAAACTCCTTAAATTTTTGTAAAAGTCTTTTTAAAAAAAAATTTGGCCCCAACCTGTCTCCTAAAAGAACCTATTACCCCTCACACTCAAGGTTCTAGATACACTAAATTACTTGTAGTTTTTCTAACTTGCCATGTTTTTTCTTGCTCTAAGTATTTGCATTTGCTGTTCACTACACTTGGAAGAGTGGCTTCTTCCCCAATATTTTCATTTATCTGGTTAATTCTTATTTACCCTTCAGGCCTGGGTCTAAAGACTGCCTCTTCCTTAAAGTTCTCTCTGACTTCCAATTTTATGCAGTACTTACCGTATGCCGCCATCATTTCTCACACAATTATATAATTGCCTTTTTTTCTATTCCTCCCTAGAATTATTCTTTTCCAAGATTACTAAATTCAACAATTGTGTTTGTTGGATTTTCAATGCATAAAGCAAGGTCTTGCATGTAATAAACACTCAATAAAGAATATTAAATACCAAGATATTCATCAAGGTTTGACTACAAAACCAAAAAATTGGTAAATATTCAAAATGCCAAAATATTAAAATGGGTAAATTAATTTGGGCACATCTATAAGATTAATAAAAACCATTTTTCCTTTTCAAAATAAAAAATTTTTTAATTTTTCATTGATTGTAGTATAGAAATGATAAACTACTGAGTGAAAATCAACAAAATCTATATTACCAGTATGACGTTAATCATAGGATAACATAGCAGATAACTAGGATAGGTAGGTAGGTAGGTAAGTAGATAGATAATAAATAGATAGATGGGTAGATAATAGATACATAGATAATTGATAACTGGATAATATACAAACATGATGACAGCTTTTATATGTACTTATTATGCTGTGAAGTATACTTCTGATTTCTTGTGATGAATCTAGTAAAAAGTAATAGAAGAGCAAACAGACTGCAGTGAATTCTGACTTCATCTGGACCAGTATCTATCACCAAAGAAGTCACATTTGCAGATGTGGAGCATCACTGCTGGGATCTCAGGACAAAGCTAACACTGAAAGTTAGATGGCTGAAATACACTGGGATCTGACACCATTCCATTAAAGATAGGAATGGAAAGCAGAGAGCCAAGAGCAAGTCCAGAATGTGAGGCTCTATGAATGGCCAAGAGAAATTTCCTAGAACAGCTTCTAGGATCATAAATTACACTAATAACAATCCAGTCTGAATCTGCATGAGGCAACAATGCTAAAGTAATGGGACTAAATAGATCAATTTCTGGGATCAGAGAGAAACCTGAGCTGCTATTAGGAACTGAAGTTGTCTTACATTCCATAGATTAGATATGCATGGTCAGAATGAAGGTAATTATTTTGGGGCATGAGGGTGAATGTAAGATACCTAGACTTATTTCAGTAAAACTCATACTGGAACCCACTGGCTAATGGAAATTAATTCTTCCATGTATCTTCTTCAAAATGTACACAAGGCCCAGAAAGGGGCTAGAGCAGTAACTGAAGGAATCATTTTTATTTTTTTTAATGTTTTATTTATTTCTGAGAGAGAGAGAGAGAGAGAGCGCGTGCGCGTGCGAGAAAGTGAGCAGGGGAGGGTCAGAGAGAGAGGGAGACACAGAATCTGAAACAGGCTCCAGGCTCTGAGCTGGCAGTCAGCCCAGGGTCTGATGCAGGGCTCAAACCCACGAACCTTGAGATCATGACTTGAGCTGAAGTCCGACACTTAACCAACTGAGCCACCCAGAAGCCCCTCATTTTATGTTTTAGAAGCGTGGAGAAGCAAAAGGCAGAAGGGGGGAAGCAATTTTATGATTATTCTTTGATAAAGACAATGTTCCAGCATTCTTTAGTAATTTTCAAAATGGAACTAAATAATAAATGTTCTCTTCGAAAAGAACAATTTACCTAGTTAAATTAAATAGTGTTTTCTTACGAGGATTGCAATTAAAAATAGAGGGCAAGAGAAACTTGCCTTAGACATTTGCCATCACCCCAGGGTTTGTTGATCAACTTTATGCTTCATTTATGTCTCCATAAATCATACCATGGAATTAAAAGTGTGTGGCTGACATGAATATTGCCCACTTTGCAAATGAAAGACAAGGAGCAAGAAAAACTTTATGCCAAAGCATGAAGCTATCATACAAAAATTCTTTACAATTATTATCTCTGCTTCCCCACAAAAGTGAGATTACTCTCTTGGTAGATGTCATAGAATTGAGGCTTTGAAATGGAGATGCCAAGCTGTAAATTACATTTCTGAATCAATTATGCTTCTATCAGAAAGGCTATAAATAACATGCAGAATTACCAGATGTGTAATTTTTTGTTACACTTGAACATTTGGCGCATTTAGAATGTCTTAGTGAGGGACTTGGGTTAATCTGTGAATTTCACGGATTCATCTGACAAGACAGCAGAAAAACGTGGGTGAGAATTATGATGACCTTGCTTCAAGGAGACTTATCGGAACAAGGTCGACTCGGGAATTTGTCTGTTTTTCTTTAAAGAGACTTGGATGGGAAATGGTCATGGAGCCCCCTTGGTGGTCACTGGCTGAATTCTCAAAAGAGTTGAGCAAAGGACATATTTGGTTTCAGATGGGTTACTGGGAGCAAAATATAATTCAATGATGAGCCTTTCTTTTGACAGCTTTACACTCATTTTATTTTGTCACCTTCCTGAGAAGTCTAAGTGAGAAACTGTTAGTTGGTTTGTTATGACCAGGGTTAGCATCCGAAACTTAAACATCAAATGGTGGGTACATGAAAGGGCTGGAGTTTATCGAGCAGCCTCAAGCAGTGACCTTCCAAGGAATATCATTTATTCCTGGGTCTGTAACATCGTGGCATTTCTCCCCCTGTAGCAAGTTAAGCTTTTATTACTCTTATTTGTAGGTGAGTATTTGTGTTATTAAATTTAGAAGCTGTCAGTAATAGGACTAAGGGAAAATATTTCGCTCCATTTAGGAGAACATAATACCCACCTTTTCCTGAAAAAAATGTTCAAGTCATGTAGGAGCTTCTTTGTTACTTAACTTCACTAGAGGAAATCTGGCTCCCTCTGCAGAGCTGGGTAAATACTACGCAATCTAATACATTTTTATTGGTCATGCCTAGAGTTGACTACCATTTCTTAAAGCTAACAAATAGAATTAATCTCTACATTTTTTTGCCTTAGCACAGCATAATAAAATGAACAAAGAGTATGAAATCAGCTGCAACCTGACAGATAAAATATACCTCAGATCATAATGTTTAAAATGCCATACTATAATTCCAACCCAACTCAGTTTCCTTACCCTTAAAATGAATATAATGATATCTAAATTTCAGTGTTATTTTTTAAATTAAATTGGATACCAGTAG
The DNA here is from genome assembly GCF_008692635.1 of Crocuta crocuta. NCBI lineage: Eukaryota > Metazoa > Chordata > Mammalia > Carnivora > Hyaenidae > Crocuta > Crocuta crocuta. The sequence continues at coordinate 764,360 of NW_027551573.1, forward strand.
CAAATTATTTAGCATAATTCTCTATTTATAACTGATTCTAGAGGAAGTGGTTCTCACTATCATTTAGAGAGACCTTTTTTTCTTCTTGAATTTAATATGCCTCTCCCCACATTTCTGATGTTACACCTACAATCTCCTGCTCCCAGGCAGAAACACTGCAGTTAAGAGTTCAAACTCAGTCTGGGTTTGGATCCAGTTCAGATACTCATCAGCTTCTCGGCATGATACATAACCTACCTCTGCCTCTATTTTCTCATCTATTAAATTGGGATAACAATAGTAACCACCTCACAAAGATGATATTTTCCTTGCCTAATGAGTGTTTGTTGTCAAGCAGAACTGAGATAAAATCGGTAAAGCACTCAAAACACCACCTGCCATATAATGTCACAATAAGTGCTGCTTCTCCTATGAATACGTCTACTATCAGTTTAACCCATCCTCCCTCCTCTATTTTGTTGACCTCAAACTTCCATTTGCATGTAAACTCCATAATATATAAGAGATGTATTTCCTTCTTCCAGTTAAAATAGTCATTGGCAGCTTTTGAGTGATCGTATACAAAGTGGACTGGTGACTGGACCTCAAAAGAATATTGACAGATGTCAAAGCTAATGCGCTTACTGAAAGAAAAATCAGGCTCATCTATCACCATGGGATGTACCCAAACCACCTAAGATAGGAATATGAAGGATAGTAGCAAATCCTCCACAGAAGCAAGAAAAAAAGGAGATAAAAAGGGACCAAAATCATTTGCACGTGTGTGATTTCCTGGAGGGATGTTAAAGAACTAGAGCTCACCCTTTATTTTTTTTTTAATATAACTAATTGTCAAATTGGCTAACATACAGTGTGTAAAGTGTGCCCTTGGTTTTGAGGGTAGACTCTTCTGTGGTTCATCGCTTACACACAACATGCAGTGCTCATCCCAACAAGTGCCCTCCTCAATGCCTATCACTCATTTTCTCCTCTCCCCAACTCCCATCAGCCCTCAGTTTGTTCTTTGTATTTAAGAGCCTCTTACAGTTTGCCTCTCTCCCTCTCTGTTTGTAACTATTTTCCCCCTTCTCTTCCTCCATGGTCTCCTGTTAAGTTTCTCAAGATCCGCATATGAGTGAAAACATGATATCATCTGTCCTTCTCTGACTTATTTCACTCAGCATACCTTCCAGTCCCATCTACATTGCTGCAAATGACACGATTTCACTCTTTCTCATTGCCAAGTATTACTCCATTGCATATATAAACCTCATCTTCTTTATCCATTTATCAGTTGACGGACATTTAGGCTCCTTCCATAATTTGGCTATTGTTGAAAGCACTACTGTAAACATTGGTGTACATGTGCCCCTATAAATCAGCATGGAGCTCACCCTTTAAAAGACCTCTTATATCCTGGTTTCCAATTATTAGAAAATAATCAGCTGTGCATTTTTAGGAGGCTACTAATAAATAATTGTGAAGACCCAGAAAGCATGGTTTTCTTTGTTCTATGGAGAGATGTATCCAAATACAATGAATATTTTCTCTTCAAGTACAAAAAGACCTGTGGTTTTGGCTTTGCAATATCCAAAAGTATAAACCATCTTGAATTATTTTTCTAAACACTGGGAAAGAAGTTGTCACATAAGAGCTTGTTCATGCACCTATCTTTATAACTGAACTATAAAGATGTGTTGACTTGAGAGTCAACATTTCAACCAAATCCCAAAGATCCTGCAATATTCCAATGAACATTTTGCAAATGGTTACCCTCAGAATAAAGGATATTTTTTCCCATTTAAGGATAATAATAGAGTAATATCAAGCTTCTGTACTGAGGTAGAGTTGTCACATCCCATCACATTATGCTGATAATTTGCACATTAAACACTCTTATTTGTTTAAAACACACTGTTTTGCTCCTATCTGAATGACAGCTTTTGGGGAACAGAAGGAGAGACATTAAAATCTTAGAGTTGACTCTTTAAAGCCTATAGTCATCAAATATGAGTCACAGAAAGAAAATTTACGGGGTCAAATCTTTTCTTATGCCAACAGTGAAATGTGAGTAAATAAAAAGGAAAACTGAAGGATTCTACCAGTAAATTATATGTTACAAGTTTAGTACAACTCACGCAAATTTAAAACAAAAGTTGGATAGCCCAAGAAAAACTACATAAATTTGTAATTTAATGCTTAGCCAAATGTGGATAAATTGACTATGAAGACAAAAACAGTTATTCTCACAATTTGACCGTATTTAAAGATATGGCCTGTGCAGCATGGATAACTCATGCTAGTCTACAATTTCTGAGTTAGGTTTTTGGCTCTTATTTCTTTTACAGGATAAATAGTCCTAAATTGATTAAAACCAGGAAATGAAAAGATTAGACTTCACTGTTAAGCTTATGTGGACATTTTAAAAATGCATTTTAAAAAGATAGTTTTGGTAGTACATGAGCATTTTTTGGATGAATGAAAAAAAATTCCATTGTTACAGAAAATCTCTGACGAATTAAGGAAACTGTATTAAAAAGTGATTTGATAATTGACTTTATTCTTAGCATAGTTTCATGTGAGATGGTATTCAGAGAAAGGAAAATGGACATAAAAATTTGAAAATAGGAGCCAGTGACTGAAACACTGCAATTACCCTGTATGAAACTTGGATGAGGGACAGAAGTGAGGTAGCTGATGCTCTGATTCAGGCAATGTTACTGGAGGGTTCATTCCCATGAGTTTTCAGATGAATAGATATATCTGACCAATCACAATGGCATTCTCAATGTGTATATGTGTTAATACCTTGTTAGTAATATTATATCCAATATGTTTTCCTCTAAAATATAGCTGGATGACAACACTAATCCAATTCTAGTTGACTGATTTATTCTGACTGTCCCATATTATATAGTTCAAATTTAAAGAATTGTAATTATGCTAGTAGCAGGCTACAATTTCTTAGAATAATTGATATTACAAGGTTCACAAAAGCTACACAGTGGGCTGCTTAATATACACTTGTTTACCTATCACATTTTCTTATAACAAGATCCTTGTGAGATAGGTAAACTTATAAATGAAAATCTAGGCTCCTGTGGTATCATTCCCTTTCCCTACATTTCAAAGAAGGATGCTGGTCTGGATTGGCCAAATTCCAGGATAATATATTATGTCACAGATCAAGAGACTAGGAATGTCAAAAGAATGAAAAGATCAAGCATTCCCACTGAAGACTCTTTCTTTGCCCATGTGTCTAATGGAAATGGGCCACAGGAATACTGGAAGCCACAAAGGGTATATAGCCAGGGCCACCACTATGCTAGCTTCAGGTTTGAACTATCCCTAGGCAGCATCCTCATACTTAAACAGAAAAAGATAAGGTATGTATTTTAGCTATACCAAAGTATAGCAATGTAACTTTTCTAGGTAAGAAGCATCCAAATTTATGGTTAGAGCCAAACCTCCAACTGATATTTCTACAGCCTACCTGTACCAGAAATTCACAAGAAGGAAGGATTTCTAGAGAAGCTACCTTTCTAGTGGTTTCTACCATGAGAATATGTCCAATAATTTCCTATCTCTGTGAAGACAGAATTCCTAGGGTATTTCCTGTAATTCCTTTTCTGACTGACAAGCAGACTTGTGTTACACTGTTTATCTTCCTTGCATTTTATTCACCGCATATTTTTGATAGATGGTATAAAGGACTTAAAGCAAGATCACTGTCATTCTGTTCATGATAAAATTATTTGAACAGAGAGAATACACACACAGTCATAATGCATATCCTTTCTTCATGTGGCTAAATTAGCACACAAATCAGTTTTCAAAGCATTCAGAGACATCTACTCATCATTTCACAGGTTTTATGCACAATATTGGTATTATGAAGGAAAATGCCAAAGATCTTCTACCGAAATAATATGGGCAAATAACAAAATGCCAACTCATGGAAATAGTTCAGACATAAAATAGACTTAAGTAAACAAGCATTTAACAACTTAAACAGTGACCAATTGATAACTTTAGTCAGTAGCTAGTAGAAAATTCCGGATTCGTGAAGCATTCGTTATTCCTTGACAAACAACTGTTTGCCACAGTTTATATAAATATTTGGAAAGATACACTGGACATATTATCCTCTTAAAGGCGCAAGAAATTTCTGATTTTCACTGAAATAAAGAAACAATGCTTCCTGTATTCATTTTATTTTTCCTTTCTTTGTTGTTATATTTTGACAAAGTCCAGCAGGATAACATTTTTAAGCTAATGAGACCTGAGTTCAATTCCACATGAGCTATTTATTTGATCCCGAGCAACTTGCTTAATTTTTCATATGAAAAATTTTAAGCATTTGCTTACAAATGCTACTTACAAATAAATCTGTTGAAAAAGTTACATGAAAAAATATCCACTAAACGTGTTTGACAAGTACTGGGTCCTCTGAAATTAAGGCACTGTGCAGGCATGAAAGAGCTACAGAAATATTTAGGGAACACTCAAAATCTTTAAATAACTGAATTTATAAGAGATTACATTCATATAACTAATTTTTATTATTGTCAAATAATATTACTGGGATTACTCGGTAAAGATTGAATTAGGTTGCTCATCAACCATGTCTGCCCCTTTTGTCATCAGATTCTTCTCTGCCCTACTCACACCCTAGAGCAAGAGACCATTGTTCTTGACTGACAAAGCCCTACCAGCCTTGGCAATATTCACCCTCCTAATGCACATTCCCTCAAGTGTGTGTTCTCTGTTATCAGGAAACACATAAATCTAAAGGAACGAACTAAACAGTAATATTTGTGAGAATAGAGACTGTATTTTTGTTTAGTATTTTATTATCAGGAAATAACAGGTATTTGACAAAGTTTGGCTGCATGAATGAATGTTTGCTTTGTTCCCAACATGACTAGAAGTTGACTATGTGTTTTCTTAGTCAATCTTCCAAACTATCCTAACAGTGAAATATAGACACTGTTTTACATGGAGAAAAACAAGGTTCAGAGATGTTTATTGACTTGCCAAAATCTCATATATACTAAAAGACAGAGTTGGTATTTATTTCAGATCTATATAACTCCAAAATTCCTGTGCTACAATCTACTTTAGCATCCTCTCTCCCTGCATGAGGTTGAGTTCATCACAAGATTAAAAAAAAAAAAGTATTGATAATGCATTAGTAAAAACCTTTATGACCTCCTGCCCAGAGAATAATGATAATGGACTGAGCATCCCCACTAAGAGACAAAGTAATTATAATAATAACTAACATCCATAGTAATAATTATCGACACTTTCAACTTTTGTTAGTTCCTTAAAGTTTATAATTACTTTCCACATTTGATTTAGAAATGTTAAGTGATTTGCCCAGTGTTGCATGAGTATAAGTGATGGGGCCAGGTTTCTCTGTGATTCTGAAGAGCTTCTATGAAATAATTCTTCATCACCTAAAAAATGCAAGCAATGGTAAGGAAGCAGGTAACTTGTTTGGACATTGCTTGAGAGTCTTCCTATAAACTGAAGGAAGGACTTTCTCTTAATTGCCCTCTGTCCCATTCTACTCTGACAGCCCAGTCACATGAGCAGGAAGGCTGCCTTCTGTTCACTGAAGGCTGGTAAGAAAGCCTGGAAATGGTAGTGGATAATGGTAAGGTTTATTTCTTCAATATCTGCCTGTACCAAGTGTTCTACCAGCAAGTCCATTCCATAAAACTCTAGCTTTTGATAACAACAAACATTTCAAAGGAACCATAAAATATTAATTATGGAAAATGTTTAGAAAACATATCAAGTCTTATCTAACCTTTTGGCATATGAAGAACCTGAGATACAGGAATAGACTTTCCCAAGGAAAAGCCAAGATTAATGAGAAATTCAAGATTAAAATCAGTTTCTTTCCTTCTTCTCTCCTTGCTTTCCTTCTGCAGTAACTAATCATCTGTCAAATCAATGTAAGATTTCAAAGATACAAATTATTTTCCTGCATATCTGTATGAGTGNGGCTTCTTGCCACTGAAGATATAAGGTGGATCCTCCAGGAATTCACTATCATAAGAGAAATAACATTGTAAATAAATAATCACCAAAAAACAGCAGTTACACATGTCATGATAGCGATATTTTCAAGATTGAATATCACTCCTTTGAGCCAAATCAGCTTGTTGGTGCCTTCTGTTTCTTAGTCTACAGCTTGTTTCTTTCCTCCAGATTGATTCTTATCACCTTGTCAATTGCAGCCCTCATAGGAGATCAGAGTGGATGACATTATAACCCAGAGCAGACCTCAGGGACCAGACCCTGTAGCCAGGACTATGACACTTTCCTTCCATTAACCCTGAATGAGTGCTAAAGATGGAACATTTTGGTTTACAATTCCCTAAACACCTCTTGAGTTCAGCTTGCCTCAAGTAGGACCATACATCAGAATTACATTTTCCCTAGCTTGAGTGCCTTATATTCTGGTTTGTTCCAGGGGATTCAGTTTTCAAGTACCAAACCCTGTTCTTAAAAGCCACTGTTTCAAATGTTCAGAATGTTCTGTTTGTTTTTAAACTCAGTGGAAGAGATTAAACAGAAATGGTTTTCCAATGAAGAAGCAGCTAGTATAGAAACTGGATTATAATTAGGACAATCGGTAAGTACAGAACTTCTGTTTGCAGGACAGCTAATTGCCTATATCATCCAATATTTAAAGCTGATACCAGTCACTGGTATCCATTTTTTCATCTAGTGAATGGTTTAGGGAAGGGGACCGTTTAAAATTTTAACCAATATGTTCTTTCCTCCTTCTCAAAATAACAAACCCATACTATAAAGCATGCAGGAATAAACTTTAGAAAGAACAACTACACATCAGATTAGGGCTAGCTATTAGCCAATATTTTTAAAGTAATGGACAATAATTGTACAATAATGATCAATCACAAAACTCACTAAATATAAACAAAATAATATATAGATATAGATAGATATACATCTTCTACTTAACATACTGTTAAGAGCCAATCTTAACATACTGTCCGTTATGCACATTTGGACCCTTTATTTCCATTAAGAAATAACATGAATAAGAAGATTGTATCAGGTTTCCATTACTGTCATTTGTAACCAGACACAAGTTCTAGTTTCCTAAATAGTCAACATACTAAAGGCTTCTGCTACATCTAATAACAGTCACTTAGAACCCAGGAATAGTCCTCTAAGTCACAAAAACTCTTCATATTTAAGCAAAAGAGAAACAAACAAAAAAGATTAGTGGTATTTCTAATTATAATCTGTCTTTGCTATATACTAATCTTTCATCATACTCTGGAGCAAGAACAAATTGCTTGCAAAGAAATGGGTGAATATCTTGGAGGAGTTCTGTTAGGCAATGTAGTAAAAACACCCTCAATAAATATTTCTTCTGAAGCATTTATACAATACATATTTTCTAATGACTGCCCTGTCCCATTCAAGATGCAGCTCTGAGAATACCATGGGGTATTTTGGATCCATGCAAACAATTAAATGTTATTGCCAGGAAAATTCTCTCTTCCTTCTCTCTTCTCCAGCCATCCTAGATGCCTAAAGGAAGAAAGACTAAGAGGAAGAAGGTGGCCCCAGCCCCTGTTGTTGTGAAGAAGCAGGAGCCCAAAAGATCCAAGAATTCTGGCATCAGACAGGGCATTCAGCCCAAAAGGGACTTCACCCACTTTGTTAAATTGCCCTGCTACATCTGGCTGCAGTGTCAAAGGGCTGTTCTCTATAATTGCCTAAAAGTGCCTCCTCAATTAACCAGTTCACCCAGGCCATTGACCACCAACAGCTTAAGCTGGCCCACAAACACAGACCAGAGACAAAGCAAGAGAAGAAGCAGAGATTGTTGGCCTCGGCTGAGAAGAAAGCTGGGATGTCCCCACTAAGATGCCACCTGTCCTTTGAGCTGGGGTTATTATTGTCATCACCTTGGTGGAAAACAAGAAGGCTCAGGTGGTAGTGATTGCACATGATGTGGATCCCATTCAGCTGTCTGTCTTCCTGCCTGCCCTGTGGGGTTCTCTACTGCATTACCAAGGAAGGCCGGGCTGGGGCTTCCAGTCCACAAGAAGATCTGCACCACTGTCACCTTCACACAGATTAACTTGGAAGACAAAGAAACTCTGGCCAAGCAGGTGGAAGCTATCAGGACCAATTACAACAACAGATAAAGTGAGATCCACGGTCACTGGGGAGACAACGTCCTGGGTTGCATTGTCAAGTGGGAAAAGGCAAAGACTAAAGAACTGGTCACCCAACTGGATAAGTGTAAACTGCCCAATTTCTTTACATAAAAGTAATTTTTAAAATTCTCTTTAAAAACAATGCCATTGCCAGAATAATAGAATGGATGCAAACAAACTAACATGACATTACAGAAGAAAAAATAAATGACTGATCTGGGGGGAGTCAGGAAAGGTTAATAGGTTGACAACTGAGGACAAACAAGAGTATTTTAGGTGCATGTGTAGGGGAGAATAGGAAGGGACAGATGCAAGGTGGGGAGGCTGGAGAATTCTAGTGGATTTAATTACAAGTTGTCCAACCATGAGTGAAAAGGAGGGCAGAAGTGGATGGTTAGAGCTAATGCAATTTCTATTCCTACATACCGACTGCATATATATAGTTCTTCAAGCAAAAAAAAATTCTTAAAAATCAAAGTGTTATTACTTTTGGTAAAGATGATTTTCCAAGCTGGAAAAGATTCCCAGTTTTTTCCTTTCTTGCTCTCTATTATAGTTCATCCTTCTGCAGCTCTTCTCTCCCAACACAACCTCCAAACTCATTCTACAGTACTTGTTATGCAGAAGGCTGAAAGATGAAAAGTTATTCAAACAGCACACTACAAGCTAACTATTCCAAGCGTATCTATTGACTGAAGAGATTTGCATTACGAACTAAATCAGTGCAAAAAGACAATGGTAAATAGCAGCAAAAACAAAGAAATAGATCATTTAAATAAAAGAAAAGGCACTACCACCATCATGTATCCATTTCTCCTTGGCTGAAATTCACCCTGGAGGAACCGATATAAACTAATATGAAAATACTGCTTTCATTGTATAAAGGAAATCCAATGGAATGGAATGCTAATTCTGTATCTCAGATAGTCAAACAGTAAAACAAGAGATACATTCAAGTACAATACTTCCAGTTTTTGCTGTACACACACTAAAATTCTGGAGATATAAAGATAAACAAGACATAGTCATTGCCCCCAAGGATGTAACAATTCTTAAAGGACACAAATAAGTAATTGCAATACAAATTGGTCAAGTGTACAAAGAATAATAGACAAAATGTCATGGGAGGAATTATCCTACTGTATTTGGTTGATATTATGTGGGGGAGAGAAGATAATTGACCACAAAAACTTAAGAGGTTACATTTAAGCCAGAAGGCTAATAAATGGAAATGTTGATGGGGGTTGCAGAGAATGGGGGATACGGAGTGGCCTGTCAGGAAGAGAAAATAATGTACAAAGTCTCAAGAACATGAAAGAATATGACCACAACAATTATTCCTGTAATGAGAAGGAAAAGGGATATTCGTGAGACTGATGGAAAGAAGGTATGAGACAAGGGACAGGAGGTTAAGCTGAAAATATTCATGGAGCCAATGTGTAACTTCCCTGCTATACATCAAGAAAGTTGCCTCAGGTCAGATTCTTGAAATAATCAGATTTGCTTTTCAAGAAGGAAACAAAAGTAGGGACAAGGTGAAGCAAAGAGATTTTACTTAGGAAGACATAGGAAGAAGTTATTTTAATAATTTGGAGTGGCAGATGCTGGAATCCAAATCAGAGTTTATATTGACAGGGGTAATTTTTTAAATTCAGCCAAAAAGAAACAACTAAAGAATATTTAGTAACGATAAAAGTGCTAAGCCTTTCTCCCAGCTAAAATGCTTTTCTTTTTTAAGTAAAAGCAGTAAGGAGCTCGGCAGAGATCTTGCTTTCAGAAATCCCAAGAGTTCTGATATATTCTCAAGACTTTGAACAGTACCTATCAACTATCAGGTGTTTGATACTACCTGGAGAATGAGCAAATGAATGAATGCATGAATGAACAAATGAATGAACGAACAAACAGAATTTTATCTGGCATCTGACTCAGATCAGCTTTCCTAGGAACTAAACTTTGAGGTAGAGATTGGAATACAGGAGGTGTTCGGGAAAGCACTCTCAGGAAAAACAGTTTTAAGAGATCAAAGAAGCAAGACTGGGCAGAAAAAGATAAGACACAAGGAAGCTTCAGTTAAACCTGGGGGGAATTCTGCACAACTACTCAGCATTATCTTGTTCTTGTACCTTAGGTCAACTAGTCATTGGATGAGAACCACCAATCTGGCTAAAGGAGTTCCCAGGAAGGGAGTCAGCGCTACACTATTGTTAGCAGCCAACCAGCCCAGCCTCTGGAGAAATAAATGTCTCATACCTGGTAGGGAGGTGAGTGTGTTGTGCACTGGAGTTTCCACTACCTCCCAATTTATAAAGGAGAAAGCAAATGACTGGCTTAATCTAAAAGCAGGCAGGGGGCATCAGGAATCAAAATTGCAGTTCTTCTAGGTTAGGTTCTAGGGCAATACCAAGTGCTTATAAAGTATGGGCTAAAACCCCATACTTCCTACACTCCATTTGCACATATCCGTACTCTCCCTACACATTACTTTTTCTAACAGAAACTGAACATAACAGCAGTGCCCATCTCACAACACCCCCTGAGAAGTGATATTATCTAATTCATGGTGTAGGGTACCAAGTCAGCATTCACTAAATGATTAAATAGTAGTATTATTTAGTAATCCCTGAGATTACAAGTGTCACTTTCCCCCATTTCTTTCCTGGTTAGTCTCCAATAAGGTATTTTGGGGAATGGAACTGTCCGAGTCTCAGTTATCTGAAGTTCAAAGTTCCCTGGTGTCAAGGCCAAGATTTTCTTCTATACAGTCAAGTGTCTTCTACAGAATGAACATGAAATAAATATAAATTAATGGCTACACAGAAAGGGTTAATTCCCCTAACAAGCGGCTCTCCTGTTCAAGAACGTCACAGGAGCAGGAAGACAAGAGGAGCACTTCCCAGACCAGTAAGTTTAAAGAAGTTGCTTAATCTCTCAGAACCTAAGTGTCTTCACTGATAGTAGGACCTTCTTCAAAAGACTGATTTAAAGAGTACATGAAAGAGTATCTACATATAAAGAGCCAAGCAAATTGGCAGGGGGCACTGGCTATTTAAGGGCTTCAAATTCCAAATAATAACTTCCTTTTTGTTTTCGGTCTCTGTTAGTTTCCAAGAGACCTGGTGCCTGTTCGAGTACTTAATTATTCTCCCTGAGCTGTGTGGGCTTACACCCGCAGTGACTGAAAATCAAACAAAATATCATGAAACCTCTTTAATTGATTATGAAGAGGAGGTGAGGTTTTTAATTCGATTTAAAAAAGGACATAAAAGTTGAATACATTGTATGAAAATAGTTATAATGTGTTGTATTATCTATAGTTGGAATAATGTACCAAATCATTGGTTTTGCCTCGTCAACATCTTTGGACCCTAGTCCTACACGCTGCTATGCAGTTGTACTAATATTACCACAGTGTTTGAGGGCAAGGGTTAGAATATTACACAACTTACATTCAAACTTAGCTCTGCCACTTTACTAGCTTTGTGATGAATTATTTAAGATCCCTAAGCCTCAGTTATGTTATTTACAAAGTGAGCATAAATGGTAGCATCTAATGTATAAGATTTAGTGATGAATAAATAAGATAATGCATGTAAAGTTGCTTAGTGCAGTAGCTGGGATTCGAGAACTCATCAATATAAGCAGCCATCATTTTTTTAAATGCTGTATTAGTTCGTTAGGGCTGCTATAACAAAACACCCAAGACTTGGTGGCTTAAACAACAAAAATATATTTTCTCACAGTTCTGGGGGCCAGAAGTCCAAGATCAAGTTGTCAGCAGGTTTGGTTTCTCCTTGGCTTGCAGGTAGCTTGCTTCTCTCTGTACCTTCACATGGTATTTTCTGTGTGTGCATCCCTGGTGTCTTTTCTTCTTATAAAGAGACGAGTCACACCAAATTGGGGGCCCATCAAAATGACCTCACTTTAACTTAATCTTATCTTTAAGACCTTATCTTCACATACAGGTACATTCTAAGGTACTAGAGGTTGGAACATCAGTATATGAATTTTGGAGGGGACAAACCCAGCCCTTAACAACTACTTACTATTTGTTACCTACTACATGTCAGGCACAAGGCCAGAAGCCACTTTCTTCTGAACTTAACCCAAATGTGTTCTCAGCTGTACTTCATAAATCCTTTTACTCTTTATATCATCTCCTTGAGCAGCTTACTTACGCTTACGTTTTTATCAAAATAGAAAGTTTTTTTTCCTAATTATTTCAGATACATAATATACGTTTATTATAAATATTGAGACATTATAAAAATGTATACAGATAAAGGGAAACCTATCAATAATCCCACCATAAAGAAATAACCACTATTTCCAATTTTGCATATGGCCAGAATTTTTTCTTCTTCTGTTCATACACACACAAATTTGTTATTCTCCAAGACCAGGACTGTACCCTACCTCTGTCCATATTTCTCACTTAAAATATTTTAGATGACTTTTTCATATTAAAAAAATATGTCTCATAGCTTTAAGACTACATAATATTTCATGGTAACTATTTGCCAACATTAACTTATTTGCATTTCTTTTGCTATTATAAAAAAAAAAGTTCATCCTTGTTAAAGTATCTTTATCCTGATCACTACTTTCATATACTTTCTTATATAAAAATGCAAAAACAATCCTTAGATTTGTTTATACATATTTCCAGATTGCACTGCAGAAAGATGTTCCAATTATACTCCTAAGTGCTAACGGGTTAATATAATTGCCAGGAAACGTGCTGATTTTGCATCAACCCTTTTCTACCCCCTGCTTCCCCCAACCATAACCATCCTTTTGAGAAGCCATATAATATTAATCGAACCAATATAATATGGCCCTTTCTGCTCGGAGTGAAAAGGCTTAAACAGATGATACAATTTGCAAGTAACACATGGAAACATATATCCAAGTGCTAAATTGCATGTAGTACAGATGCTAAGCACCCTGGGAGGCTCAACTTATTTCCTTCTGCTTTTAGTCCCTAGTCAGGGTTGAAATGAAACAGACCCATGAGCTGCAATGTGTTTAATGCATTGTACTAAAGGAACATTTAATCTTCTGGCTCAACTTTGGAGAGATTGAAGCAAAAATAGCCCCTACCAACCACTTCTCTACTTTCACCAGGCTCCATGATTACCCTTACCCTCTAAACATCAGCCACATTGGTTTTCTATGTTACTCTAGTATCAAGCTCACTGCTAAACAAAAGGCTTTCCACTTGCACTCTCTCTCTCTCTCACCCAAATGTTCTTCTGCCATGTCATCTCCCAATGGTTTCTTCTCATTATTCAGATGTTGATGACATTCATCTCACCCATGACATCTTCAGACAGGCCTTCATTGATGGCCCAGTTAAAGGTACCTTCCATCTACTCCATTAACTTTCTTTATAGTACATACCATGGGTGAGAATTATCTGGATTATTTTGTACTTGTTTCACTTTGGCCTCTATACATTAAAATGTAAGCTCAAGAAGGACAGTAATCTTGGTTATTTTATCCATCACTGTATAGAATCCTATATTACTATCTCACATATATAGTATTTCTGAGACTTTAAGACACATTTTTCATGTTTAAGTATCAAGGTGTGTGTTATACTTAATATCATTTAGACAGCAATCGAGATATAAATGGTATTGCTTACACGTGATTAAACTTGGTCATAGCTGCTCATATCATCATCTCCTCATTGGAATTTGCATACTGTTAAAATTACATGTGTAGAGTTTAATTACCATGTAAAATACCTTTGAAAATACCATGATTCAGTATTAAACTGAAAGAGTGAACACACAGAAAGTCATAGAAAGGGTACCAGTAACGGAATAGATGTTTGATGTTAGTCAAACAAACAACTGTACCAAGAGGAATGATCACATTTTCATATTTTCCTTCAAAACAAAAAGAAGTACATTATGGGGCTTATGAAATGAAGTTACCCATGCAGATTAAGATCTGTTCCATTTTATTACTAAAATACATGCAAAACCTGTGTCTATTACCTCCCAAGCAGATTTACAAATCATAAACATTTTATACATCCAAAAATGGAGCTTCAGAGTACATGAAGCAGAGAGAGAGACAGAGAGCTTCAAGTAAAAGTAGACAAATCCACAACTGTAGTCAAATATGACTGATAGAAAAGGTAGGCAGAATGTCAGGAAAGACACAGAAATCTTAAAAAGCACCAAAAAACTTGATTTAATTGGAAGTAATAGAACATGTCTCTCAACAAAAGCAGAGTATACAGTCTTTTCAAGTGCACGTGGAATATTTACAAAAGAAAAAAAAAGCATATTCCAAGCCATAAAAAATTCAGATCATACACGTGTACTGGCTTACATCACACACAAAGATAAATTCAAAATGGATTAAGGACCTAAATTTAAGACCTGACACTACATAATCCTAGAAGAGAGCACAAGCTGTAATTCCTCCAACATCAGAAGTGTCAACTTTTTTCTAGCTATGTCTCCTGAGATAAGGGAAACAAAAGCAAAAGTAAACTATTGGGACTACATCAAAATAAAAAGCTTCTGCACAGCAAAGAAAACAATCAACAAAACTAAAAGGCAACCTAAAGAATGGGAGAAGAGATTTGCAAATGACATCACTAACAAAGGATTAGTATCAAAAATGCGTAAAGAATTGATACAACACAACATCTCAAAAACAAATAATCCCACTAAAAAATGGGGAGAAAACATGAACAGAAATTTCTTCAAAAAAGAAATACAGATGGCCAACAGACACATGAAAAGATGTTCAACGTCACTGATTATCAGGGAAATGCTAATCACAGCTACCATGCGGTATTACAAAATACCAATCAGAATGGCTAAAATCAAAAACACAAGAAACAAAAAATGTCATTAGGGAGGATGTGGAGAAATAGGAATCCTCATGCACTGCTGGTGGGAATGCATACTGGAGAAGACACTGTTTAAAACAGTATTGAGTCTCCTCAAAAAATTGAAAATGGAACCACCCTACAATCCAGTAAGTACTGGGCACTTACCCCCAAAATACAAAAACACTAATTCAAAGGGATACATGCACTCCTATCTTTTTTTCTTTTGTAAATATTCCACGTGCACTTGAAAAGACTGTATACTCTGCTTTTGTTGAGAGACATGTTCTATTACTTCCAATTAAATCAAGTTTTTTGGTGCTTTTTAAGATTTCTGTGTCTTTCCTGACATTCTGCCTACCTTTTCTATCAGTCATATTTGACTACAGTTGTGGATTTGTCTACTTTTACTTGAAGCTCTCTGTCTCTCTCTCTGCTTCATGTACTCTGAAGCTCCATTTTTGGATGTATAAAATGTTTATGATTTGTAAATCTGCTTGGGAGGTAATAGACACAGGTTTTGCATGTATTTTAGTAATAAAATGGAACAGATCTTAATCTGCATGGGTAACTTCATTTCATAAGCCCCATAATGTACTTCTTTTTGTTTTGAAGGAAAATATGAAAATGTGATCATTCCTCTTGGTACAGTTTGTTTGACTAATATCAAACATCTATTCTGTGGAATATATCTACCAAAGAGGTGAAAAATCTATACACTGAAAACTTTAGAAAGCTTATGAAAGAAATTGAAGAAGACACAAAAAAATAGAAAAATATCCCATGCTCCTGGATAAGAATGTTGTTAAAATATCAATACTATCCAAAGCAATCTATATATTCAATGTAATACTTATCAAAATAACACCAGCATTCTTCACAGAGCTAGAACAAACAATCCTAAAATATGTATGGAACCAGAAAAGACCCCAAATGGTCGAAGCATTCTTGAAAAAGAAAACCAAAGCTGGAGGCATCACAATCCCGGACGTCAAGCTATATTACAAAGCTGCAATCATCAAGACAGTATGGAATTGGCACAAGAACAGACACTCAGATCAATGGAACAGAATAGAGAACCCAGAAATGGACTCACAAACGTATGGCCAACTAATCCTTGACAAAGCAAGAAAGAATATCCAATGGAATAAAGACAGTCTCTTCAGCAAGTGGTGTGGGGAAATATGGACAGCAACATAAGAAAAATGAACTTGGACCATTTTCTTATACCCTACACAAAGATAAAGTCAAAATGGATGAAACACCTAAACGTAAGACAGGAAGCCATCAAAATATTCAAGGAAAATGCATGCAAAAACCTCTTTGACCTTGGCCACAACAACTTCTTACTCAACATGTCTCTCGAGGCAAGGGAAACAAAAACAAAGGGGAACTATGGGGACCTCATCAAAATAAAAAGCTTTTGCAGAGCGAAGGAAACAATCAGCAAAACTAAAAGGCAACTGATGGAAGAGGAGAAGATATTTGCAATGACCTGTCAGATAAAGGGTTAGTATTCAAAAATCTATAAAGAGCTTATCAAACTCAACACCCAAAAAACAAATAATTCAGTGAAGAAATAGGCAAAAGATATGAATAGACACTCCCCAAAGAAGACATCCAGATGGCCAACTAACACATGAAATAATGCTCAACATCACTCATCATCAGGGACATACAAATCAAAACCACAATGAGATACCAACTCACACCCACCAGAATGGCTAACATTAACAACTCAGGCAACAACAGATGTTGGCGATGATGCAGAAAAAGAGGCTCTCTTTTGTGCTGCTAGGGGGAGTGCAAACTGGTGCAGCCACTCTGGAAAACAGTATGGAGGTTCCTCAAAAAATTAAAAATAGAACTACCCTATGACCCAGCAATTGCACTACTAGGTATTTATCCAAGGGATACAGGTATGCTTTTTCGAAGGGGCGCATACACCCCAATGTTTATAGCAGCACTATCCACAATAGTCAAAGTATGGAAAGAGCCTGAATATCCATCGATGGATATATGGATAAAGAAGATGTGGTATATATATATTATATATACCACATATATATATATACCATATATATATATACCATATACCATATATATAACAATATATATACCAATTATAATATATAATATATATATATGGAGTATTACTTGGCAATCAAAAAGAATGAAATCTTGCCATTTGCAACTACATGGATGGAACTAGAGGGTATTGTGCTAAGCCAAATAGTCAGAGAAAGACAAATATCATGACTTCACTTATATGAAGACTTTAAGATACAAAACAGATGAACATAAGGGAAAGGAAGCAAAAATAATATAAAAACNACTTGGATGTAAATTTTTTAAAATATAAATAAATAAATAAAAACTAGAAAGATATCAAAATGTATTTAAACAGATAACTGAAATGACTCTACAGTTTTATATTATGATTTTTGTTAAAACTGAATCAAAATATTTTCTCAATCATAATAGAAACCGCAATAAATATGCTATTTCTTTGATTTGGGTTTCTTTGATTTGGTTTTAGTAAATTCTAGGTAAGTGGCTATTGTTCTTTGACTTCTTTAAAGCTTTGACTGCTCTTAATAAATAATATGGATTGGAAAGATACAGGCATGATCTTAATTCCACATTGTGTATGCCCCTCACCATTCAGTAAGCTAGAGAAAGTTTCCGGTATTTTCTCTGCGATTTGAAGTCTTCCTCAGGTTTAGTATAAATAGTTGTAGGTCAACATCTCAACAACTTTCTATAAAACACAAAATAGAATATGTCCAAAATGCTATTTTTCAGGACTATTAAGTTCCAGTGTTATTAAGTTCAAACTTGAACTGGCCCTGTAGGGTGAACTGCAAGAAACATACTCATAAATTCTCTGTGAATTCAGTAGCATTCACTTGGACAGTCTGCACGCTTCTTGAATATTCCCAAGAAGCTCATTTCTGCTTTGTATTTTTCCCCTAATTTCTGCACATGTATTTACAAAATTTAGATATATGCAAGCCTACCCATACATTATAAACAAAGGGGGAAAACCCTTTTAAAAATATGAAATAAAAATGAAATGACCCATATTTTAAAATAATTATTTTGGGGCCCCTGGGTGGCTTAGTCGGTTGAGCGTCCGACTTTCGCTTAGGTCATGATCTCGCAGTTCATGGGTTCGAGCCCCGCGTCGGGCTCTGTGCTGACTGCCAGCTCAGAGCCTGGAGCCTATTTCAGAGTCTGTATCTCCCTCTCTCTCTGACTCTCCCCTGTTCACGCTGTCTCTCTCTCTCCTAGAAATAAAAATTAAAAAAATATATATTAAAAAATAATTATTTTATGTATTATTAAAATAAGTAACCTTGTTATTGTTATTAAAAATATACCACTATGATTCAAAGGTCTGATTCTTAGTTCAACTCATTTCAATACTGTGTTTTAGCAAAACTATCTCCCCACAACACAGAAATCTTTAAAAAGAAAGAGGAAGAACATCATCAGCTTGCTAACTAAGTCATAATACTCATTTACCAATCACATAGGGTTTCACTTCGTGTTTTGGACAAGCTTTAGTCAGTATCTCAAGGCAAAATAAACAGAATGTGGCATATTAATAGTCATGTTTGTAATGTATATTTCAAGTCATTTCCTAGAAAAAAATTTTTTTCGGTCTACTTCTTATTTGACTTGATTAGCTTGTTGTTTTTAGCTTCACTCTGTGTGGCAACAGGCTTGTACAGGGAGGAAAAGAAATGTGGCTCCATCATTTTCCAGTGCTTGCTTTTTCGCTTGCATTATTGATACGATTTGAATTCATAATTCTTTGCAGTAATCCCTTTTAACAGTTTTATTGAGGTATAATTGACATACAATAAATTGCACATATTTAAAGTGTACAATGTGATTAGTTTTGACATATAGACTCAGAAAACCATCACCATACTGTCTTTATTATGCAGTTCCATATTAAGTCTTGAAATCAGGTAGAATATTCTTTATTCTTCTTTCTCAAAGAAATTGGGGCTATTCTAAGTACTCTGTGTTTCCATATGAATTTTTGAATCAGTCTGCCTATTTCCACACACAGATAAAGAAGGCTGGAAATTTTTATTGGGATTGCACTAGTCCCATAGATTAATTAGGGAATAATTTACATCTTAACAATTTTGAGTCTTCTTTACCAAATGTCTATTTTCCTATCAAGTATTCAGAGAAATGTATTAAAATCTATGACTAAAATTGTGGACTGTTCTATGTATTAATTGCAGATCTGTTCATTTTAGTGTCATGTATTTGAAGAGCTAATGTCTATTGGTGCATAAACATTTAGAATCATTATGTCCTCTTAATATATTGATCCCTTTATCATTATGAAATTACCTTTTTTCCTGGTAAGAGTCTTTTCTCTGAAATCTACTTTGTCTGATTTTAAAAGTCACTCCAGATTTCTTTTGATCAGTGTTAGCATGGTATCTGTTTCCACTGTTTTGCTTTTAACTTATTACATTAAATTTAAATACATTTCTTATAGGCAGCATATACAATGTCTTCATTTTAACCAATCTAAAAATCTCTGCTTTTTACTTGAGGTATTTAGAACATTTATATCTAAAGCAATAATTCATATAATTAGGTTTCTGTCTTCTATTAGCTATCTCCCATGTTCCTTTTTCCTGGTGTTCTGCCTTCTATTATATAAATTATTTTTATGAATCCAATTTATTACCTTTGCTGGTTTATGAGCCATAATTCTTCGTCTTGTTATTTTAGTGAGCTTTTTTTTTCTTTTACTGCTCTAGGGTTTATTGTATTCACCTCTAATTTATCACAGTCTACCTTCAAGTGGTATTACACAACTTCTGAGTAGTATAATATCCTTATAATAGTATACTTTCTATTCTCTCCTTCCCCCTTTATGCTGATGTCGTCATATTTTTCTTTTTTACATATGCCATAAACCCACACTATGTTAATTTTGTTTGAATAGCCAATTATCTTTTAAAGATATTTTTAAAAAGAAGTAAAATTTAAATAAATAAAATTCTGTATTTGCCCATAGAATTACATTCCCAAGGCACTTCAATATCTTCCTACAGTTCAGTGATGCTCTGTGCAATTTTTTATTCTCTTTTGCCTCTTCGCTTGGTTCAGTTTCTACTGTTACGTCTTTTCATGTTTACTAACCTTTTATTCTACAATGTCTAATATGCTGTTAATCCTTTACACTGTATTCTTCATCTGATACATTGTGTTTTTCATGCCTAGAATTTCAATTTGGATCTATTTTAGATCTTCCATTTGTCTAACTAAATTTTAGGATATGAAGAATACAATAAACATAAGAAATGTGTTAGTGTCTTTGCCCATAATTCTAATATATGTCAGTTTTGAGTTACCTTCATCTTTTTTCCTCATTTTGAATCATATTTCCCTGCTTCTTTGCCTGCCTCATAAGTTTATAGTGAATGCCAGATATTTAGAATTTACCTCGTTGGGTATACGATTTTTTGTATTCTCAAATTCTTGAGCTTATTCTGAAATGCAATGAAGTTATTCCAAATGGGTTGATCTTTTTTAATTTTTCTACTGATATTCATTAGGTAGCACTGAGGTATTCAGTTCAGGGATAATTATTCTGTTAATGAAGTAAGACCCTTCTCTGTTCTCTACCAAATGTAGCATATGGTAGGTCCCATCAGTGCTCCAACACAGGCAAGTCAGAGCTAGTTCCTTAGACAGCCTGTGGAAATTTTAAACATGTAGTTCAATTTATTCCCTCCTCAGGCAGAGCTAGGATCTGGATTTTTCACCTGCTTGCTTGGTATGGAGACTAAGGAAGAGGCTATGGCAACTGCTTGCATGCTGATCCAAACCACCATCTTTGTTCTCACCGATCCTTAGGCACCTAGCATATGCACGGTCCCATCAGTGTGCCAAGATAGAAAGACAAAAGCAGTATCCTGAGCAGCCCCCAGAAAAGTTGCAACATTGGACTTCCAATCCAGCTCTTTCCCTCTGCCTGGGAGAAGAGAGGAGCTGGGGATATCCTTCTGGTTTTATGGTGCTGAGCCAGGGGTAGGGCTATGGTCAGAAGGTGTCTCAATTTTTCCCACTCATTTCAGTGTGACTGGTTTTGCACCTGCTCAGGGTGCAGGAGTTTCTCAACTAGTTTCTGGATTTCTCACTAAGGTAATTCATCCACATGTTGTTGTTGAATCTTGTGTTCATGAGGGAAAGGAGGATCCAGGGCTCAATGCCACTATCTTGCTGAAGTCACCCTATTCTCTTCTGTTAAATGCTAATGTGGATCTTTTGTGTGATGGTCAACAAATGCACAGAAAACATATGAACTGAGCTAAATGCTATCAAGCAATACAATGCTTTTCACTTAGACCGTTAAACCAAGGAAACTGATTGACTATATGAGAAGGAAACAATTTCTTGAGAAAGTTAATAAAGAATAAAAGGATATGTCTCTAAGAAAGGGAAGTGCTCTTATAAAGAACCTATAACAGGAAGAAATAAGGAGCATCATACCTAGAGCTAACATGAGTCACAATGGTGCCAGGAAGGTAGCAGGAGTCTGATCATACACAGTTTGAAAATCTTAGTATTTTAGACTTTATTCTGAGAGTAATCAAAAATGACTACATGATCTTTAGCAGAGAACAACACAATCGAATTTGTGTTTTGAGAAGACTTTTTGTTCCTTCCAGAAAATCAAAAGGAAAGGGAAGAAGTAGAATGGAAAATCTAGTAGTCCTTGACCTAAGTTCGTATATTGGAATGAAGAAGAAAGAATACACCCACTGTCAGCCCACAGAACAGAGAGGGTTAGGATGCTCTTGCCATGGAAGCGTAATACTAGGCAGTACTGTATGTGGTTAAAAATGCGCTAGATTGTAGCAGCTCCTTCAGTGGCGAAGTTGGTTAAGCATCAGACTCTTGATCTTGGCTCAGGTCGTGATCTCTAGGTTTGTGCATTCAAGCCCAGTAATGGTTCTGCATGTACCTGCTTGGCATTCTGTCTCTCCTTCTATCTGCCCCTCCCCTACTTGTGTGTGTGTATGTGTGTGTGTGTGCACGCTCTCTCTCCCTCTCATGCTCTTTGTCTCTCTCAAAATAAATAGATAGGGGCGCCTGGGTGGCTTAGTTGGTTAAGCGTCCGACTTTCACTTAGGTCATGATCTCGCGGTTCGTGGGTTCGAGCCCCGCGTCGGGCTCTGTGCTGACAGCCAGCTCAGAGCCTGGAGCCTGTCTTCGGATTCTGTGTCTCCCTCTCTCTCTGACTCTCCCCTGCTCACGCTGTCTCTCTCTCTCTCCCTCCTAGAAATAAATAAAACATTTAAAAAAAAATAGATAAACGTTAAAAAAGGGCACCTGGTAAGCTCAATCGGTTAAGCATCTGACTTTAGTTAAGAATCTGACTTCAACTCTGGTCATGATCTCACAGTTTGTGAGTTCAAGTCCCACATCAGGTGAGCTCAAGCCCTGCTTCACGTGAGTATGAGCCCCACTTCAGCTGAGTCCCACCTCTCTCTCTCTCTCTGCCCCTCACTCACTTGTGCCCTTTCTCTCTTAAAGAAAGGGGGGAGGGGCCTAGATTGTAAACAGACTTAGGTTCAATTCCAGGCTATTTATTAGTTGTAAATTCTAGACAAGTCAATTATCCCTATTTCACAGATGATGAAACTAAAGCTCAAACAGTTCATCATACCTACCTCACACAGATGTAATATTATATGTAAAATCTTTCAGTATAATGCTAGCCCCATAATAAATGGACAAAAAACATTAGCTCTTAGGGGCAGTGGTGCTGTAAAACCAAGCTGATTCAGAAAGATTAAGTGATATATGCTCCAGGACACACAGCTGATAGATATAAAATTGCTTTCTTAAAAATACCTATATAGGGGCGCCTGGGTGGCTTAGTCGGTTAAGCGTCCGACTTTCGCTTAGGTCATGATCTCGCGGTTCGTGGGTTCGAGCCCCGCGTCGGGCTATGTGCTGACTGCCAGCTCAGAGCCTGGAGCCTGTTTCAGAGTCTGCGTTTCCCTCTCTCTCTCTGACCCTCCCCTGCTCACGCTGTCTCTCTCTCTCTCTCCTAGAAATAAATAAAAATATTTAAAAAAAAACCTATTAAGGGGTGCCTGAGTAGGTTCAGGTGAGCATCTGACTCTTGATTTCAGCAAGGGTCATGATCTTGGAGTTTGTGAAATTGAACTCTGTGCTGAAAACGTAGAGCCTACTTGGGATTCTCTCTCTCCCTCCCTCTCTCTCTGCCCCACCCCTGCTTATCCATGAACACAGGCATGAATGCTGGCTTTCTCTTTCTCTCTCTCTCCCCCAAAATAAATACATAAACTTAAAAAATTACCTTTTAATAATCACATAGATTATTTAGCGAAAAAAACTATACCAACTTATACCACCACAAAAAATGCCAATTTCACACTTGGGCACAAACATTTAAAAATGTCATTTAGGGGTGCCTGGATGGCTCAGTCCATTAAGCATCTGACTTCAGCTCAGGTCAAAATAAATGTCATTTAAAAAACATTATTTTCTTAAACAAGATTTTTTTTAATGTTTATTTTTGAGAGAGAGAGCAAGCAGGGGAGGGGCAGAGAGAGTGAGAGAGAGAGAGAGAGAGAGAATCTGAAACAGGGTCCAGACTCTGAGCTGTCAGCACAGAGCCTCACATGGTGAGATCTCATGGTGCGAACATGACCTGAGCCAAAGTCAGACACTTAGCCAACTGAGCCACTCAGGTGCCTCTTTATTAAATAATATTTTAAATGATTGTGTTCTATTTCTGGATTTTCCAACAAAAAAATTATTTCAAACATAAATGTTAACATCTGTGGTACTCTATGATTGTAAAAGTCTATATCAAAGGTTATACTGAGAAACAGATCACATTCTAAAATATTATAAAGTGAAAATGTTTGCTGTTGTGTCTTATTATCTATTATTGTTTTGCTTTCATTCTTTCACATGAGTTGATAGTGGCTATATTATTATTCATAACAGCTTATATTTGCCACTTCCAATAGGAAATGTGGAGATTACACCTACATGAAGACCTTTTGGGAAAGCACATGCATGTTCCCTGACCTACTAAGTCAATGCACATTATAGTTTATCCTACAAATGTGCTAGCCACCATCGAATTGACCTTCAATAGAAGATTTTAGGGAGTAGCAATTTCAGGCAGTGATCCTCCTCACTATTTATTTATCTCATTCTTATAAAGGATGCCAATTTTCTTGGAGATATTCCAGAAATCAAATATTATGGAAAAAAAAGGTTTAGAATAAAAATTACTATCTTCACTGACTACAATCCCAGTAAATGTGCCTTTTAGGAACAAAATTTTTTGAGAGTACTAGCAATTGGGTATTTTTTAAGTTTCTTAAACTTAAGAAAAAAAGAGTTTACATGTCCTATACTTGAACCAATGTAATAACATTTCCTATGCTTGAACCAATGTAGAAACAGGTAAAGAATTTCCCCTTATGTGAATGTAAGGATCAAATTCTATGATGATGAACAGGACTCAGAACCCTGTTTATACTTCAATTCATTTTTCTGCCTCTTTAGACAAATCACATGAAGCCAAAAAATCAGTTTGTAATCAACAGCTCAGTCTCCAACACCATCACAGTTTTCTCTGAAAATGTTGCCTCAGTCTTGAAAAATCATCTTAAAATATATTTTTCAAGTGGCAAGCATAATTGGTGTAACATGAATTAGTCCCACTAATATTCAGACTGATGATGTTTATATTGATCCTGTTCAGATACTCACCACACTTATATGTAACACAAATATGGAAAAAGATGATCAATGATTATGGGAGATCTAACTTTCTGTGCTGACACTGATCCTTGAATTTTTCTTTTAGTTAAAAAAAACTGAGTTTAGCTCTTTGAGCCAGAGGTTGATAAAATGGAGTTATTATTTGAGCTAGTTGTCATCTAAGGAAGTTTTTAGTTGATGTTTTTATGAATCTCTGACCAAGATCACATGGTTAATAAGAGGTGTGTCCCTACAATGGAAGTAATATAGGCATTTGCAAAGATAAATCTCATCGTTTTGTACACATAGTAAAGGAAATACCAGTATATTGATGTGACTATATTCCACAAGATAGAATCTAAAGATCTTAATTCTGATCTTTATTACCTCAGGTTTACAAAGCTGAATTAAATATACTACTCAATTATCCCATGCAAAGCTCTTTTCTTGTTTTACTCCATTTTTATTTTCCCCATTATCATCACTGCCCATCTCCTTTCTCCTCACTACCCAGTCTTGACTGTATACTTGACTTTGTAAAACATACAATGTTATTTTATATGTATATTTGTTTTCTGCTTACATAAATGCTGATTAATTTCTTTAATTTATATTTCAAAACTATGTACCTAAAATCAATCCAAGTTTTAGTATGCGTACCCAGTTAATTGTTCATGATGTTTTACTTATTTTACCAGATATAGACACATAGGTTAACTCATAATTTTCATTACCACAAATATTATGTAAACAAATTAAAATCTAAGATCAATAAAAAAGACCATCTCAGCAGGAAGAGAGAGTCCCATGAAGAAGGGATGGTAAGATGGTAAGATAATCTTGAGTATATCTCATTTATAGGTCTATGTGACATTTTTAATGGGACAGATAACTAGAAGTAGAGATTGTTAGCCTACAGATCTGTCATTGGTAATTTCATTACTATCAAACTTCCCAAAATGGCTGTATCATTTTTTTTTTATATCTCTGCCAACAATGCAAGGTTTCCATTTGTCTACCCTCTTTATCAAAATTTGGTACTTTCTCACTTTCTATAATATTTTCAATGTCATAGGTGAAATTGGTACCTTGTTTTAATATGCCTTTTTTCCATTATAGAAAGCTTGGGTATCTTTTCTCATACTTGTTTGTCATTGTAATAGGATAAGCTAGGCCATGCTGAGATATCAATGACATAATTCAACAAGCTTTTATCTCTTCTGTTGCTATATGCTCCAGAGCAATTCCCCTCTTGTAGTTGCTATCTGCAGCTTCCATCACATGACTTCAAGACAAGATGGGGAAGAGGTGGAGAAGTCATACCATCTCCTTCCCCCCTTAGCCCAGACATGACATATGTCACTCAGAGACCATCAGCCAGAACAAGTTAGTTAATTCCAAGAAAGTCTAAGATATGGAGAGCACTGCATGAATATTTTGTGAATACTGTCTGCCACAGTGATTTAACTTTCCAAGAAGTCTGTATGCTACGGCTTACTACAATATTTTTTATGTCGTCATAATAAAAGGAAAAAAAACCCTGTAAGCAATGATCAAGGAATCAATTTTGTGTGTCACTGCCAGATACAATCATGTCACTGCTCTGTTCACAAACCTTCAATGGCTCCCCACAGCCTAACAAGCTAAACTTCTTGGCCTAGTTTTCTCTCCAGTAATGGCAGATCAAATTTAGAATGACTTTCCAATCCCATAAATTTTTGATCAGTTTTTATTCAATCTTTGCGTAAAGTGGAGGATAGTGATGGTCCCTTAAGAATTGGTATAGAACTGAATGAAATTTAATAAGACTCCTGACAGTTATGTGATTGTGATTTGTAGAGCTTTCATTTTATAACCTTAAGCAATATTGACCTCAGAGAAGAATAGATAGAACGAGAGACAAAAAGAATGAACATGTTATTCATCTTTGCTCTAGTCTTCCTACTTGATAACCACTCCAATAAAAGTCGAAATTAATTTCTGAATTAAACTTACACCAATTTTCTTTTGAGGAAGTTGATTCATTGCCAAGACATTTCTTATACAATATGCAAGAACAGATGACAGGTAAATGGATTTTACGATGAGCACATTGACAGGTAATATAAAGGTATTGATAGAAATAAACAAACAAAAAATAAGTGCCACGGGTTGAATCTCAAAAGGACAGCCTAGGGAATTTGGGAGGTCCCTTTAACATAGCCAGTTTTACTTTGAACCCCAAGAGATGGCCCTGATTCTCTCAAGCAGAAAGAACACATTTTGAAACTATGCTCTTCAATTATTTCAGTCGAGCACACAATACAAATAGCTCTTAGGGTGAGCTGAAGTATCTAGAAGTTTATAGCCCTGCTTTAAAAAAAATTACCTCTGCTAGATTTCGTAAAATGTCATTTCAATTATTTTCGCACAGTAGCATGGCAGAAACAACGTTTCCTCTGATTAACTTGACACGTGGTAATTTGGGTAGAGTTTAACTTTATTTATCTTTGACTAGAACAAATTGTCTCTCTGCCCTTGTTTATACAAAATGCTGTTATTTTTGTTCCTTTCATTTTTATAATCCGTGGCTTGGTTTCATCTTAAATGTTTGTAATTGTACGTTGAGGCAGGCTTTTAACTGCCTCAAACTCACAGCTAAGAAAGCAAAATGGTGTGCTGAGGAGAGGTGGGGAGAGATTCAGTACACACATAAGATGTGTTAAACAAAAGCCAAGGATAATTTTCTTAAAAAATACTCTGACAGAACAATGAACTAACAAGGGGTTTCCAACTTGAAAAAAGAAGAAAGAAAGAAAGAAAGAAAGAAAGAAAGAAAGAAAGAAAGAAAGAAAGAAAGAAAGAAAGGGAAAACTGAAAACATTTCTAATGCAACTTGGTTCCAATTCTAATTTACACTGAAGAATACTTCCTTACACTTAAACTTATTGCTGAAAATTTAGATCAGGGAGACTCCAACAATCTGGCCTCAACCTAAATAGGAAAAGTTCACATGTGAAGTAAGAAGTCCTCCTTAAAGAGCACTGGCACATTAGATGGTGTTCAGAAATGGCAATTAGCCTTGAGAACATACAAACACATACACTATTGTGAATATAAATGTGAATTGTATTCCCTTAATTATGCTTCATTTAATTGGGCCATCCTGGAGTAGATCATAGACTCAGGCAAAGCCCAGAGTTTAAAAGTCACCTCAGAGGCTACTTCAACCCACAAAGCTTATTTATTTTCTCTCTCCAACACACTTTATTTTAATTCCATTGATGTTCATGAAATTCTATTCACTGTTGATCTGGCCTATGTATGCAATATCTAGACGAATTATTTTATGTAAAGTCTCAGTGTTGCACAGAGAAAATGAAAGAGAAAAAGGAACCTACTGAGCACCCACAACTGGTCATGACTTTTATATATTATATTCATATAATTATATACCTTATATATTAATATAATTATATTAACTCTTATAATCCTCATAATTATCAAAATGTATACCTATTTAATTTGTCTTATGTTTACATGTTTTGCTTTTATGTTATATTTTTTATAAAATTAATGATGATCCTCATAGAAACAGTGGAAAGATATTCAGAGGAAACTACAAATCATCCATAATCTATGGTCTAGATATTATCACTACTGAGCTGCTATTCATTTTCCATGTGGAAGTCTTAGTTTTTAATGTAATTGGAATCATATGGGTTATACAGTTTCTTGCCCTTGAATTTTCACTGAAATATCACCAACATTTTCCTATGTCATTATAAATTCTCCATCCATGAATTTCAAGGGCCCATGATGTTTCATCATTTGGATGCACCATAATTAGTCTAACCTCTGGTATTTGGTGAAGGTGGGGGGGGACAGTAAATTTGCTTAGAATCTTACTTTCTATGAAACCAGAATGTATCTACAATAGTAATACTGTGAACTGCTGTGGCCACAGCCCCTCTTTTGAGGTTATTGCTGTAACCCAGTTGAAATCTAAAGGTCAGTATAAAAAGTGCACTAGCATGAGATGAAGGGGAGGGGATAGTTCGGAGAGATAACTGAGAGTCAGCAGGACACACGGCACTCTGATCTCTTATGTATTCTATTATTCTAGCCAAAATTTAAAAGGGTTAGTTTCAAAACATTTAGGCATTTATGTACTGGGCTCCAGATCTTCCTGAAGCCTCATCAAATTTGTGCACACCTAACTCCTAATATAAATTCATCTTCTTGGTAATTTGGAGGGGGGGGTTGGATTGTGTGACAACATGCAACCAAATCCATATTTCCTAGTGAACAAACATATTTTGTGGCTATAACAAAGACAGTAACAGATTCACTCTATTCTGAGCAGACCACACTGGGATTAAAGATAGTTCATTTAAAAGAAAAACTGAAATAGTAGGGTCCTTCAACCAAGACAAGAGACAAGGATATTGAGATTTCCGAAGCAGTTCCTACAAGGAATGGGAAAAGTAAATGGGAAGATTTAGCACAGTGAGAGTTATCTACAAATGTTGAAATATTTTCTTGTGTAAGGTGAAATAAATTTTTTCTGTGCGACTACATGGCTTAGAGCTTAGACGATGAAATAGAATTTTATTTAATATGAGGAAGCACATTCCCAAATAGTGGAATGAAAAGCAGATCAGGCTGCCACAGGAAGGAAGTAGTAAGTTCTCCATGACTAGTATATTTAGGTATATATTTAGTAATAATTTGATGGACACATTAAGAAGGGAAATCAAGATACTGGTTTTATAAAGAAAAGGAGCCCTATTGTGTGACATTCCAACTGACCTCCAAATTTAATGGTTGTTTTTTTATTATACAATGGGTTATTATAACAAGAAGATTCCTTCTTAAAGTTTGAAAGTATGCTTATTAGTTTATTTTTTCAGAATGAATGCTGCCTGGCTTTTATTTGAGGGGCCAGGACAAAAGCTTGGCAGGAATGTTACCAATTCATGTGCCACCGAGATTATTCTTCCAAAAAAGAGTGAGAAAGTATCATTGAGAATGAACACAAATTATGGCTTAGAAAGAAGGAAGTCAATAACCAGGGAGAAAATGTCAAGTCCAGGGGTGAGAACAGACGAGAAATGTGAGAACAAATAACAAGACCAGGAAACTGCAAGAAAGAATCAGAAAGCAATGGAGAGAATGGGAGGAGGCAAATGGGTCAGAAATAGCACAGTGAGCACCGAACAAGTGTTACCTTTCATGGCCCTTTATGCCAGGCATGGTATTAAAGGAACAGTAAATGGCTCAAAAAAAGAGGAAACATGTTCATGGAGAACATAGTATAGCAATATTTCTTATCTCAGGTATTTACATAAAAGTACAAAAACTGGGGCACCTGGGTGGCTTAGTCGGTTGAGCGTCCGACTTTTGCTTAGGTCATGATGTTGCGGTTCATGGGTTCGAGCCTCGCGTCGGGCTCTGTGCTGACTGCCGGCTCAGAGCCTGGAGCCTGTTTCAGTCTGTGACTCCCTCTCTCTCTCTGACCCTCCCCTGCTCACGCTGTCTCTCTCTCTCTCTCTCCTAGAAATAAATAAAAATATTTTAAAAAGTACAAAAACAGATTTTAAGAATTTTGATACATTTGTGAATACAGAATGTATGACAGAAGTTCAAAATGCTCAGAAAAAAAAAACTGCAGTTCTTAAAATTTTTAAATGACAGCTCGCTTACAGAAATAAAAAATCTAGATGAAGACAATCACTCCACAGGTTTTTAACTCTTTTGTGGTATTTAACTCGAGCTCTCTGTGAGAGAACCTGTTGCTGGAAGATTTATCTTGCATCCTTCCGTCAAACTGCACCTAGTGAACTGTCATGGGTTTATGACTTAAACGCACAGGGCATGAGCTTTGCAATGATACAGGCATGAGGTCAAGTTCCAGCTTTGTTTTCACCATGTTACCTTGTGAAAATGGCATGATTTCCCAGGGCTGCAACTTTCTTGTTCGTAAATTGAGAGCTATTCTGGGGGTTAAAGGAGAAAATATATTTGATGTATTTAGCACAGTTCTTAGAACATTATAAGTTACATTACAAGTGTAGCTCTGCCGAGGAGTCCTTTAAAGGTCTGGTGCATGCATCTCCTCGTTAATTAAAACCTTCCTGGCTGTCAAAGCTTGGCCTGATCTATTCAGCCACTACCATTATAGAGGCTAGAGATTTTCACAAAATTCAAGCAAAAGGTGAAGTCACTGATGGCATCCAGATAAGAAAGAATGTGCCAGGTTAGAATTTGAACTTCAAATTCTGCTCTCTGAGGAGAAAAAGTTAAGTGGTTTTTGTTGTAAACAGATCTCTGTATGTTGCAACAGTGTAGTGTGAAGTGGTTGATGATGTTGTCCAAGGGTTCATTAGAATAAACGAAGAACCCAATAGAATTTGGGCTTCTCTGGACCAGGAAAGTTTCCTCTAAACCTGCTACCTACAACTGAATTAAATAACAGCCAAAATTATTTAAGTCAGATCATTTATTTTGATAAATGTCTTGTAATTCAGCTTCCCAGGGTTAAGACAATCACTTTACTTAATTTACAGCTCTTAGCTTGACAGTCTACCAAAGATACAGCAAGGCTTGCCAGCTGACCAGGGAAAGCATGCACATGTTGGGTCAGTTTTCAAAAAATGTTTTCAAATTGTAGTGACTCCAAGGTGCACTTCCTGATGCATAAATGATTGCAATGGACTCATAAACAGGAAACTTGGGGGCAGAGAAAGATAGAAAAGGTGGAATGAAATTAGAAAATTCTTGACCTTGCAAGGGAAGGTGCAAAAAGTGAGAAAGAGTAGGAGAGGTATAAGGGCCATGTCAGCAAGCAAAAGAAGTATATGGCCAACATCCCAGCCTCTCAACACCTATAAATTATGAGAATAAGAACAATGTAAATAAAAATTTTAAATATCTAATTCAATTTCTATGTAACAGATAAAATAGGAAGTTCCAAGAAGTAAAATGACTCACCACTATCTAAAGGATTTTTCTGACAGAACCAGAAACAGAACTAGTTTCCTCACTTCCATGCTGTTATCAGCATTAAAATTTTTTTAATGTTTATTTATTTTTGAGAGAGAGAGAAAAAGACAGAGCACAAGTGGAAGAGGAGTAGAGAGGGAGAGAGACACAGAATATGAAGCATGCTCCAGGCTCTGAGCCGCCAGCACAGAGCCCAACACAGGGCTTGAACTCATCAACAGTGAGATCATGACCTGAGCCGAAGTCAGCCACTTAACTGACTGAGCCACCCAGGCACCTCTCCATGTTACATTTTTGAAACGACACATCCTGAAGCTCATACCTTAGAAATGCACCTTTAGGAAAAAAAAAAAAAATAGCATAGATGCATAAAGACAGTAGGATGTAGAGCCCACTAGTTAAAGCATTAACACTAGCAACAAAATAGCCATGATCTGATTTCTCTTTTAGCATCACTAGCTGTATGGCCTTGAGGGATTTACTTATCTTTTCTGAATGCTGTTTTAGTTTTGTTTTTTCATTATTTCTAAAAGATTTGTGAATTAGCTGGCAGTCAGTGAGACATAAATACACGAATATCATCCAGTTATTGTTGCAATAATATTAAATAACAGATGTAAAGTACTTAGCATAGTCCCTGCACATAGGGGATATTTTGTGAAAGGTCTTATTATAAAGTCAGAGTTTTGAATATATCCTTCTGATCAGATTGCTAGATCTGACAGACCCACTTTATTCTAAGATCAACGCTGAAAACCTCAACTAGACAAAAAGTAAAAATCTGATTTTGTTCACTAACTATAAAGGTTATCACAAATACAATATATTCATTTTACACAGATGAGGTGCTGAAGCTGACTGAACCAAATGTTCCATATTAGGTGAAGATTTGCTTTGTTTTTTTTTAAATATATAAAAGCAAAGATTTGAGAAACCATCTGAGAAAACTGTAGGCAAGTGCTGGAGTTGATCATGACCTGCTGGCAGAGATCTTAGTTATGCTGGCTGATGACCATGCAGAAAACTTAAGGTCAGGAATCTTCCAGACTCCTTCTGAGATTCATAGCTAAATTGCTTTTTATTTTCAATGTCAAATAAAACAATAGGAGTTAAAAGTTCAAGTGAAAAGAACCTCTGTCAATCAATACACTCTTGGTGGCAGTGGTTATTAAGTCTGACCATCGCAATTTTAGCCAATCTAGACCCTAAATCAGAATCCAGGGCATGCCAGGAAAGCATAAGTCTCTGTGATTGTTGGTGATTTTCTCCTTTGGTAGAAACTTGCAAGAATAAAAGGAAATGAAGGCAAAATGCTTCCTTTTTTTTTTTTTTTTTTAGTTCTATTTCTGTTGCTCATTTGGAGGAAGATCCTAAAGGAGCTACATCAATGTGTTCTCCAGAGCTGAGCCATGGAAGGCCCATGGGTGGAACTAAACTACAACAGCTTACACCCTGGATAGAGGTTTCGAGAAACTGCTCTCAATAGACATGGAATCTTCTCAGTTTATTATTTGGAGATGATAAGTAAGAGAGGAAAAAAGATGTATACAACCTTTAATAGTTTTCTTAATAGTCTGTATTTTCAAGAGTCAAGACTAGAGGCAGGGAACAACAAATCTGCCAATGGCTCTGTTTTGAATGACATTTACAGAATGGCTTTCGAGTCCCCTCAACCTTGTGTCTGTCCCAGCCACTAAGGCCAAAGATCCTGTCTCTAAACCTCTCATCTGTATCCCCCCAGCTTGACCTCTCATAGCATCCATTATGAAAGGCTAATGACAGAATTAAAAACAAACAAAAATAAAAAGCCTGCCCTCTTGTTCTCTAGAAACCTGCTATTTAAAGTAGAGTTCTTGGAACTCCTTGATAGCTTGCTACAAATACAGATTCTCAGGCACCACTTCAGATGTAGTGAATCAGAAGTTGCATTTTAACAAGATCTCCAGGTGATCCTATGCACATGAAAGACTGCATAACCCTATTCTAGATATTTCCATCATCAAAAAAAAAACAAAAACAAAAACAAAAACAAAACCACAAAACAAAGTCTTCCGCCTGTTCCTCTATTATGTCCAAACAGAACATTGGCAGCCTAAATTGCAAAACGATTATTTGCTAATCGTTCAGGCATTAGATAAGCCCAGCAAGCAATTCTGATTCAAATGCATCCAAAATGACTCTGCTCATCAGTAAGAGCACAATTTGTGAATTTACACCTGGCTCACATAAACCATAACTATTAATCATTTGTGGAGATGATAAGTAAGAGAGGAGAGACCCACAAATGAAAGGTTGTGCGTTGGTGATGATAATGGCTTCATGGTCTGTTAACACCCATATTCTGAATTCTAGACTGACCTTACAATAACAAGCCTATTTTTCTGTACTCAAGCTTGTGCCAGCAACCTTCATTCTTACTAACACTAGCATTTCACTTCTTAACACATCTATCTTATGTTACACAGAACATGTCTAGGATTTGCCCATGAGCTTCAACCATGCATATACTGTAGGTATCTATGAGAGAAAGGCGCTCTGGAAAAAATTCCAATGCCTATCAAATAGAAAAGTCATTACTCAAACATTCCTAATTCATTTCTTGAATGGTAAACATTTTTTTTTCTGTCCAGCTTTATTTGAATAGTAAATATTTCTTGAATGGTTTTTATGTGCCATCCTGGTAACAAGACACATGCAAGCTAACAAATTACCCTTGGAGGGATAGGAAAAATTAACAGATTGTTATGATGCTCAGTTATATGCGCTAACTAGGGAAAGTTTAGTGTGATGTAAGTACAGAAAAGATTCCCTAATAAAATCCTCAGAGATCAGAGCATATTACCTAGAGAACATGACATTTAGGTCAATGTGGACAAATAGCAACTATTTGATTAACATAAAAGAGGAAAGGAATGAATGTACCAGATTTGGGGAGGGGGTACTTAGAATGTACAAAGGGCTTGAGGGGAGACGGAACATAAAACAAGTGGGGAGCTAAGTGGAATAATCCACTATATCTACAGAACAGGATGGATCACTGACAAGGGGGCACACAGAGTGAGATCAGAGAGGTAAGCAGAGGACACATCATGAAGAACTTCGTAAGACCTGGTGATGACTTTGGTCACTGAATACAACAGGAGCTAGAGACTCAGACTAACTTAATAGATTCCTGAACTGCAGTCTGGGGAACAGATTGGAATAGGACAGGCTCAGAGTTCAGTGCGGGGGGTCTAGGACATCTGTGTGTAGAGTTGTTGCTTAAAGCTCAAGAGACCAGATCAGTAATAAGAAAATGAACTAGAGATTCTGAAGGCCAGAGGGATTGGATTAGTGCATGCCCTGAAAGGATTAGGTAAAGCCAGAAAGCAAAGGGAGCAAGAACAATGAAGATGGCCAGGAAAAGGGAGAAGTTGGTGAAACAAGGCAATACAGGGCCCAGGATCATGCACATCAAACAGGTACTAGTTATTTTTTCAGGGCACTAGGTACCCCTCCATGGAACAGCAGACCTTTAAAGAGGATAAACAGGGATGAAGAAGACACCCATTTAGTTTTTTTAAAATACCACTTGTCACCCTTACCAAAAAAATAATTTGAAGCATTTAGGAAAGTATACACACAGAAACATACCATATATTGTAGATGCAGCAGCAAAGTTGATGAAAATGTCAACTTTCATCATTAATAGATGAAATAATTAATGAATTAGCCTATCATGAGTTGCCACTTCAGCAGCACAAAGACTCAACTAGCCTATCATGGCCTATATTTTACACAAGCATGTGTAAAATATTGAGTAGCCAGGGCTAATGAAAGTTTTGGTTCCAATTATCTAAATATTTGAACGCTGAATGTTAATATGAGAGTGGAAAATTATAAAGTCCATGCAAATTAAGCACATGAACATATGTAACCTGTTAAGATATACTTTACTTTCTACAATAAAAGTGTTTCTGAATTGAATTTGGGACTATTAACCAAATGTTAAGTGCATTTTATTGGTGTCTAAGACTTCTGTCACACCAATTAACCCTTTGGTATTTTAATACTCTTCATTCACATGCAGACTGATCAGACCAACCTAAACAGTGTGTTTGTGGGATGCCTAGGTGGCTCAGTGGGTTAAGCTTCTGGAACTTCAGTTCAGGTCACGATCTCACAGTTGATGGGTTCGAGCCCCGCAATGGGCTCTGTGCTGACAGCTCAGAGCCTGGAGCCTGCTTCAGATTCTGTGTGTGTGTGTCTCTCTCTCTGCCCTTCCCCTGCTAACACTCTGTCTCTCTCTCAAAATGAATAAGCATTTAAAAAATTTTAATAAATAAATAATAGTGTGCTTGTGAGTGTGTGAGTGAGGATGTGTGTGTGTGTTCATTTTTCTTAGAGATGAGAATAACCGTCTTGGAAGGATTCTTATGATTCTTGGGAAGTAAATAACTTCCAAATAGAATATTCTGTACCTCTAAACTAGTCTTTATCACTTTTGGTGACATAATGAAGACATAATTTTTGTTCTATTGCCTTAAAATATTATGAAATATTTCAGTAAGTTTTAAGAGTTAAATCTCACCCATTTTGGCTTGGCATCACATAGACAAAAACAACACAAGTGAAGTGTTTAACTGAGGAAACCACCATGAATTTGGATAATATTTCAAGTATTTTCTTAGGTGCTTTATTTTTCTTTCCAAAGCTAAAGTAGGAGGCAAACATCATGTCTGTACTGGGTTGAACAGTGTCCTCTCAAAATTTATGTTCACCCAGAACCTCAGAATCTGACCTTATTTGAAAATAGGGTCTTTGCAGAGGTAATCTGTCAAGTTAAGGTGAGGTCATGCTGTATTAGGGTTACTCCTAGTCCAATGACTGATGATGTACTTGTAAGAGAAATTTGGACACAAACACAGAGAGAGGAAAATATGGTGTGAATTCACACAGAGAGAACATCGTGTAACAATGGGGGCAAAGGTTGAAGTGATGTATCTATAAACCAAGGAATGCCAAGGTTGCTGGCAGCCACTAGAAACTAGGAAGAGACAAAGAAGCAAGTCCTCTAAAGTCTTCAGAGACAGAAATGGTCCCACCAACACCTTCATTTCAGATTTCTAGCCTCCAGAACTAGAATAAGACATACAAAATTCCTGTTGTTTTAAGCCACTCATTTTGAGGTAATTTGTTACAAAGACACTAGGAAACTAATACAATTTATTTTTACCACCATACTGAATCAGTTGAAAAACAAGATTCTAAACCCTCTGGAAGCACCCACTGTCCTGACTTGTAAAACTATCCCTTGAGAGTCTGTTGGATGGAAACGATGGTGGAGAAGAGAACACTAGTCACAGTTAAAAGAATTTTATTATTATTTTTTTTTATTTTGAGAGATAGAAACAGAGAGGGAGCGGGGGAGGGGCAGAGAGACAGGAAGACACAGAATCTGAAGCAGGCTCCAAGCTCTGAGCTGTCAGCACAGAGCCCGTCACGGGGTTTGAACTCATGGACTGTGAGATCATGACCTGAGCCAAAGTTGGACACCTAACCGACTGAGCCACCAGGCGCCCTTTAAATACATCCAAATGAAATTTTGGCTCAGTGTGCATTGTCTCACACCCTCCACCTTTAAACAACAACAACAAAATGATGCTCTTAATTTGAATCTCTGGAAAGTTATAGGTTGTCCCAAAAGAGCGACTCATTCGAAAACCTGAAGAGGTGAAGCTGAAAATACAAAAGGGATCTTCTTGGGTCCCCATCACAAGAGATTTGTATTAACTTGATATTGTTGCCATAACAAATTATCACAAATTTAGTGGCTTAAAACAAAACCTCTTTATTATATTCTGGTGAGCTCAGCAGTGTGCTCTGCTTAAAGTCCCAGAAGACCAGAATGAAGGTGTCAGTAGGGCTGTGTTCCCTTCTGGAGGAGTGAGGGGAGAATTTGTGTCCAGGTTTATCAGTTGTTGGCTGAACCCAATTCCAATCAGTTGTAGATCTTGAGGTGCTGTTTTCGTGATGGCTGTCAACTGGGGACCACCCTTAGTTCCTAGACACCATTCTTCAGCCCTTGCACAGCACGCAGCTCCCTACATGTCAGAACCAGCAAAGTTAAGACAAATCCTTCTCATAACTGTCTATCTCTTTTCCCCCTCTCCTTCCACAATATCTCTCTGACTGACTCTTCTGCCTTCCTGTTCTATTTACTTTTAAGAGTTTGGTGCTTACTGATATTCCATGATAGTCTTTCTATTTCAAGGTCAGCTGATTAGTAATCTTAATTCTACTTATAAAGCCCCTTCACAACAGTACCTAGATTAGCATTTAATTGAATAATTAGAGGACAGGCATCTTGGGGGATATGTTTAGGATTCTGCCTATTCCTGTGTTTAAAATGACTCATTCAGACAAGCTTTATGAGCCATGCTATGAACAGATTTCTGGCATGATGAAAACTATGCTATCTTGTGCTTGGTCAGGCTGATGGGTCTGAATATCCTTGGAAATACTGGATCCAGCAGCATTAATACTGATCACACTATACTCTGCCCCAGAGTTCCCTCCTAAGCATCTCCAGGGCCCTATCTCGGTCCTTTTGCCACACGGGAACTTCAAATAATCTAACTACCAGCCATAAAAATGCAATCAACTAAGCAAAAGACCAAACAAAAAGGTGGGTGGGGGAGGTAATTTTCTGCAAACCTAATATGATATAGTCAGGCAGCATGCTCTCATTTCTGGATCATATGGGTGACTGATCTGGATGTGAACTCTGGTTTCCTTTCGATACATTGGGAACTCATGCTAATAGAACTCTCATCCTGGGTGCTGAGAGAAGAAAACCCAATTTGTGCACTCAGATTTGTTATTACTTAACTGCAATTATGCTTTCAAGACAGTATTACTTTAAGAACCGCCCATTTAATTTCTTAGACTTTGCAAATCTTCTGTAGAGTAATTGCCTGACATTGAACACCTAGGAGGCAAATTGAAATAAAAAGCCTTTCACTGAGTGGCAAAAGAAAGTATTAAATGCTTGATTAGAAGTTCTATGTCACTAATAGTGAATGCAAAAAAAAAAAAAAAATTAAAAGGCAGTTGAATCCTCCTGTCTCATATCATGTCTTCTCTGTCCTTACATAACATACAAATTCCCATTCTACATTGGACATCCTAAAATGGCTGTGAAATTCTGTTTTCCTTACAGAAAACAAAGGAAGGTAACTGATTCATTTGTTCTGTTAAGTATTCTCTCACTGAATTTACTTCCTTAAAACACTTCATTATAATACTCCAGCTTTGTATCATGTAAAGACCTTGCACCAGACATAACTAGGTTCTGTCACTTTACAACATTAAGACCTTAGGTAACTCCCTGAGACTGAGATTTCTCGGCTATGATATGAGAATGAAAACATCCATTTCTTGGATAGTTAGGAAGAATAAAACACAGAAAATGATCCAGCACAGAGTAGATGCTCAAACATTGAATCTCTTTTCCCTCTCTCCTGTCTCCTTGTTTATGTTCTAATTAATCTCTGGCTTGTGCCTGCAGGAGTATTGAAATAGATTATAAATCCTCTAAAAGCAAGAACTGTACCAGTGGGATTCCATGAGAAGATTCTTTGATTGACATTTAGAAAATTTAAACCCAGGAGTGCAAAAGTGACCTTGATTAAGCCAACTGCCCTCTCTGCTACAATTTCCACAGTATAAGAGATTCTTTAACCGCACAAACTGCCTAGCTCTAAAATGTCATGTTAACACCTATTTTTCACCTCTTTAAAGACGCTACTGAGCAGGAAGTAGACAATCAATTAATGTTTGCTGACTACTTGCTGAATGAATGTACTCAATATCATAGGCTTAGTGGCAATAGATGCTGGGCAGTAATGAGACTAAATTCAAGAAAAATTATTCTTAAATTTAACCAAGTACTTCTAAGAGAATTTGGGAGTAAAACAAAATTTCCCCTTGGGGGTTAGAAGACAGTAAATTGTAGCTAATTGCCAATCTTCGCATAAAGTACATTTGGATACAGTCCAGTATCTCCAGCTTCTTTTTGCTCTTGGTGATGTTATTGGTTTATTTTGCTCTTTGGAGTTGTATTGCTATTCATCACGGGGATCACACATATGAGGAAACATGGAGAATTCCTAAAGATTATGAAATCTTACAAAGTTCTTGTAGACCATGAATGCACATGAGCTTCTGAAATGGTAATTAACACACCTGGTACATTTTCTTGGGGGTTATTTTTTAGTTTTAATTTACATAAAAATAAATGCTCATATTTTAAGTATACATTTTGATGTGCTTACAACATACACATCTTCACAAGGACCATCCCAGTCAGAATACAGAATACTTCCTATCACCCCCAAAGTTCCCAGGGCAGCTTTCCACTCAACCATCCCCCCAGAGATAACTATTGCTCCAAGTTCTATCATATTAGTTTAGTTTTGTCTGTTACAGAAACTCATATACAGAATAGATAATAGGCAATGGTCATGTCTGACTTCTTTTCCTCAAACAGATTGTTCTGAGATTTATCTATGGTGCTGGGTACATCAGAAGTTTATGCCTTTTTATTGCTGACTAGTATTCTTTTGTGTGAAAACACCACAATTTATATGTCCATTCATTTGCTGATGGACATTTGA
Organism: Crocuta crocuta; assembly: GCF_008692635.1. NCBI lineage: Eukaryota > Metazoa > Chordata > Mammalia > Carnivora > Hyaenidae > Crocuta > Crocuta crocuta. The sequence continues at coordinate 804,850 of NW_027551573.1, forward strand.
GCTGTTTCCAGTTTTAGACTTTAATGAATAAAACTGTGATGAAAATCCATGTCCATTGTGGGCATATTTTGCATTTCTCATTGGTGAATAAACAGAAATAAAATTGCTGGGTCACAGGGTAGATGTATGTCCCAATGCAGTTTTATTCTTTTATTCTTAAAGGTAAAGCTCACAAAACATTTCTCCTTCTTCTGGCCTCCATCCCATTACAGAAATTTTCATATTAATCTCCAAAATAACAAATGTGGATTTAGCGTTCATTTATGCCAGGATCAGAGAGAAGTTTTCTACATGCATTATCTCATTTAATCTTAATAGAATTCTATAATTACCACGATTTACAAAGGCCCTAGGAGAGGGGCACCTGGGTAGTTCAGTCAGCTGAACGTCCAACTCTTGATTTCTGCTCAGGTCATGATCCTCCCAAGGTCATAGGATCAAGCCTGTGTTGGACTCCATCCTGAGCATGGACCCTGCTTAACATTCTCTCTCCCTCTGCCCCTCCCTACTAACACACACACACACTCTCTCTCTCTCTGCCTCTCTCTCTCACTCTCACTCTCTCACTCTTTCTCACTCAAATAAAAAAATAAAACAAAGATCCTAGGAGATTAATAAGGGAAGCCATTGTTAATCTTATATGAATTAGGATCCAATAGAAAATAACTCCAGAACCTGCATTCTTATCCACTTAGTATACTTCCTTTCACAAAGCTTTATCTTCTTGGCAGGACAAACTACTGAGTCTCTGGGGCAAAACAGTGAGTGCCTTCCTTAGTGGGAATGTTTTTCTCCTGGAGTCTCCAAATGGAAGGCACCAAGGAACCTGACTCATGAAGAGTTATTGATTCCCCCAACTATTATGGTTACCAAGTGAGAAAGTGTTAATAGCTCTCAGAAGAACACTCAAACCTTCTAACAAGAGTGAAATTTACGGTTAAATAATCCTGACTGTAAATCATCTATAATCAAGAACATCATCTCTGTGGGACAGATTTACTAGTTCACAGTCTTTGGAGTATAATAAAATCACCTGGAGGACTTGTTAGAAAACATATTTCTGGTTCCCACTACCAGAATTTCTAACTCAATAAGTCTGGGCTGGAGCCTGAGATTCTACATTTTTAACAAGCTCCCAAGTAATGTTGATACTGCTGTCCTCAAGGCCACACTTCGTGTAGCACTGAGCCAGAATACCTATATCACTGTAATAAATCTCTGATAAGAAACAGTTTTAGTTGGAGAAAGTGACTAAGAAGGTTATCTAACCAATTAACAGTAAGTCAGGAGCTACAAGGTAAATTTTGATGTCTTGACTCTATCACTGGCACTCAAAATTGGAATTTCAAGAACCAGTTAAACTACACAGCTAAATGAGAATAATGTTGATTTGCTTCAACATTTTGAGATGGATAGGTGATGATGATGATGATGATGATGATGATGATGATGTGATGATGAAGTGGAGAAGGCGGAGGAAGAAGAAGTGGTAGGTAAGTAGGTAGAGATAGAGATGATACAATCTCAGAATGCTTAATTTTTAAATTAAGCAAAAATCATTTTGAGGAAAAAATGACACTACCTTGCTCTTACTTTTATACTTTCACCACAAATAAGAGAAACATTTAAGAGGATTCAGTGTTTTATGGGGCCACACATTATTATTCCTTTCTGAAACACATTTTCAGTAGTCATATAGACCCAGTTTTACACAGACCCTTCATGTGATTTCCAGACTGTTTAATTTCCTTACCAAAGCAAAAGTTTGGCAAATTATTTGATTAATTTAACCTCATTCTTCTTTGTCCTTAGAACAAATCTAAATGTCTCAGCTGACAAACACCACTTTAGAAACACCCTGATCCTGATAAATGGTTTCCTTAAATGCCTTAAAAGTATTATTAGCATAGATGGTTGTTTGATTCTGAACTCCTGCTCTCCTGAGAGCCACAGGGGTGGGAACCGTGATCCAGATTGGGAGGGAATTGTCATGCCTTCAGGCAGAGTTTGTGATTAGTATGCAGAACCAGTATCCAGGACTGTGTGAATTTTTAAAGTCCTTTTCCTTTTTTTTCCCCTATTTTTCCATTTTCAGGTTCTCCAAGGAGAATTCAATTATTCACTGTTACAAAAATGCCCATTGATTATCTTGAAAATACAGGCAAGAAAGAAAAATAGTAACAATACTGACTGCTCAGCTGCTTAGTCAGTTTTTTATTAATAGATATAATTGTTTTTCACACCTTACTAAATAACATGAAAAGCAGAAAAGAAACAGTATTATTGGTGATTTTTAATCAAGTTTCTGCAAATCTCAGTAATAAAGTAATTATTCAAACAAATGAAGGAAGACAGCATAATCCATAATACACTAAATATCTATTGAAGGAATAATGTCTCATTTTAAGATAAAGTGCATAAATAGTATACAATTCAAGTAAAGCATCTTTTTTATGCACTTTACCACTTTATGAAAAACAAATTACAAGTAATTCTATTTAATGATTAGATATTATGTACAAAATAATGCACCATTACTATTTCTAATATCTTTAGCATTATGATGGATTACAATTGTTAATATTAATAATATTATTATTAAATATAACTATAGCTCATTTTATAAAGCACTTTTTCTGTGCAAAGCATTTTTTGCAGCATTACTGAAGTTAATCCATACAACCCTGGTGTCAGATTCTCTTCATTCTTCATTTCTTTTTTTTTCTCTCTTTTCTTTTTAAGAAACTGGGACTAAGACAGTTTAAAGACCTAAGTGTCAATCAGCCAGTAACTAGAAGACCTGCCTAGGAATTAAGTTAATGTCTGACTCCCAAACCCATGTTTCTACTCCCTCCCAAACTACCACCAGCTGAGGTTCAAAGATAACACACTTGATATGATTCAGTGCCCAATGAGAAGACAGAGGTGTTTCTCCATATGTTATACCCAAACTGGCAACTGGGAGAAGAAGAGGTTTCCGTTTAATATTCCCCAACCTCAGTTTCTGGTTTTCCTGTTTCAGGCATCAACCCTTGATACCTAAAGCCCATTCTGAAATGTCTCACTGACCAATGTTCCTACTTCTACATCCTAATTCCTGTTCCTCTAAGTTTACTAGTGGAGAAAAGCTGTAATACTGCTTTGTCTATAACTATTAAAGTATTATTATATACCACTCAGCCTCTAGGTCTCTCAATAGTCTAGCAAGATAGAATAGCCAGACAGCTAATCCAATCACCCCGAGTCAAGGAAGGGGATGCACTAAATGGAGGAAACCCAAGAGTTCTATTTTATGTAAACATCTTTCTTAATATTCCTTTTTTTCTGAATTTGTTTATTACTTTTTAAGCTTATTTATTTATTTATTTATTTATTTTGAGAGAGAAACAGCATGAGCAGGGGAGGGGCAGAGAGAGAGAATCCTGAGCAGGCTCTGCACTGTCCGCACAAAGCCCGATGTGGGGCTCAACCCACAAAACCGTGACATTGTGACCTGTGCTGAAACCAAGAGTCAGACACTTAACCAACTAAGCCACCTGGGTGCCCTTTTTTCTTGATACTGCTCTTCCCTTTCTCAATAAGTGTTTTAATTATTTCATCCATACAAGTCATTCTGGTATCATGGAAAAAAGATAGACCTGGGCTATAATGCTAGTTCTATGTTTGAACAATTTTGACCACACCATTACCTTCTCTGAGCCTCACATGTCATGTCTGCAAACTGCTAGAGAGATGTTTGGAGGATTGAAAGGACAATTATATATAAGAATCTGGTACATCAAAAATGCTCAAATACTTAACATTTGCTTACTTCCCCTCTCCTACTTCTAGGGACATAATAAAAAAAAATTTTTTTAGACACATGCATACCATCAATAATATCTCAAAGTACAGTAAAGGGGAGACAGACCTGGAGGCAAATCAGTATAAAAATGATGTTAAATATTCCAGCAACTCATCTGCCTGTTTCTTTCCTTTGTTCAGAAAGTATTTACCAGCTGTGGATTATGCTTCAGGCACAAATCCAGTTAATACAGACATTCAAAGAGCTGTAAGAGCTCCAGAAAGTGGGGGTAGTAAGTGCAAGACAGAAATATATGATAAATTCAAAGATCACAGCTGCACTGTGGTGAACCTGAAGAGTGGTAGGAAATGGCATGGTGACCAGGCAAATGCTAGGGACTAGTCTAATACAGTCTGTTTTCTCACACTGAAGTTGTCATTCCCTTCGATCAACAGAGCTTCACATTTTACAGAACTACATGATATAAATTTTCCTTTGCTTCTGGATGATCCTGTTCCTATTAGCTATTCATTACAGTGGGCTTTTTTTTTTTTTTTCCTATTGTTGCTATGGGGATTCTGACTAAGTGCATATCATAAATGAAAAGTATGACCCAGAGCATTTTAGACTTTTCAGATGACCAAATCTAGCAGGACTGCATAATGGTTAAAAGCATCACTTCTAGAGTAGAAGCAGCCAAATTTAGATTCTCAGCTGAGGCCTATGCTGGTTCTGAAACACAAAATAAAGCCTTCTCTTCTTAGTCCTATCTCCTCTTCTGCACATGGAAGCAAATGGTTCTATGAACTATATACTGTTCCAGTACACTTAGCTGACACACAAGGACCCAATGCAGGATGGTCACTGATATTACTAATATATGGTATCACTTTTCAAAATAAACCTCACACTTGACTATTATGGTCAAAAACCAGAAGGTATAGAATACTCTTTATTTTTAAGGTAAGTTTGTAACTGCCAACATGTTCATCTGTGTCTTCTCTAAATTAGGTAAAATTACGAGTGAATCAAATATGAGCAGTGATAAATTTCTGTCTTCATAAAATCTCATCTTCTATTGGCTGGCGTGATTCTGAAGAAAGTTGTAAAGTTATATTTTGGCAGCACGACATTGGCCTGGAGTAACTCTTGTGCATTCATTTATTCATTCCTTCATTTACATATTCATTAAGCACCTATTATGCACTATGTCATGTACTGGCTCTAACATGGAAAGGGCTAAGTCACACTCCTTATCCATAGATACTCACAGTCTGGCAAGTTTCAGAAGTAGTAAATAAACACTTCCATTAAATTAGCTGTGATACAACACACACACACACACACACACACACAGCAGGAAAAAAGCATTTTAGAAGTCAAGATGGACGTTATAACTTAAATTGGGTTTTAGGAAAGCCCTTCTGGAGGGCTTTCATACATGCACCAAATTTTAAAGGGTAATTATAAATTTGTAAGATAATGGAAGAAGAAAATTACATTCTAGGAAGTCCCAGCTGGAGACCTATTTAGTGGAGGAGTAGTGCTCAAAGACACAATGGATCAGAGGGTAGCACTCAGAAGGAAAGACATGAGTATAGGACTCACATGGGGACATGGGATAAGCAAGTTTAGAACTGAGAGATCATACTTCCAGTGGTGGTAGTGGTTTTCTGAACTCAAATCTGGGTCCAGTAACTGAAGAGCTTCATCAACTGCCCATATGAAGACGGATCAATCTGATAACTTCTGGAGAATTCAGCATTAGGGGACCATCATAGCTCCCACCATGCTTAATCCTCACCTTTTCTTTTTTTTTTTTAAAGATTTTATTTTATTTTGTTTTATTTTATTTTATTTTATTTTTTAAATGTTTTATTTATTTCTAGGAGAGGGAGAGAGACAGCGTGAGCAGGGGAGGGTCATAGAGAGAGGGAGTCACAGAATCCGAAACAGGCTCCAGGCTCTGAGCTGGCAGTCAGCACAGAGCCCGACGCGGGGCTCGAACCCACGAACCGCGAGATCATGACCTAAGCGAAAGAAAGACAGTGTTTTTTAGCTCTGGCTGGGGTGCTGACTTTAAACGAGCTGCCCTGGTCCCAGAAGGCACCAGAAAAAACTGAACTACCGTGCACCCAGCACCATCCATGGAGGCGGCGGCCCGGTGAACCAGCAGCAACGCCTGCGGAGGCGGTCCCACACGGTGAAGCGGTACCAGCGCCTGCTGAAGCGGCGGCTGCGGCAACCCGGAGAAACGGTGCTGGCGCCTGGTAAAGCTGCGGCAGCGCGCTGCAGCGACACGGACTCTACGGACCTGAAGTTGCTACATTCCCCAAACGCACTCGGGTTGTATCCCCGCTTGACTCCATCGGATCTGAGGCTGCGACACTTCCCCCCCCCCCACTATACCCCCAGGCAACAGGGAAGCAGCGACCTGTGGGGCTGTTCAGGGCAGTATAACAAAACCCACGGACTGGGACCTGGAAACAGGCAGGGTGTGGGGCATAGAACTCAGCCCACCTTGGCTACATCCTCAGCACAGGGAGATGGAACCGAAGAAGTGATTTGCAATGCTTGGTTGAAAAGAGACTAGGGCGTCGCCATTCTTCTCCCCACAACCACCAGGGCGCGGCCTCAGGGAGGTCAGAGGACACAGTGGAGACAAGACCTACCTACACCAAACCACTCCCATCCCCTCCAGATAGCTGTTTTGTTGTTGTTGTAGCTGTTTTTACCTGAGCCTGGGTTTGCATGTTTATTGGTTTTGTCTATGCATTTGTGTACCTGTGTTCCTTCTGTGGTTGTCTGTTTTCTTTTTCCAGGGCTGCCTCAAGAAACAAGCCAAACTACACATGGTGGAGAGTCGCAAATACCACTACCAGTAGGGAAACAAAATAACCAAACGTTCAACAAGAGAAACCAAGAGACACCATCCAAAGAACACTTCCTGAACAGACAGGCCCTGAACAGTCAAAAGAGCCCTCTCTAATACAGCAGAACTCACAGGGTACGTGTGTACAACAAGCTTTTAAAATTAACAAGAGATAGAAAGCTAACCAAAATTACGAAACGGAAGAACTCTCCTCCAAAGAAACTGCAGGAAGAACTGACAGCTAAAGAACTGCTCAAAACAGATATAAGCAACATAATTGAACAAGAATTTAGAACAATAATCATAAAATTAATCACCGACTTGAAAAAAGAATGGAGGTCATCAAAGAAATTATGGCTTCAAACAATATGGAGCTTAAAAATAATTATGGTGAATGAAAGACTCTTGAATACTGAAAACAAACTGAGGATTGATGGGTGTGAGGGGTGGGGGGAGATGGGCATGGAGGAGGGCACTTGTGGGGATGAGCACTGCGTGTTATATGGAAACCAACTTGACAATAAATTATTTGTAAAAAAAATAAAGTAAAAAAACAGTTATGGTGAATTTAAAAAAGGGATAAATGAGATACATAATAAACTGGAGGTGTCCAGTGCACGGACTGAAGAGGCAGAAATGAGAATAAGTGATTTAGAAGACACTATTATAGAAAAAGAAGAAACTGAGAAAAAGAGAGAGAAACTGATCCAGGAACATGAAAGAAGAGTTCGAGAGCTCAGCGATACAATCAAACAGAACAATATCTGATCTTGTGAATTCCAGAAAGGAAGAGAAAGCGAAAGGAGCTGAATGAGTCCTGGAACAAATTATAGCAGAGAACTTCCCCAACTTGGAGAGGGAAGTAGAAGTTGAAATTCAAGAGGCACAGAGAACTCCCCTTAGACATAACTTGAATCAATCATCAGCACACATATCAGAGTGAGACTGGCAAAAAATAAGGACAAAGAGAGAATTTTGAAAGCAGCTAGGGAGAAAAGGGCCCTAACATACAACGGGAAACCTATCAGTGTGTTGACAGGCCTATCTAACGAAACTTGGCAGGCCAGAAAGGAATGGCAGATCTTCAATGTGATGAACAGAAAAAATATGCAGCCAAGAATCCTCTATCCAGCAAGTATATCATTCAGAATAGAAGGAGAGATACAAGTCTTTCCAAATAAACAAAAATTGAAAGAATTTGTCACCACTAAACCAGCCCTACAAGAAATCCTGAGGGGGACTCTCACAGGGAAGTGTTGCAAGGAATGCAAGATACCAGAGACACCACCACAAGCATGAATCCCACAAGGACACAATTACTCAAAACCGCATATTTCAAAATAACACTGAATGTAAATGGGCTGAATGCTCCAATCAAAAGACATAGGGTAGCAGAAGGATTAAAAAAAAAAAATCCATCTATTTGCTGTCTAAAGGAAATGCAATTAAGACTGGAAGATACCTTCAGATTAAAAGTAAGGTGATGGACAGGTGGCCAGCAGACACATGAAACGATGCTCAGCATCCCTCCTCATCAGGGAAATACAAATCAAAACCACACTGAGATACCACCTCACGCCAGTCAGAGTGGCTAAAATGAGCAAATCAGAGAACTCTAGATGCTGGCGAGGATGTGGAGAAACGGGCACCCTCCTA
>NW_027551573.1:813279-850597 GCF_008692635.1 Crocuta crocuta
GCAAACCATGAGAGACTCTTGAATGCTGACAAAAACTGAGGACTGATGGATGTGGGGGGAGGGGGGATGGGCATGGGGGAGGGCACTTGTGGGGATGAGCACTGAGTGTTATGTGGAAACTAATCTGACAAAACACTATTTGTAAAAAAAATAAAATAAAAAGAAATAAAATAAGAGACAGCTGAAAAAATAAATAAATAAAAGTAAGGCGATGGAGAAATATATATCATGCTATGGGAAGTCAAAAGAAAGCTGGAGTAGCTATACTTATATCAGACAAACTGGACTTTAAAGACAATAACAAGGGATGAAGAAGGGCATTATATAATAATTAAAGGGTCTATCCATCAGGAAGAACTAACAATTATAAATGTCAACGCACCGAATAGGAGAGCACCTAAATATTTAAAATAATTAATCACAAACGGAAACAATCTTATAGATAAGAATGTGCTAATAGTAGGGGACTTTAATACTCCACTTAAGCAATGAATAAATCAACCAGACAGAAAATCACTAAAAAACAATAGACTTGACTGACACATTGGCCCAGATGGATCTGACAGATATATTCAGAACTCCACATCCTGAGGCCAGGGAATTCACTTTCTTCTCAAGTGTGCATGGCACATATCTATTCTCCAAGATAGATCACATACTGGGACATAAAGCAGCCCTCAATAAATATAAAAGAATAGAGATCATACCATGGAAACTTTCAGATCATAATGCTTTGAAACTTGAAATCAATCACAGGAAGAAGTATGAAAAACCTCCAAAAACATGGGGTTAAAGAAGACCCTAATAAAGAATGAATGGGTCAATCAGGCAATTAGAGAAGAAATTTAAAAATGTATGGTACAAATGAAAATGAAAGTACAACAATCCAAACTCTATGGGATGCGGCAAAGGCAGTCCTAAGAGGAAAGTACATTGCACTCCAGGCCTATTTCATGAAATTAGAAAAAGCACAAGTGCAAAATCTAACAGCTCGCCTAAAGGAACTAGAGGCAGAGCAACAAGAGCACCCCAAACACCAGGTAAAAGAAGAGAAATAGTAAAAATCAGAGCAGAAGCCCGGACCTGATGGCTTCCCTGGGGAATTCTACCAGACATTTAAAACAAAATTAATACCCATTCTTCTCAAGCTATTCCAAAAAATAGAAATCGAAGGAAAACTTCCAGACTCATTTTATGAAGCCAGCATCACCTAATTCCCAAGCCAGACAAGACCCAGCAAAAAAAGAGAACTACAGGTCAATATCCTTGATGAATACGGACGCAAATATCCTCAACAAGATACCTGCAGATCGAATCCAACAGCACATAAAAAGAATTATCTACCCAGATCAAGTGGGATTCATTCCTGGTTTACAGGGCTGGTTCAATATTCACAAATCAACCAATATGATGATACATCACATCAACAAAAGATAAAAACCATATGATCCTGTCGATAGATGCAGAAAAATCATTTGACAAAATACAGCATCCCTTCTTAATAAAGACTCTAGAGAAAGTCGAGATAGAAGGAACTTACTTAAACATCATAAAAGCCATCTATGAGAAGCCTTCAGCTAACATCATCCTCAACGGGGAAAAACTGAGAGCCATCCCCCTGAGATCAGGAACACGACAGGGANCCAAATCATGGAAAGAGCCTAAGTGCCCATCAACAGATGAATGGATCAAGAAGATGTGGTTTATCTATACCATGGAATACTCCATGGCAATGAAAAACAATGAAATCTGGCCATGTGTAGCAACATGGATGGACCTTGAGGGTGTTATGCTGAGTGAAATAAGTCAGGCAGAGAAGGACAAATATCATATGTTTGCACGTTTAGGAGGATTACGAGAAACTTAACGGAGGACCATGGGGGAGAAGAAGGGGGAAATAGTGGGGGAGAGGGAGAGAGGCAAACCATGAGAGACTCTTGAATGCTGAGATCAAACTGAGGACTGATGGATGTGCACGGGGGTGGGGGAAGATTGGCATGGAGGAGGGCATTTGTGGGGATGAGCACTGGGTGTTACATGGAAACCAACTTGTCAATTAATTATTTGTAAAAAAAATTATAAGTTAAAGTTAATTTTATAATCTTTTATTAGATCCTGTACTGTGACAGAACTGCCCCTAAATTATATGCTCTTCAAATGGTCTCTCACAATGGCTTGCAATTTTGAGTTTGATAGGATGTCTTATCATGCAAAGTCTGGGTTTGTGAACACTCTGGTTAAAAAAGATTCCAAAATTTCAAAGAATGTACTAGAATATACCAGAATGTGTTTCCAAAAGCATATTTTTATACAGATTTATGATTAAAAGCCCCAAACTTTGAGTATACTCATGGAACACTAGTCCAAATAAAACAACACTTTCTGATAAAAAAAAAAAAGATGAGTCTTACTATTTCTTTATTTATACCATCTCATTAGTAAACATGATGTACCCTCTCCCACAGAACATACATACATGTTTATCTCAGGCAGTCCTTTTAGGGAACTTTTAAAAAAATAAGACAAGCCATTTTATTTTTAGTGACAACAGAAATTCTAAATCATATTCTTAATTGATCCATATGACTCTACCATCCATTAATGTACCTAATTCCATTTTCCAAAAATACAATTTTATTAGAAAAAAATAAAATACAGTTATACAGAATAAGTGGATGTCTCACTCCCTTGAACATATTGATACTTTGGTTCTTTTTCTAAGTTGCTTATATTAACTACCTGACCTATCTCATCATATAATGTTATAGACAGAATAATGACTTCCCAAAGATGTCCGCATCCTAACTTCTGGAACCTGAGGAGTATAAAAGAACTCTGCAGATATAATGAAGGATCTTGAGGTGAGAATATTATCCTCAACTATCCAATATAATCCCATGGATCCTTATAAGAATGAGATGGGGGGGGTGGGGAAGTGGGTAAAGAGTTGTTATTCAATGGGTATAGTTTCAGTGTTCCAAGATGAAAATGTTCTAGAGTTCTGATGCAAAGCAAATGTGCATACAGTTAACACTCCTGTACAATATTAAAATGGGTAAGATGGTAAATTTTCTGTTGTGTGTTTTTTACAACAAAAATGGATGAGGAGGAGGCAAGAAAATTGACGTCAGAGAAGGCAAGGTGACAACAGCTGAGGTTGGAGTGATGCAGGGCTACAAGCCAAGGAATATGGGCAGCCACTCTAAACTTGGAAAAGGCAAGAAACAGATTCTTACCTAGAGCCTCCAAAAAGAACATAACCCTATTTACACCTTAATTTTAGCCCCACAAGATTCATTTTGGGCTTCTGCCCTCCAGAATGTAAGATAATAAATTTGTATTAAGCTAAAGTAGTAATTTGTTACAGCAGCCATATGAAATTAATGCAGATTATAATAATTCCTAACATTTGCCCATTATTTGACACCACTTTTATACATTATATACCTGTGTTCTTGTAGCCTTCCTCTGAGTTCAGCAAAATTTGTATGATATCCTTTTCTCAGATAAGAAAATCTAGCTTTAGAGAGTTGAACAGATGTGTCCATGAACAGACAATACGTTAGGGCTGTACAGCAAATCTGAGTCTTGTCCAGTCACCTCTTTACTATAGCACACTGTCTGTGATAATAGGTCCCATGTTCACCAATTCTTAAATCAAGACTTCCTTTTATTGCCTAATTACTCTTTCAAGTTATAGAATGTTAAAAACAGACATCCTGGTCCTACTATTCTGGAAGTTCCCCTTTGTATACCTGTCATGACTTATAGGCTTTAAGGATATGCTCTCATAACCCTTGGTATGGACTGAAGGTTTACGCCTCAAAATTCATAGCCTGAAGCCCCAACTCCCAATATGATGGTATTAGGAGATGGAGCCTTTGTGAAGTAATTAGATTTAGATGAGGGCATGAGGGTGGAGGCCTCATGATGGGTTTAGTGTCCTTAAAAGAAGAGAAAGTGACACCGGAGCTCACCTTTCTTTGGTTGGAGACAACCTCCCAGGGGGATGGAAGTGTTCTTCACTGCATCACTTTCTCCTAAGTGTAGGAAGGCCAATTGATTGATCACCACACAACTAACTCTGGGGCAACACTTTAAATGATGTTTTCTAGATAGAAATAACAGGAGACTGGGTGTTTTATATACTTCATTTCATTTACTCTTCACAATCATCTGGTGATGTACACGCTCCAGGAATGCTGAAATGATTGCTCAAGCAATCAAATGATTGACTTTACTATTTTCTTTTTTTTTTAATTTTTTAATGTTTTATTTATTTCTAGGAGAGAGAGAGAGAGAGAGAGAGAGACAGCGTGAGCAGGGGAGGGCCAGAGAGAGAGGGAGACACAGACTGAAACAGGCTCCAGGCTCTGAGCTGGCAGTCAGCACAGAGCCCGACGCGGGGCTCGAACCCACGAACCGCGAGATCATGACCCAAGCGAAAGTCGGACGCTTAACCGACTAAGCCACCCAGGCGCCCCTGACTTTACTATTTTCACTACTTAAGACAAACTACCTTTTTGAAGACATCAAAATCTTGGCTGCCTTTGTATATCCATGGCTTACCCATCAGTATTAGCCACTTTGTACATTTTAAATCTTACCTGCTTCCGCCTTTACAGTTAAGAGTTGCAGGAATGGCAGGGATGCCTTGCAATTAGATTTTTACATCAGAATGGATTTGAATTTTGACATCAATGAACAAACCCATTTGTCTATCCCTGCATTTCAGTACTAGAAATCCATCATAGTTATCTGCCAGCTGTTGGTTCACCCTGCTTATGGCTTCTTACTGAAAAATGCTTTCTAACCTCCAGCAAAGGCCTCACTACATTTGTAGTTTGCAGGTATCTAAAGAGCTTGCATTTTTAATGAATTCCTAATGTACTCACTCAAGCAAACAAGAAAATTATAACCATGGAACATTACATTTCAAACATTAATCATAATTACTTAATAATACCAAACAAGGAGATTTTATTACAAAATGAGACTTCTTATTTAACTTCAGAATCAGAATAATTGTCACATTTGCACATATTCTAAATGATACCACATATTTCCAAATGCCTACATTAAACAGTTTAGTCATGAAGAAATATTTTGTCAGTTAATTTAATTTAATTGCATGGCATAATCATTTCACCTATTTCTCTAAAAACAGATATTTTAATAGGAGAATTGCAAGGAGGTTATAAAAATCTCACTTTCTCAATTGCCAGGAAAGGTCTCTGCTGAAAGCTACCAGACAATTACAGATTCAGGGGGGTTCTATAGTTCTTCAATGTATTTGTTATATACCATTAGTCACCAGGTGAAGCCCTTCACTAATAGCAATACCCTTCAACAATAGCCCCAGAGAATTTAACACTGATTGATGGCAGGTCACCTGGAATTGGTTGGCAGAATTTCCAATTTTCTGTTGGGAAATTGCTTATTTCTCCAAGTCTATTCCCATTTTTACAAGTGGACAGAAGCTGAGATTATACATTATTATGTGTCTAAATATAAAATTGTGATGGATGGTGTCACACATTTAAAGAGAGTTAAGCATTTAATTTAAGATTTTAAAAGTTTAAAGAAGTTTAAAATGTATTTTTAATCTTTCTTGGGAATTCATGGGCTGATCCATATTGGGGGAAATATTGAGAGATTGCCTGAGGATTGCCACTTATATGGAGAATTATTTTCATGAAATTATCCTTTTAGATTCTCAAAGCTATAGCACCATAACTTTCTTTGTAAATATATCTGAGAATCCCAGGCTTATCAAAGGACTAAAGGGATAAACAGAGTCTTTTCATGAGAGCACTACACTAAATGTGGCAGAGAAGAGAGAAAAGTAAACAAAACTCAAAAGCCACATTAAAATCAAAAGACAACATATGCTATTTACATTAAATTGTTGTTTCAAAACATATATTGTCAGTCTTATTTTTATTTTTATTTTTATTTTTTAAGTAAACACTACTTTAAAAATAGAGTAGAGTGTGGAGTAGAACTCCACACTCACCCAATATGGAGTTGAAACTCACAACTCAGATATCAGGGTCCCAGGCTCCACCAACTGAGCCAGCTAGGCATCCCCTAGATGCCAGTTTTAAAAGTGTACATTTAGAATGCTATAATATTATATACTACAGTAGTATTACTCTGCAAGTATTTTTGCACACAGAAACTCTAACAAATTCTTGAAGTAAATAAGTGGCTAGCTATATAAAGATATTAGAAGTAGCAGGTAACAATCCAATGACCAATTTGAAATTTAGTCAATATGAGTTACTCTGCAGAAACAAAATCCTTAATGCTTAACATGATTGCTTAACCTGAGGACTAAAAATGCCTTTATAACTTAGGATTTTTTACACACAAAAAAACCACTTATAAAAAATAGAGAGAGGCACAAAGAATATAAAATATTACCAAAAATTCAAAGAACAAATTAAACTCAACGATCTCCACTCAGAGATAATTACCATTAACAATTTTGTTCCTTTTTCATACACACAAACACACAAATATGTATGTATACAGAGAGAGCGAGAAAGAAAGAGAATTATATTGAATAGTGAAAAGGCTTCTTTCCAAACTATACCTTTTTTTATTATCTATTATGAACAACCTATCACATTAAAAAAAGAAAACCATATATAACATTTTAAAGGCTGCATAGAATTTCATTATATGGTTATCTAATGCATTTGGTCAATGACCTACTGATGAACATTTTCCTTGTTTTGCTTTTGTTATTCATTCATTCAATAAAGATTTATGGAATATGTGTTCATTGCTCAATAGTTACTTCGTCCCAGACTGGGAATCCAAGGCCTTTGTTCTCATAGAGTTTACATTTTGGGAACTTAAAGATAAAGACAAACAAGAAAAACAATGCACACAAATAAATATGGCAGTTATTATTTGTCATGCAATAAAACTATAATAATCATAATAAAGCAAGAGAAGAAGACAGAGAGTGGCAAGAAGTAGTGGATGATCTTTAGAAGATGACCTACAAACAAGGATCTGAATGGGGGTATATGGTGCTAGCCATGTGGAAATGTGAGTGACAAGCCTTCCAAATTCAGTTTATAAAAGACAAAAGAGGAAGTATGTTTGGCTTGTTAGTATAATAAAAATTATTTAAAAAATTAAAAATAAACCTTTGCATCTGGATTTTTACACATACAGTTATACCTCTGGAAGACATTCCTGGGAGCATATTTGTGAGGTCAAAGTTATGCTCATTTTTTTAAAAATCAGAATTCTCTCAATATTTTGTGAAAAGAATTCTTTATGGAAATAGATTGAAAAACAGAAACCCTCAATGTTATACCTCATTACTTATTGAGAATCTCTGCAAATTAGTGCACTCTCAAGAATCTGCTATGTATATTTCTGTCATTTACATGTACAACCAGCCCTATCATTTGACATTATTCAACAGTTGTTGGTGATAAATGTCAGCATGCTGTGATTTGCATGACAGTTATTTTGCACATGTTTCCTACCAGACTATGAGCTCTGAAAGGATAAGACCCTGACTGCACCACTATACATGACAGCACTGAACATTCTAGAGATTCTACAACTGTGTGACTAATGTTGTATTACCTTTTTTATATTAAATTTACTCCTGAAGCAGTAAGAATGGTGACCATATAGTCTTTGTCTCCTCAGGATCCAGCATAAATGACTACCATGCAATAGATGCTCTACGTGTACTTTGGATGAATGGATAAATACATCTTCACCAGGGGTGTCTGGGTGGCTCAATCGGTTAAGCATCGGACACTTGATTTTGGAGCAAGTCATGATCTCATGGTCATGAAATTGAGCTCCATATTAGGCTCCAAGCTGGGTGTGGAGCCTGCTTGAGATTCTTTCCCTCTTCCTCTGCTCTTCGTCCCCAAATTAAAACAAAAATTATCTTCACCAATTTTATAACTGAGATAAGGACTAGCTAATAGCCAGAGTAATAATTATTTTTAAATGTTCAATAAGTCACCAAAAATGTACCAACAATCTTTAGCCCCAGGAGTCTCTATGATTTCTACTTGTTCAGTGGTCAAAGAATGGATATTGTCTTAAAGGTCTCTCATCTTAAAAAAATCAGTTTAATCCTATGTACTAATACCACTGTTCCAAGAATGCTTTATAAAAAAGGAAATATAAAATACTTTCCAGCAATTACAAATCATGTATATATGTACTGAATGCCTTGTATAGGCCAGGCATTGAATTAGGAGCTAGAGATAGTGTGCTGACATGGTTTGTATGCATGAGTGGAGACATATGATCACATAGTTCCAAGGATGTGATACTTCCTATTCTAGTTTTAGAAAGACACAGTCTTCCCAAAGAATAAAAAAATACTAATTCAAAGGTATACATGCACCCCAATGTTTAAAGCAGCACTATCAACAATAGCCAAATTATGGAAACAGCACAAATGCCCATCAACTGATGAATGGATAAAGAAGATGTGGAATATTACTCCATAAAAAAAGAATTAAATGTAACCATTTGCAACAACATGGATGGAGCTAGAGAGTATTACAGCAAGCAAAATAAGTCAGAGAAAGACCAATACCTCATGATTTCACTCATATGTGGAATTTAAGAATTGAAACAATCACAGGGGAAGAAAAGAGAAAGGTAAACCAAGAAACAGACTCTTAACTATAGAGAACTAATGGTTACCAAACGGAAAGTGGGTGGGTATATGGATGAGGTAGGTGATGAGGAGTAAGTGGTGCCCTTGTAATGAGCACCAGGTGTTGTAAGTGTTGAATTACTATATTGTACACCTGAAACTAGTATTACACTATGTTTACTAACTGGAATTTAAATAAAAACTTAAAAAAAAAGAAAGACACAGTCTTGTTGTGGTTTGTTTTGCATTAACGAAGGGGATAAAAGAGGAAAATTAAATTTACTGTCTCACATAAACATCAAAGTGGCCAAAGGAGCACAAGTGGAGCCTCAAAGGCCCTGCCTGGTCTACCTCCTGCCTATCTTTTCCATTTCTTCTGACACTCCTCACCTTTACTCATGATTAAAACTAAGGATGTTGTATGTAAGCAATGAATCATGGGAATCTACTCCTGAAGCCAAGGAGTTAGAGGTTAGCTAACTTGACAAAAACAAAAACAAAACAAAACAAACAACTAAGATAAACCAAGCCCTTTCCAGACTTAGACCTTGGTATTACCTATCTTCAATGTTCATACTCTTAACAATCTGCTCCTCACTTTTCTATTTTTAAATTTTTTTAATGTTTTATTTATTTCTGAGAGAGAGAGAGAGAGAGAGAAATAGAGACAGACAGACAAACAGACAGCATGAGCAGGGGAGGGTCAGAGAGAGAAGGAGATACAAAATCCAAAACAGGCTCCAGGCTCTGAGCTAGCTGTCAGCACAGAGTGGGGCTCAAACCCACGAACCAAGAGATCATGACCTGAGCTTAAGCTGAACGCTTAACCAACTGAGCCACCCAGGCGCCCCTGCTCCTCAATTTTCAACATGATGGATCTCTGGTCTTTAAGGCCCTACCATCAAAGTCCCCTTACCAGAGATGTATTCCCTGACCACCCCCTGTTGTGTCACCTTTCCCCCATATAGGCTTATTTCTCCTTCATAGCACCCATTTCATTTCCATCATAATTCTCTTAACTAGCTGTGGTTCCTTTGTTCATTACTTTCTTGTTTCTTTGTTGGCTCCTCCCATCCCGGAAACATGAGCTCCAGTTATCAGGCTTCTTTCTATTGCTCACTTCAGTTCCCAGTGCAGTACCTTCTGTATAAGGACACTAATCAAATATGAGGATAAAAACACTCCTAAAGGAATCCAAGAACACAGGAAGGAGACTTTGATTACAGGCATCCCACAACAAACTCGTTTCCAAACACAACCTACAGCATGTAACTTGAACAACATTCCACAGAAAGGAGCATGTCCTAAAGAACTTTCAATCTTTATGCAAAGCATAATATAGGAAAATATAAGAAACCATTTTTTCCTTGCAAAACATCACAATTCACCATTCTAGTCAGGAGAACTAAGCACCAAGCCCTGCTGGCAACATGTTTACAACTTCTTTATCTACCTCTCTTTTAGTGTGCTGCCATCCATTTGCTAACTACACAGTCTTCAATATCACATCAATTCCAGGAATCTGACTCTGGTAAGACATGAAGGTGCCCTTTTTCTTTACAATTATGTCCAAGAACTACTCATACTATAACTAGTCACAATGGTAATTCTATTTCATTCAATGTATTGTCATTTGAAATTATATTTTTATTTGTCTCTCTTTCCAATCACATGGCAGATCCATGAAAGCAGAAATCTTGTCATAATTGTTCACCTTATATCCCATATATCCCCTCCTTATATGCCCTACTTATATCTCCTCACCCTACCCCATCCCCAGTGCAAACCATATTGGACTCAAATCTGGCACTTGATAAATTTCTGAATGAAAGAAGAAATGATTGAATGAGTGAATGAACAAATGAACTGTGTCTCTGTGTTGCCTATGGATTCCATGTGTAAGATGTCTTTTTCTTTCTGTCTGTTTCACTTTTGCTGTTCTAGGGTTACTCATTGTAAACCGGCAAAATGTAGAATCCTAGCTTAACAGTCTATATAGTTCTAGAATAAATCCAAATTGCATGATGTTAAAATTGTGTACCATGTTCCTCATATGCAAACTAAGTGTGGCAGATGCTGCCATGGCTCTAAGACCATCTGCAGCTCCTTACAGACCAAGGAATGCTTCTTGTGTCAGTTTTTAGAATATGATAATATAACAGTGAGGAGGAATTAATGCCCCAGAAGCATCTCAATCAATGAGGGGTAAACATTGGTGGATAAAATCCACAGCTTCCCTAACTTTCAGTGGAACAATTCTGAGCATGTTCTATAGAGGATCTCCAGTGATAGTTGAGCCCTGGTTGCCCACAGCAGACACCACTAATCAACAGAATTTCATTTGGTTTTCTTCCCTTCCTGTCTCCCTTCCCCATTCCCTAAAGAAAATAGAAAACCTGGGATCATTTCCCTAGGATTGAACCCAAATCCCTGTCTTTGGGTTTCCTCTTAGGACATTACAAAGTTAGACGTTGGAAAATAATGTAAGTACCTATCACATAAGGCTGTTGAAAAGATTCATTGAGTTAATACAAGTAAAGAATGCCTGGGGCTCCTGGGTGGCTCAGTCGGTTGAGCGTCCGACTTGGGCTCAGGTCATGATCTCATGGTCCATGGGTTTGAGCCCCGTGTCAGGCTCTGTGCTGACTACCAGCTCAGAGCCTGGAGCCTGTTTCAAATTCTGTGTCTCCCTCTCTCTGACCCTCCCCTGCTCACCTCTCTCTCTCTCTTTCTCAGACATAAATTTTTTAAAAAACATTAAAAAAAAGAATGCCTGGGATGTAGTCTGTGGTCCATAAGTGTTATCTACTAGTTATTTCTAGTATTACTTATCTCCTCTAACCCCTATAATTCTTCTTAATTTTGTCAAACTTTGTTCTCTATTTAAGTCCACACCTTTCTTCTTGTTAGTTGTCTCAATCCCTAATTAATCTCTGACATTTCTAGATTAAGTGGAACTCCTTTTGAACTGTTGCCTTTCCACTTATCCTTCTTGGGAATGAACCAAGGACCATCTCCAACAGCTTCAGGGATAGGAAAGCAAAACTGTACAGATATAATTAAAAAGACTGACATTACAGCTAAAAAAAAAAAAATAGGTGAAAAGACTCAGACTTTCCAGTTTGGCCTTTTTTCCTCTGGAAAAATAAACTTCTAAAACAATTCCTAGGCGGGCATTTAAGGACCATTATAGTAGATCCAAGTGACCAAGTATATATATTGCTGGGAAACTCATTCTCCTTTTTTACTGGTATCAGAATCTAAATTTCATGGATCAATTTTCAGCTAGGATTTGTTCTAGAACAATTACAGAATATCTGACTTCACAAAGCAGCTGTGTCAATTCCCTCAAGGTATTATGAGCAATGATTTCACCATATAAAAATCCTCAAAACGTAGGCAGGTAGAGTCAGCTTCTTGCTATTCATCTTTATCCTCCTCTCAACCATCAAAGGATATGAAACATTATGAGTATACTATAAATACATCTTGATGGGTTGGTATTAAAATTATAAAACAGGGAGGGGGCAAGATGGCGGAGAAGTAAAGAGCTCCGTACTTGCACTCGCGCCCATACAACACACAGAAAAGATCTGAAGCCATTGGAAACCTTACAAAACCTGAGAGATTGGGAGACAAAGGACGCAGAATCCACTGAGAGAGCCTTCTAACGTGAGTGCGAACCGGGGAAGATAAAATCGGGCCGGGATCGGAGACTCCAGGGTGGGAGACGATCCCCCTCTACCCTCTACGGGGAGTGAGAGGGGAAAAGGAGAGAGTCCGAAACAGAAAAACCTCCGCTCGGGGGAGAAAAACCTCCCCTCGGTGCATAGAAAGACCGTACTTGCCAAATACCTGCACACCAGGTCCCCTCACGCCAACTGGTCCTGGGGGGAGCTGAGCACACAAACTGCTTCTTTGTGCTGGTTCCTTGAGGCTACACTTCAGAGCGGTGGCGCGCCTGCCGCCATTGTAGCTCCCGGGCGGCTGGGGACCCTGAAAGAGCCGCGCAGACACCGGGCGTCCGCGCTCCTGGCTGGCTGGAACTCCAGAGGGAAGGCAGAGAACTAAAAACTGGATTATTAGCCTGTGAGTTCGTGTTTCGGGTGACGAGCCATAGAGGGACCCGGTTTTCCTCACTCCAGCGGAATCGGGCTCAGCGCACCCGGCAGGCAAGCCCCCGCCCATGCGCGCCAGCCTGACCCAGAGAAGGAAGCAGCGATTCTGACTCCGCCCCCAGAGCTCGGCAGGGAGCCTGGAATCGCCCGAGGGGGTTGCCTGGGAAGCTGTGTCTAAGGCAACTTCAGCGGGGCGCGCGGACTGGGATTTGGAGATTGGAACTGGCCTGGGTTGAAGAGTGCAACCAACTTCGGCTGCGCCCCCGGTACGGGGAGTTTACACGCCCAAAAAAGCGAGGTGCAGCGCTTGGTTCAAGAAGGGACTGGAGCACCGTCACTCTCCTCCCCACAACCGCCAAGGCAGAGCTCCCGCCTGAGGCATTGGATCACGCCACGCCCATCCCTGCCTGAGAGCTGCCCTCCTCCCTTTTTTTTTTCCTTTTTTTTCCTTTTCTTTTCTTTCTTTTTTTCTTCTTTCTCTTTTCTCTCTTTTTTCCCCAGAAGACTGACCTGATTAACTCTAGTCACCAGCTTGCTTAAACAATCACAACAAATCCATCCTGTAAATGTAAATTCTACACCTACCGACCTTTTCATCTCTTTCTCTCAGGAGTGATTAGACTATATAGTTTCTCTGGATAATTCCAGCGTCCTTCTCTCACCTATNTGGAAATTTCTCTAAGATCAAAAAATAAATAAATAAATAAAATTATAAAACAGGAAATTCTATTTTGCATATGGTTATCTGTGAAACAACCAGATGATCTTTATGTAGACTAGCTATCCCCAAATATAGATATTAAAATACCTTTATGATGGATTAGTTTGACATAACTGTGATGTGCAAAATGAGGATGACTTCATTTTTTTCAATTATTTTAAGTTGTGGCAAGATATACATAACACAAAATTTACCATCTTAACTATTTTTAAGTATATACTTCAACAGTGTTAAGCGCGTTCTCACTGTTATACAACCAATATACAAAATTCTTTTCATCTTACAAAACTAAAACACTATACCATATTACAGAAGTCATTTCCCCTCCCCAAGACCCTGGAAACCAGCCTTCTGTTTCTATCTCTATGACTTTGACTATTCCAGGCATCTCCTATCAGTGGAAGTCATGTAACATTTGTCTTTTTGTGTCTTAACATAATGTCCTTGAGGTTCATCCATGTTGTAGCATGCATCAGATTTTCCTTCCTTTTTAAGGCTGAATAACGTTCCATTATATGTATATACCATGTTTTGTTTACCCAGTCATCTGTCAATCAACACGTAAGTTGTTCCCAACTTTTGGTGATTATGAATATTGTTGTTGTGAACATCATTGTGCAAATACCTCTTCAAGACCCTGCTTTCAATTGTTAGGTATATACCCACAAGTGGAATTGCTGAATCATAGAGTAATTATGTTTTTAATTTTTTGAGGAACTGCTATGCTGTTTTCCAGAGCATCTGTGCCATTTTATACTTTTACCAACAGCACACAAGGGTTCCAAATTCTCTACAAAGTGACTCCATTTTTTAAAGTATCTCTGAATGTTACCATATCTTGGACTCCATTTTCTTTCAAGCTTCCTTATTAGCTGTAAGGATCCTATTTACATACTCTTATTTACCTCAGAGCAATTTTTGAAAACTAATTTCCACTGAGTACTTACTTTTAATCATGGGGATTTTTTTTAATGTGTAAAGTACTTGGCCTCTATCCTCTAGAATCTCTCTGACAAGTATGAGAAATGAAAAGATACTTGAAAATTACAATGTGATATGCAATTGTTATCATATACATATGTAAAAAATACTATAAGAGCTTGTACAGAATGATTATCTTTGTTAGAAGAATGTCAGTTGAAGTTTCAAAGAGAAAATAGCATTGTGGTTGAATCTAGACAAATTTCAAGTTGAAAAAAATAGTAGAAGGGGAAAGTGCATTACAAATTAGCAATATCATATACTAAGGTAGATGGATTTGAGAGACTAAGATCAAGCCAGTCTCAAAGACAATTTAATATCAGGCAAAATTCTTTTCTTTGTTTGTATCAACAATGCATATATTAAAATTTCATTCATGAAAATATAAAATGGAATGGAGATAAAGTCTACCTACCAGGGATTAATTGCTTTTTATAAAACAAGCCCAACCCAGACTCAGACATACAAAGCATAATACTGTTGTCAAACTACTGAAATTCAGTATGTCATCTGGGATTGTGACAGGGGCAGAAAGTAGCCATCCCACAGTCAATCTGATATAGAGTGTTTAAAGTGTTTAAAAAGCCTAATGAACCATGCATCCATTAATTTCGTTATGTCATAGAACCATTGTTACCCTAATTAAGGGTCTCTCAGTATGGGGCACTATGATAGACACTCCTGAAAAAGAGACCTCATAATATTTGTGTGATTAAAATCAAAGTCACAGAAAACTGATGCAGACAGGTTCCAAGGACACCCGAATGTAAAGTTCCATCCAATTATAATCCATATAAAGGTATATTTTACCTACATGTGCACATACATATATATTGCATATAATCAAAACTATTACTGAGAATATATACATATATCCTAGGAAAAACTGCATACTGTAGAACAGAGGATAAGTAGGTGTCATTGGAAGGTATGTATATTAATAGAGTGGATCAGTGGACCTTTGGGGAAAAGTCATTACTTCTTGCATTTATTAGGAAAGTTCACTCAAGGATGTTTGGGGAAAGTTCAATTTTTAAAGATAATCATCTCTTTCCTATACTTTGCACATAAAGAATAACCATTAAGGTAGTAAATCATAGATCACAGTTAGTTAGCATAACCTAGGTAGCAGAAATAGGCATTTTTCACAAGTAAGAAGTAAGAAATTTACTACCAAAGTAGTTTTATCAGATGCCTGATAATTTTCACTCATGGAAATAAAGTAGGATATACAAATCTCTCCCTAATATTTGGGTGCATATGAGCTAACTTTATTTTCTCTGTCCCCAGAGCCAACACTTGTGTAATTATTTGATATATATAATTTTGTTTTATAAAAGGCATTGGTGCACATCAGTGAGAACTTTCAACCACCTTGAAAATGACTTTTAGAATATTTCATTAGCAGACTGTCTTTCAGAGCCTGAGTTGACATTCATGTTTCTTCATACCAGTCTTTCATCCATAAAACCCTTTGTTCTACTGAACAGTTTCCAGACAATGTAGGCAATAAAAAAAATGAAAGAAAAGAAAGCATCCATTCCAGTATTTGATCAGTCTTATTCAAATCTCATCTATTAATAATCTTTTGAGATCTTTCTAAGAATTTTACTTCCTTTCTTTCGGTATCATATTATTTTCTAAAGAAAAAAAAAAGGCTCCCTAAATTTAATAAAATGGAAACTTGATATTTCATAGGAAATAGGCACAATTCATGGTTAAATTTTTTCTATTTCTATCACTTTAAATAAAGTTTATGGGAAGATAACTGGTGTGGTGAGCTCAAAAATTTATTTTTAATTACAGCACGTTGAAGTTTTAGCAAATAAGTAGGAAAAAAACACCCAATTACTTAAACAGCATTTTATACACACCAAAACATATGTTCAAAATAAGATCTGAATAGCCAAATAGATATGTTTAGTATTTTAATTAAAAAAATATTAAGTGAGTATTTTGAGGAGTAATATGTCTATAACATATCCTATGTATTGTTTGTTTTAGAACCACAAAGACAGAACTATGTACAACATAGAAATCCGTGTGTCTAGTCTCTGCAATGCAAGAATCATGTTGGCTTATTCAACTCTTCCAATATTTATGTGCAGATCTATATCATTTTAGCTGATGTACTTTGGAAGCTTAAAAATGAAGCTGTTATAAACAGGTAAAATTTTGATGTATCTTGGCATGTGGATATATACACTGTGTGAAATATGTACATTTCAGAAGCAGAAAACTCTGCTTCTGCCTCATAACTATGCCTAATAATCTTACTACAGTAATTTAAACAACCATTTGGAGTTTGCCCTTAAAAGTTAAACACAAACCATTAAAATTTGAGAAACAGCTAGCTCAATTTGATTTATTATCTTTTATATATACTGCTTCTGCCTATTGGGTAAAAGGCTCCAGCAGCCAGACTGAAATTTGCCAGATTCCTTTTCTTCATAGAGATATTGATTTTGCCTTTTGTTCTAGAACTAAGGATATCCCAGTTTCATTACGTTTTAATATTTTGTTGTTCAAGCTAGTTTGCTTTTATGGTACTAAAAACATTAAATTTTGTGAATGGAAGAAGAAAAAGAAATAGAATTTGCTTTCAAATATTGTAACTTAAAAGAGAGAAATGGAAATTATCAAAAAATTGAAGAGGTGGAAGAAGCAAGATTCTCTTTATACTTTTCTTTCAAAAAATATTACTGAAAGCTTCTAAATATATAAAAATACTTTTTAAATTTAAGCTTTTACTTTAATTCCAGCTGGTTAACATACAGTGTTATATTTGTTTCAGGTATTACAAGATAGTAATTCAACAGTTCCATACATCATCCTGTGCTTATCATGACAAGTGCACTCCTTAATCCCCATCATCTAATTAACCCCCCCCCCCTTCTGGTAACCATCAGGTTGTTCTCTATAGTTAAGAGTCTGTTTCTTGCCTTGTCCCTCTCTTATTTCCCTTTTGTTTATTTGCCTTGTTTCTTAAATTCCACGTATGAGTGAAATCATATGGTGTTTGTCTTTCTCTGACTTATTTTGCTTTTAGCATAATACACTCAAGCTCCATCCATGTCATTTTAAATGGCAAGATTTGATTCTTTTTTATGGCTGAATAATATTGCATTGTATATATAAACTATATTTGCTTTATTCATTCATCATTCAATGGACACTTGAGCTGCTTCCACATCTTGGCCATTGTAAATAATGTACTATAAACATAGAGGCGCATGTATCCCTTTGAATTAGTGTTTTTTTATTCTTTGGGTAGATACCCAGTAGTGTGATTGTTTAATCCTAAAATAGTGCCATTTTTAACTTTTTTCATTTTCTAATTGGATGTTTTTATTTTTTAAGTAATTTATTGTCAAGTTGGTTTCCATATAACACCCAGGGCTCATCCCCACAAGTGCCCTCCTCCATGCCCATCCCTGTATAGGTGGATTAGGAGGAACTTAACGGAAGACCATGGGGGAGAAGAAGGGGAAAATAGTTGGGGAGAGGGAGGGAGGCAAACCATGAGAGGCTCTTGAATGCTGAGAACAAACTGAGGGCTGATGGGGGTAGAGGAAGGGGGGGTGATGGCCATTTTTAACTTTTTGAGGAATCTCCATACTGTTTTCCACAGTGGCTGCACCAGCTGGCATTCCCACCAATGATGCACAAGTGTTCCTTTTTGCATGTTGCTGTCCAGTTTTCCAAACACTGTTTGTTGAAGAGATTTTCTTTTTCTCACTGGCTATTCTTCCTGCTTTGTCAAAAATTAACTGACCATGTAATTATGAGTTCATTTCTGGATTTTCTATTCTGTTCCATTGATCTATGTGTCTATTTTTATGCCAGTACCATACTCTTTTGATTACTATAGTTTTGAAATATAACTTGAAGTCTGAAGTTGTGATGCCCCAAGCTTTGCTTTTCTTTTTTAAGACTGTTTTAGCTATTTTGGGTCTTTTGTGGTTCCATACAAATTTTAGGATTGTTTGTTCTAGTTCTGTGAAAAAACACTGTTGGTACTTTGATAGGGATTGCATTAAATGTGTAAATTGCTTTGGACAGTATAGACAATTTAACGATAATTGTTCTTCCAATCCATGAGCATCGAATACTTTTCCACTTCTTTGTTTCATCTCAAATTTCTTTCACTAGCATTTTATGGTTTTCAGAGTATTGGTCTTTCACCTCTTTGGTTAAGTTTATTCCTAAAGATTTTATTATTTTGGGTGCAACTGTAAATAGGATTGATTCCTTGATTTCTCTTTCTTCTGCCTCATTATTGGTGTATAGAAATGCAACAGATTTCTATACACTGATTTTGTATCCTGCAACTTTACTAAATTTGTGTATCAGTTCTAGTTTTGGGGTGGAGTCTTTAGGTTTTCTATATGTCATCTCCAAATAGTGAAAGTTTTACTTCTTCCTTACTGACTTAGATGCATTTCATTTCTTTTTGTTGGCTGATTGCTGAGGCTAGGAATTCCAGTACCATGCTGAGTAAAAGTGCTTAGAGTATACATCTTTGCCTTCTTCTTAACCATAGGGGAAAAGTTCTTAGTTTTTCCCCATTAAGAATGATGTTAGCTGTGGGATTTTCATAGATGGCCTTTATTATGTTGGAATATATTCCTTCTAAACCTAATCTGTTGAGGGTTTTTTTTTTTTTATCATGAATGGATGTTGTACTTTGTCAAATGCTTTTTCTGCATCTATTACAATGATTGTATGGTTCTTATCCTTTCTCTTATTGATGTGATGTATCACATTGATTGATTTGACAATATGGAACCACCCTTGCAACCCAGCAGTAAATACCACTTGATAATGGCAAATTATTTTTTAATGTATTATTGGGTATGGTTTACTAGTACTTTATTTAGAATTTTTACATCTGTGTTCATCAGGGCCTGAGGCTTTCTTTTTTAGTAGTGTTTTTATCTGGTTTTGGTATCAGGGTAATGCTGGCCTCATGGAATGAATTTATAAGTTTTTCTTCCTCTTCTATATTTTGGAATCGTTCAAGAAGAATAGGAATTAACCATTCTTTAAATGTTTGGTAGAATTTTCCTGTGAAGCCATGTGGTCCTGCACTTTTATCTGTTGGGAGATTTTAAACTACTGACTCAATTTCTTTGCTGGTTTTCAGTCTGTTCAAATTTTCTATTTCCTCCTGTTTCAGTTTTGGTAGTTTATATGTTTTTAGGAATTTATCCATTTCTTTCAAGTTGTCCAATCTATTCGCATACAGTTTTTTGTAATATTCTCTTCTGAGTGTTTGTATTTCTGTGGTGTTGGTTTCAAATTACTTCTTAAACAAGAGAATGAGATGGTCATAGAGTACCTAAAAGTAACTTTTTACTCCCTTATAGCCAGTTAGACAGGAAATATTTTTCAGTCTTAGAACACTGTAATATCAGACTGGAAATGGAACCAGTTAAATTGAAAGAAAAAACACCAAAAAAGCCTTCTGAAGAAAACTCAGAAACAGCTTAGCAATGAACTTAAATTCATATGAGAGCTGTTCCAACATTTACAAAGTAAAGATGACTTGTCAAACAAGAATCAAACTCTGTCCTAATAAGAGTGGTTAAAACTCATTAAGGAAACTGCTTAGTGAAGGTACAAAAGGGATGGTAAAAGTGAGATGTAGAGTATATACTGAAGAGGTCTGGGGTCATCCATCACTTTTTTAGCTTTCCTAAATATAACCAAATCGTATTCATATGTCAGATTATGCTTTTGGAACATTTCTATGGGTTTTGAACATTTGAACATTTTTGTATTCCATAATTTTCACTGAGCATCTTTGATGCTTCAAACAGTGAACTAGGCATTGAGGTTATAATGACATTTAAAGTAGAATTCCTACTCTGGGGGAGATAGAGCTTACATGCACATACATCCTCTTAAAGATTGGTCCTAATGAATACCTCTTTATACTGACCTGGATTTTATCCTATTCACAACTGAGGAAAATTAGAGAGATCATGGGAAACTGAAGCATTATTTTGAGTTAGTCACTTTGCATTTCTCAGCATATAATCATGAATAAGGGTCTGCCATCTTAACTCATATCTGCCATACGTTACCCAAAATTAATTTCTAGTCACTCCCCAAACTGTATCTTCTCTTCACTCTTGAAATATCACCAATTTATTCTCTACAATCTACATGATACCACTGCTGCCCTGAAAGCTCTTTCACCTGAGTCCCCAATGACCTCCTGTGATGAATTCCAATAGATATTTCTCAGCCTGTGCTGTCTGTATTTCATTTGCCCCTTTTAAAACCAGTCCCATCTCTCTCCCAATCTGCTCCACACCAGAGGCTGATCTGTATGAACTACTTCACAGATTCCCTTCTTTCTGATTGGGGTTGGCCAGTGGAGAACACATCCAAGAGTGAACAAAGAATCAAGACACTGTCAGGGTAATTCCTCTCCTGCCTCACCCTGTGAAGTCCCTCAATCAAAGGTTGTAGCTGTCTTGTGCCAGGTTCTGGAAACTGCTCCCTCTTCTGGCCCTGTTAGGCTGAGGAGCACTCATGATCTCACCTTCTTATTAGCCCCAGTGAAAGCCAGTCACATGGAATTTCCCCCACACCTTGGTAAACACTTTATTAAGTTCTCCTCAAATTAACCAATGTCCACTCTCTTCTTATCTCTGACTCTACCTGCTTAGTCTCCTTAATGAGTCTTAGTGTGGTTAAGAGTAACAACATTAATGTGCAACAGCCCTCCCTTATATAGTCTGAATAAAACAACGTGCTTTGATGGAAACATAACTTCAAGACAAGTTCTCTGTACAGCGCCCTTTCTCCCTCTCAACCCCTCTGACACACAATCCAAATTCATGTTACACTGAGCACCTCCAAAAACTAAATTATAAATTCACTCAGTGACTTCTTGTTCTCTGCTTATCCCTTAAATACTGTTACTTTCCACATGTGCATTCTACATTCTCCATGCTTTCATTTTATACATTCTTGCTGTGAAACTTTAAGTATATGGATTCGATTTCCATACAAATGATGAATACTTTCCAAATCCTTACCGCTATACCAGTCCTGTCCTCTGACCTCCCACCCCAATAATCCTTCTGAGTACTGGGCAGTCCCTTGAGGAGGCCCCCAAAGAACCTCAAACTCAACAAATTCAAGCCAGAATCACTAAGAGCCCCCCAGAACTTACCCCTTCTCCTGTTCCCTATCCCAGTGAATGGCACTGATATCAGCTCAGAATTCCAAGACAGAAATCTATCAGCTGGTCTCGATGCCTCTTACTCCATTGCCCTTCACCCACTAAATCATCCAGACAGGACTACTGGTTCTACCCTCTTTTTTCTTAATGTTTTATTTATTTTTGAGAGAAGGAGAGCATGTAGGGGAGGGGCAGAGAGCAAGGGAGACAGAGAATCGGAAGCAGGCTCCAGGCTCCGAGCTGTCAGCACAGAGCCCATCACAGGGCTTCAACTCATGAACTGCAAGATCATGATCTGAGCTGAAGTCAGACACTTACCCGACAGAGCCCCTCAGGCACCCAGTTCTATTCTCTAAATTACATCTTAAACATACCCCTCCTCTTTTCCTCAAACTCATGGCCTCCTAATTCCTAATCCATCTTCCATACCTCTTCTCTCTTTCTGAAAAAGGAAAAAATCTTGTTATTCTCCCTCTATATCCTTCAATGACTATATTACATTCAGGAAAATATATCTGAAATTTAAATTTAAAAAGCCTGCAAGACCCCTACCTACATTTCTAGTCTCATATCTTCACAACACACATATATCATAAAATCTAGTCACTTACAGTTAATGTTTCATCATCATGTACACCTAGATATGTACAGGCCTATTTCCAGACTCTCCATACCCTTACAGTGTTCTATTTGTCTATCTTTATGCCAATAACTATCTTTATTGTAGCCTTATAAAAGTCTTGTTGCTACCATACCCACACATCCCATAGTTTGGGTGCTTAGCGCTGTACATTTCCTCATTAGTACTGCTTAGCTCACATGCCACAAGTCTGCATGTTGTATTTTCCTTTTCATTCAGTTCAAAATACTTTCTAATATTCCTTTTGATTTCTTCTTTGATCCGTGGGTAATTTAGAAGTGTATACTCAAATTCCCAAATATTTCAGGGCTTTCCAAATACCTTTTTGTCATTCGTTGGTAACTCAATTCCAACATGAACAGAGAACAGATGTCATGTTTTGAAAACTTTTATAAGTTTATTGGGATTAGTTTTATAGACCAGAATATGGTCTAACCCGATAAATGTTCCATAACTCAAAAAAAAAAAAAAAAGGCAAAACTTTCTGTTGATAATATTGTTTAAATATCAATTAGATCAAGGTGGTTGATTAGTACAATCAGTAAGTCTTCCATAGTTTTATTGATCTTTTGTCTTCCTTTTCAGTTATTGAGGATATTAAAATAATCAACTATAATTGTGAATTTGTCTAGTTCCCTCTGCACTTCTACCAGTTTTTACCTCATATATTTTGAAACTCTGTTATTGGATGCTTGAACATATAGATTGTTATGTCCCCCTAATAAAATTGACCCTTTTTTATTATGCAATGATCTTCATTTACCCTGGTAATATTTTTTGCTCTGAATCCTATTTTATCTGATATTAGTAGACATTCTAGCTTTCTTTAGGTAAGTGTTAGCATTGTATATCTTTTTCTATTCTTTTATTTTAAATCTATTTCTATCTTTGTAAACTATGTGTCCTATAGGCAGCATATAGTGGGATAATGCTTTTCTATTCAATCTGACCATCTCTGTCATTTAGTTTTTGGGTCTTTTTTAATTTTAGCAGTTGCCTTGGGGCAATATATATATATACACATACCCATACTTATATATATAGATATAACAGCTCATCTTCAAGGTGTATTTTATCACCCCATATAAAGAATTAAAATTTCACAAGAGTATAGTTTCATTTATCTCTACTCAGCATCTGTCATACACTTCACTTTTACATATATTACAAATTCCTCAACACACTATTTTACTTTTAACAGTCAATAATCTCATAAAGCAATTTTAAAAATAAGAACATAATTCTTGTATATTTATCACTGTAGTTACTATTTCCAGTGCTTTCCATTCCTTTGTGTGGATTCATGCTTCCATCTAATATGATTTTCTTTCTTCCTGAAGGAACTTCTTTAGCAATTTTTATAACAGAGGTCTGGTGGTAATTAGTTATTTCAGCTTCTGCATTTCTGAAAGTCTTTATCTTCAATTTTGAAATATATTTTATGAGCATAAATTCTAGATTGATAGAGTTGTTTTTTTTTAATTGTATAAAGATGATATGCCTCCTTTTCTCAGTTACATTCTCCAATGAAAAGTCTGCTATCTTTTCTTTCTCTTGTATTTTATGTATTGTGGCTTTTTTCTTCTACCTCCTTTAATATTTTCTCTTTATTAGTGGTTTAAGCAACTTGATTGTAATATGCCTTGGTGTAATTGTCTTCATTTTCTTTGTACTAGGCATTATTTGAGATTCCTGCATTTGTGGGTTAATAGTTTTCATCAAATTTGGAAAATTTTAACAATTATGTCTTCAACTATACTTTCTGTGTCATTCTCCTTGTAGATTCTAATTACATATACATTAGGCCATATAAAGGTGTCCCACAGCTGATTCTTTTTCTCGATGCCTTGTTTTGGATATTTCCTATTGTTACATCTTCAAGTTCACTAATCATTTCTTCTGCAATGCCTACTTAATGTTACACTAATTTCATTCAGTGTGTTTTTTCATTTCAGACATTGTGGTTTTCATCTCTAGAAGTTTATGTGGATCTTTTTGTGTCTTCCACATTTCTATTTAACTTTTTGAGTATATGTAATGAAGTTATTAGAACTTTTTAATGTCATTTTTTGTTAATTCTATTATTTGTTATTTCTGGGTTAGTTTCAATTGGTTGTTTTTTTTCAATATAGATTGTATTTTCCTGCTTCTTTATCTGCCTCACAATACTTTGTTGGATGACAGACATTGTGAATTTTACCTTCATAGGTGCTGGATATTTTTGTGTCCCTAGAAGTGTTCTTGGGCTTTGTTTGGGGATGGAGTTAAGTTACTTGGAAACAGTTTGAACCTTTCAGGTTCCACCTTTAACCTTTATTAGATAGGACCAAAACCATGTTTAGTCTAATGATAATTTTTTCCCCAACACTAGGGCAAGAACCTTCTTAGTATTCTAACTCACTGCCCCAATATTTATGAAATCTTCCACTCCAACTTGTGAGAATATGCACTATTCCTGGCCCTGTGGAAGATCTGAGTACTGTTTTCTAATCCTTTCAAGGGGCTCTTTTCCCAGCTGTGGGTAGACTTCACACACACATGATGTTAATCAATAAATACTTAGCTAAGCATTCAAAAATTACTCTACAGATCTCTAGATTTCTGTGAGCAAAGCTCTCGCAGCTTCAGTACTTTTTCCTGAAAACCAGTTGCCCTGGTCTCTCCATACACAAAGTCCCATCTTCTTAACTCAGGGAGTCTTCTAGGCTCCATAAGCATTTTCCCTCCTGCACTGAAGCCCAGAGACTCTCAGAGGAAATTATCTCATTTTACCCCATCTCCCTGGGATCACTACCTTCCATCGCCTCATGCCCAGTGTCTGGAAAACCAGTTTTGTATATTTTGTCCAGTTTTTGTTTCTCAGGTGGGATGGTAAATCCATCATTTGTCACTCCATCTTGATCAAAAATATCTCTCAATAACCTTATTTGAATCATTTATGAGAGCCCAAATATTACCAGTTTGAGTTCGCTATGTGGTAATTTCTTGACACGTTCCTTTCCATTTATTCTATTTAAATTTTCAGCAACCAGTTAGGCGCTATGTTTTATAAATGGGAAACAGCATTCAAGAGAATTTTTCTTCATCATCCCGCTATTAAATGCTGAAGCCATATTTCAAACCTGGACAAGCTGATTCAAGTTGATATCCATACCTGTATATATGACACATTATAATACTAACCACAACATTTTTAATCATATGAAAGACTTATAAATCTATTTTTCAGTCTTTGGCTCTGTGATGATTAGTTTTGTGTGTCAACTTAACAGAGCTTAGGGATGGATGCCCAGATAGATGGTAAAACATTATTTCTGGGTGTGCCTATGTGGGGTTTTCTGAGATTAGCATTTGAATTGGTGAACAGAGTAAAGCAGATGGCCTTCCTCAGTATGGGCATCTCTTGAGCAAGCAGAACAAAAAGCTGGAAGAAGGATGAATTCATCCTCTTTCTGCCTGAGCTGAGACATCTACCTTCTATCTCAGACATCAACTCTCCTGGCTCTTAAGCTTTCAAACTCAGGTCAGAATTTACAACACCAGCCACTCCACCATCCCTGATTATCAGGCTTTCAAACTCAGATTGAATTAGACCACCAGCTTTCTTGGTTTTCAAGCTTGCAGATGGTAGATCATGGGACTTATTGGCCTCTAGAACTACATGAGCCAATTCCTTTAATATATATTATACATGTATTAGTTCTGGAGATATGTAGAGAGGGGCGAGAGAAAGAGAATCCAATTGGGTCTCTTTCTCTGGAGAACTTTGACTAATACAGGCTCTTACTTCAACAGAAATATAGTTCATATCACCATCCAGCACAACACACACACACTCTTAACTATGTAACAAAACTAAAATCAAAATTTTATGGCAAAATATTTACTATTACAGCTGCTAATGTATTTTTTTCCCTCTTATTAAGGCCTATGTGAATTCTTAAAGTAATTTATGATCAATGAATAGATTTGACTTTTGGTTATAAAAACAAAATGATATAATGTTAATTGAATCATTTATTTTAAGACCTCCTTCTGAAATTGCAATCTTTCCCCCTGACTTTTGTTTTAATTTTATTTGATTGAAATTTTGCAGGGATCAAGTAGATCCAAGGGCTAATTCTAAGCTGGTCATATTTATCCCAAATCTTGAAGTTTTAAATTTTTATTAATAGTCTAGATCTTATTGTCTTAATTTATCAGCTTCATGAATTTTACCAAAAATTGGTGCAGGTATACCTTGTTTTATTGCACATTGTTTTACCGTACTTCACTGATGGTACTTAAAATTTGAGAAAACAGTTTATCTTAAGTATAAAAATATTAACTAATACTTTAGCCCTCTTCCCTTTTGGTGTCTCACATGAGGCCTATTACTTATTATCACCTGTGTGCTCTCTATTTTTCATATTTAAACTTCCAGATAAATAATATTATTGGTTCTGAGCATCATGAATATTCCTCTTGGGTACGGGTTTTATTCCATATCATTTCCTAGGTCAACTGGACCTCCAAACCCAATCAGCCATGCCCAGAGAAACAAGTTACAGAGATAGGGGGAATGACAAATTCTGTAACAACCCCATCCACAGAGGGGCCCATTTTTTTCTGGCAGAAATTAAAAGCAAAATCAGCTTACCTCCTCCATTTTATTTTAAACTGCATCTCATTGTAGGCAAATAGCATTGAATAAATTTTATGCACCCAATGGTCATTTGATTTCTTTTTCTTTTTTTTTCTTATTTCTTAATGTTAATATACTGTATTCCAAGATTAGAATAGATAAAAATGCAAATATTATTTAAGAGAAAAAATATTTAACTCACATGGTATTTTTATTTCCTATTTGTTTGAATCCAGCAACTTCAAAGTTGGGAGAGTATACTGAAAATCCTTAAGTCACTTAAAATTAATAGCAGGTCTAAATTATTTTATTTCATAAGTGAGTAGTTAATGCAAAATAAGCAAGTTTGTCACTGCTTTTTAATTAAATACAAGTTGATTGTAAAGAGAGAATTATTGAGTATTTTAAAGTTACATCAAATGGCTATGTAATTAGATGAAAATCACATAAGAAAGGAATGCCCAATTTAATTCCTGGTATATTAGCTACATAGGAAATATGCAGATATTTCATTCACATTTATCAAATAGCCTACAGCAAGATAATTACAGATCACTTTTAAAACAGTGGCATTTAATATACATATTGATATCAATCTTCTTTCAAATAGCCCATTAAGTGGAAAACTCTGAGACAGAAAATAGTTTATCTATAAAAATCAAAATGCGTATCTTTTATTTGCAATGTTAATTGACTATCACTCATATATTTTCATTTATTAAAGTTAAATAATGATTTTCTTTGCTTTGTTGATAATTTAATAGCCATAACACTCAAAGTTTCTCAATTAAAGCATGATGGTAGCTAACAATTTATAACAATAATAATGATGATATACCAGGCAATCAGAAACAATAAAATCTGAATTCATTATACTGAAATAAAACTATATGACTAATTTTTATTTGAATGTATTTAAAATTGGGTAAACTTTTAATAACAATTTTTAAAATAATCTCTTTTTGAGAAGGTTGCAATAAGTTGGTAGAATATCATATCAGAACTTTTGTCCTCTGAAAGTAACTCGCTGGCTGAGTATTGCTGTTAGGAAAAATAAACATTTCAGTCAATTTACAGTACCTACTACCTATTGGAATACCTCGCAGATATTTCAGGTTTGGTTCCAAACCACCATAATTAAACACAATAAAGTGAATCAAAACAATTTTTTGGTCTCTCAGTTCATATAAAAGTTGTTTACACTATACTATAGTCCATTAAGTGTACACAGCATTATATCTTAAAAGAAAAAAAAAACTGTGTATATGCCTAAGCAATTTCTTAAAGACAACAGTGGAATTTGCTACATTGATTGACTCTTCCTTCATAAATGATTCCTCTGTAGCATGTGATGCTGTGTGATTACATTTTACCCACTGTAAAACCTGTTTCAAAGTTAGGAGTCAATCTTCTCAAACCCTGGTGCTGCTTTATCAACTAAGTTTACAGAATATTCTAAATCATTTGTTGCTATTCCATCAATCACCACAGCATCTTCACCAGGAGCAGATGCCTTCTTGAGAAACCATATTCTTTGTCATCCATAAGAAGCAACCCCTTATCTGTTAAAGCTTTATCAAGAGATTGCAGCAATTCAGTCCCATCTCCAGGCTCCACTTTTGATTCCAATTATCTTGATACATCCATCATATCTGCGGATACTTCCTCCACTGAATCCCTTAAAGTCACCCATAGCAGTTGGAATCAACTTCTCCCAAACTCCTGTTCATGTTGCTATTCTGACCTCTTTCCATAAGCCACAAATGTTCTTCATGGCATCTAGAATGATGACTCCCTTCCAGGAAGTTTTCGACTTACTTTGCCCGGATCCATCAAAGGAATCACTACCTATGACAGCTATAGTCTCGTGAAATGTTATTTTTTAAATAATAAGACCTGAAAGTCAAAATGACTCCTTGATCCACAGGCTACAGAATGAAAGTTGTATTAGTAGGCATGAAAAGAACATTAATCTTGTTATACATCTCCATCAGAGTTTTTGGGTGACCAGGTGCATTGTCAATAATCAACAATACTTTTAAAGGTATCTTTTTTTCTGAGCAGGTCTCAACAGTGGGTTTAAAATATTCAGCAAACCATGTTACAAACAGATGTGCTGTCATCCAGGCTTTGTTATTCCATTTATAGAGCACAGGCAGGGTCAGTTCAGCACAATTCTTAAGGGTTCTAGAACTTTTGGAATAGGAGATGAGCATTGCCTTCAACTTAAAGTTATCAGCTGCATTAGCCCCTCAGAGGCTCAGCTTGTCCCTTGAAGTTTTGAAGCCTGCCTTTGACTTCTCCTCTCTAGCTGTGAAAGTCCTAGATAACATCTTCTAATTGAAGGCTGTTTCATCTACATTGAAAATCTGTTGTGTAGTTTAAGCGCCTTCATTGATTATCTTGGCTAGATCTGGATAACGTGCGGCAGCTTCTACATCAGTACTTGCTGCTTCACCTTGCACTTTTAGGTTTTCCTTATGCCTCATGAGCCTTCCTTTGCTGGTTTCAAACTTTTCTTCTGCAGCTTCCTGCAGAAGAAAAAGAAGTCTCAGCCTTTATAAAATTAAATAGAGTTAGGGTCTTTTTCTGGATTTGGCTTTGGTTTGGATGTGGCTGGTTTAATCTATCCAGACCACTCAAATTTTTTCCCTATCAGCAGTAAGGCTATTTCACTTTCTTATCATTTGTGTGTTCACTGGAATAGCACTTTTAATTTCCTTCAGGAACTTCTCCTTTGCATTCACACCTTGGCTGTTTGTCACAAGAGGCCTACCTTTTGACCTATTTCAGCTTCCAACATGCCTTCTTCATTAAGCACAGTAATTCCTAGCTCTTGATTCAAAGTGAGATACATGTGGCTCTTCCTTCCACTTGAACACTTTGAGGCCACCGTAGGGTTATTAACTGGTCTAATTTCAACGTTGTTGTGTTGCGGAACAGGGAGGCCCCAGGCAAGG
This sequence comes from Crocuta crocuta, assembly GCF_008692635.1. Classification (NCBI taxonomy): domain Eukaryota; kingdom Metazoa; phylum Chordata; class Mammalia; order Carnivora; family Hyaenidae; genus Crocuta; species Crocuta crocuta. The sequence goes on from NW_027551573.1 coordinate 843,178, forward strand.
GAAAGACAGGAAAGAGCTGTTTGGGGGGAACTGTCAGAACATACTCAATTATTGATTAAGTATGCCATCTTACCATGGGCATAGTTCATGGTGTCCCAATACAATTAGAATAATATTAGAGATCACTGATCACCATAACAAATGTAATAATAATAATGAAAATGCTTGAAACATTGCTACAATTACCAAATGTGACACAGAGACACAAAGTGAGCAAATGTTGTTGGAAAAAACGGCGCTGATAGACTTGCTCAACAAAGGCTTGCATAAACCTTCAATTTGTAAAAATGGAATACAGTATACAATATAGCAATATTAACTATCATCACCATGCTATACATTAGACCTCCAGACTTACTCATCTCATAACTGAAAGTTTGTACCCATCTCCCTACTTCTTCAACCCACCTCATTTCCTGATAACCATCATTCAACTCTCTGCTTCTAGGAGTTTGACTTTTTTAGATTCCACATATATAAGTGAGATTATGTAGTACTTTTCTTACTGTGTTCGGCTGATTTCACTTTGCATAATGTCCTCCAGGATCATGCAAGTTCTCACAAATGACAGAATTTCCTCCTGTCATTATTATGGCTGAATAATATTCCATTGTGTATACACACCACCACATATTCTTTATCCATTCATCTTTTGACGGATACTTACGTTGTTTCCATATCTTGGCTACTATAAATAATGCTGCCATAAACAGGAGGACAGGTATCTATTCAAGATAGAGGCTTTTCTTACCTTGGATATTTACCCAGAAGTGGAATTACTGGGTCATATAGTGGTTCTCTTTTTAATTTTTTGAGGAGCAACCGTACTGTTTCCATGACAGATGTTACCAATGTACATTCCACCAACAGCACACAAGGCTTCCCTTTTCTCCCCATCTCACCAACACTCATGGTCTTTTCTCTTTTTTAGTAAAAGCTATCCTAACAAGTGGTAAGGTGGTATTACACTGTGATTTTGATTTGAATCTCCCTGATGATGAGTGATGTTGTGCACATTTTCATAAACCTGTTGGACATTTGTATGTCTTCTTTTAAGAAATGTCTATTTGGGTACTTAGCCTTTTTTTTCCCCCTGAGTTGTTTTTCTGCTGTCACATTGTTTGAATTCCTCTCAGTCTTTTCTACTATACATGTAATACTACATATAAAAGCTGAGTTTTTTAATTTTAAGGATAAAAGTTTAAAAAAATTTAACTCTTACTAAGGGAAGAAGATGAGAAGTGGTAGCTAGAGTTGTACTTCAGCTTGAATAACTCTATCCAACTCAGTATCAGGCTTCTTGGTGCCTGGCTTTTCTATTATCTTATGAGGTCCAGTTAACACAACCTTCCTCACAACATCCTCATTACACCAAGTAATGTAAATAAGTATCTGTTCCTTCTAACCAAATGCTGTTGACGCAATGAGGTTCCCCTTTTTGATCAGGACAGTACAAATATTTGTGTAATTACATATAATGCCCAAGCATGATGATATACAGTATATGAAGTTTGTATACAAAATTCCAGTAATAAAAGATTGGTGCAGTGTCCGGTTAAGCGTCCAACTCTTGATTTTGGTTCAGGTCATGATCTCAGGGTTCATGATGGGACCTGAACTGACAGCACAAAGCCTGCTTGGGGTTCTCACTCTTCTTCTCTCTCTCTGCCCCTCCTTCTCCACCTCTCTCTCAAAATAAATAAACATTTTAAAAAATAAAATAAAGATTGGTAAAATAAATTGTCATATGATAGATTTCTATAAACTCCATGAAAGTAGTGTTATAATTTTATAGGCCTAGAAATATGAAAATGAAGTATTAAATGACAAAAAAATTAAAACAATACATATGGCTCCCTTAGTTAAGTGCTGAGGCTGACATGTTAAAAGTAGGTATCTTTTAGTGGTGAAATTGTGAGTGATTTCATTTTCTTATTTTTTGCATGTCTAAATTTTCTAAATTTCTTCCCTAAACATGTTTAACTTGTATAATCAGAACAAATTAAAGTTTAGAAATATGAAAACAGTGATTGTCCCTAGGTGTTCAGGATTATGCTTTTCCCTTACTTGTCTATAATAAGCAAGTATTACTTTTATAATTGAAAAATAAATTGTATTTTTAAAAAATGGCATAAGTATAATGTAAAATGAGAGAATAAGTTTGATTCCGCAAGAGAGTTTATCAGGATTATGACATACTGTTGATAGATCCTGCATGAGCCATTCCAGTGTTAAACATATCACTGTAAAAACAATCCTCCCCCCAAATTAGTATAATATAAGCTGGTTCAGTGGCAAGGATTTCCAATTACAAACTGATCTTCATTGCCTTTGTAATATACAAAGATAATTTTCCTCTTTGGATATGAAAAACAAATTCCAAGCTATGTTACAGTAAATCCACCATCACTAGCATTGCTGCCAGGAATTGCCATTTACCACCCTCTCTAGATAAGTCATTCTCTCTGAATCCAAAAGTTTGGTGGTAATTCAAACATTGTCAATATATCTAACTATATTGTTGCTAATGTCATCAACAGAATATGTTATCTATATGGCACCATGTGAAAGTGTTCATATAATAAGAAAAGTACTTGTTTTGGATGGCTACAGGAGTACCTTTAGTGTTAGAAGACCAATCAAGGCCTTTTAATAGATACTCTTTCTAGAACTTCCAGTCCTTTACCATGGTTTTAATACAGAGTATTACTGCTTCGTTTATTTATGTTTCTTTATATAGGAATCAAAAAACATCCAGTGTTGTATCTGTATTAAATACATTTAATTTTTTCCATAGAATCTCACAAACTTATCTCCCCCCACAATAAATAATTCTTTTTCAGACTCCATGTTCCATGGATCTAATTCATCCCCAGTCATTTTTATGTCTGTGTTAAATAAATTCTCAGTTAAAGAATATTTCTCCATAGGCTGATATTATGAGTTTGATTCTCCAAAATCAGTTAATATAGCTTGATTTGAGGCTAGCAGACTGGTCTTCTAATCATGACCATCCATTTTACAAATGGGGATAGTGAAAAAGGGACTAAGACCAAGAGTATTGACAAATCAAAACAGCTTTTCCCGACTTACTGAAAAATAGTAACACAGCACCTTTATTCATTCAACAAACACTGAGACCTAATAGGTGCCAAGTACGCCTAAAAGTTCTAGAAATACATGGGCAACTGGGTAGCTCAGTTGGTTAAAGCATCTGACTCTTGATTTCAGCTCAGGTCATGATCTCATGATTTGTGGGATGGAGCCCCTCAACAGGCTCTGCACTGACAGCTCAGAGCCTGCTTGGGATTCTCTCTCTGCCTCTCCCCTGCACTTATTCACTCGCTCTCAAAATAAACTAATTTTTAAGAAAATAAATTCTAGAAATACTCAAGTGAATATAACAGTGTCATTGCTTTCATGGAGCTGATATTTTGGAGTTGGATTTAAATACTGTAAAAGATCAATTATCAGAATCCTAAACTCCTGCCCCAAGGCAAGAATCCTGTAACTGTTCAACTGACTTAGTGGATTTTTAAAATACTTCAGGGGCATCCAAAAGAGACAAGATGAAGATCCCCATACCCTCTCCTCTCCATTCTCCAGAATTCAACTATCTAAGAAACTACCTGCTTCAAGCAGAGGAACTTCATTTTAAGTTCAACATATTAGAGTTCTGGAAAATATTTCATTTGCCAGTTAGATTCCATTTGAGGAGAAAAAACAAAGGATATCGATAGGGGAAAAACAATGAGCCCCAATGACTAAAATTTCATAATGGCCCTCCAAAGAATCAGAGGTCATTCAGGCCACAGAGTCTCGCTGCTTTCTGAACTGCAGAGCTCCCTGAGGGTATAGCCTTGTGCCTGCACAGACTCTATGAACTTCTAGAGACAAGAGACTCGCTGACTCCAACACCCCGCAGCAGTGCCCAGGGACTCAATGCATTCTTAAAGATGACCCACTTTGACCCACACAAAAGGGCTCCCTGAATTCTAATTCTACTCACTTCTGTAACACGGAGAAGTTTGTCATTGTTATCATTATCCATTTTGCTTCCATACTAAACATCTCTTTCCGTTTTATTTTTTTTTTTCATCTTAAGTGTATTCTTTAATCCCTATCCCCTCCATACTGACCATCTCTCTTGCACTGCTTCAAATCCTATCACCCCCATCTCTTTTTCCAACCACTAACATTATAAATCGATTTGTGCAGATGCAACCTGACAGCACACTTCTCCCCCTTCTCTGGGTATCTCTGATGCTCTACTCAACACTTAAGTGAGAGCAACCTAGGATGCACCTTTTGAGATAGATACTCATTAAAATTTTCAAAAGGTCCCCGGGTGCCTGGGTGCCTCAGTTGGTTGAACATCCGATTTCGGCTCAGGTCATGATCTCGTGGTTCGTGGGTTCAAGCCCCATGTCACACTCTATGCTGACAGCTCAGAGCCTGGAGCCTGCTTTGGATCCTGTGTTTCCCTCTCTCTCTGTGCCTCCCCTGCTCACGCTCTGTCTCTGTCTGTCAAAAATAAATGTTAAAAAAAATTTTTTTTTAAAGATTTTCAAAAGGTCCCAAAGAACCAGCTGTCCTTTATCCCTGACAAAGTTGGTTACACTTCTTTGTTTGACAGTCCACCTTGCCCTGCTCTGCCACCTCAATCCTTCACACCTGCTCCTTGGGATCACATTCTTAAATTAACAACCTATGCAAATAAGCTTTTGTCTTTGGCTTTGATTTGGGAGAGGAGTAACTTCTCTGTTGTCTTAGAAGGCAGCTTGAAAAGCGACATCAGCAAAATGGCATTCTAGGAAATCTCAATGCCTGTCCCCTGACAAAAACAATGATTAAACAACTACCTACCAATGAAAATAGCTATGAGAGAACTCAAGTAAATGAAGAGGCTGTAACAACTGGAGGATGGCCACGTGAAAAATCATAGGAAGCATTTTACCTGTTATTCCATCTCCTAGTCCAACACATCTCTTCCCCACCATGGGGGGTAAAGAGTGCAAGACCACCAAAAGGTTTCACCGCTAAGCACATAAGCAGCCCTCACCACAGCCCTGGACACCCACACCCTTGGTCACCTAGGAACCCAGCAGTCTTTGCCAACATTGACATCAGTGATAGAGCCATTCCCCCAGAGCCAAAGATAAAGCACTCCACCCAGCTGGTGGTCTTGAACTCACCCATAGGAGGTCCTTCCCAACTGAAGCTCCTTTAAGTCAAGAAGGGACTGCTCCTTAAATGCACATGATATAGAAGTTCTTCAAAAAGGGGCACCTGGGTGGCTCAGTCGGCACCTGGGCTGACAGCTCAGAGCCTGGAGCCTGTTTCAGATTCTGTTTCTTCCTTTCCCTGCCCTCTCCTGCTCATGCTCTGTCTGTCTCTCAAAAATAAATAAACGTTTTGAAAAATTTAAAAATATAATGACAGTATGATCCAGCATCCCATTTCTGGGTATTTATCAAAAGGCACTGAAAACAGTATATTGAAAAGATACCTGCAACCCCATGTTCATTACAGCATTATTCACAATAGCCAACCTATGGAAACAATCTGAATGTCCATCATTGGATGGAAGGATAAAGAAGAGGTAGTATACTCATACAATGGAATATCATTCAGCTTTTAAAATGAAGGAAATCTGCCATTTGTGACAACATGGATGCTGTCCATGCAGAGGCATTAGGCTAACTGAAATAAGCCAGACTCAGAATGAAAATACTGCATAATCTCATGTATATGTAGAATTTCAAAAAGACAAATTTATAGAAGCAGAGAGCAGAATGACAGTTACCAGGGGCTGGTGTGAAGGAGAAGTGGGGAGATGTTGGTCAAAGGGTACAAACTTTCAGTTTTAAGATGAAGAAATTCTTGAGATCTAATGTACAATCCGGTGACTATAATGAACAATACTGTACTGTTTACTTGAAACTTGATTAAAGGGTGGATCTTCAGTGTTCTCATCACATACAAAAAAAATGAAGATAGAAACTGAAATGATGGGGGCGCCTGGGTGGCTTAGTCGGTTAAGGGTCCGACTTTCGCTTAGGTCATGATCTCGCGGTTCGTGGGTTCGAGCCCCGCATCGGGCTCTGTGCTGACTGCCGGCTCAGAGCCTGGAGCCTGTTTCAGTCTGTGACTCCCTCTCTCTCTGACCCTCCCCTGCTCACGCTGTCTCTCTCTCCCTCTCTCTCCTAGAAATAAAAATATTAAAAAAAAAAGAAAAGAAACTGAAATGATGAATGTTAATTAGCTTGTGATTATTATTTCAAAATGTATACACAAATTATCAAATTGTCCCCCATAAATATATACAATTTTAATTGTCAATTATACCTCAATAAAGCTGGGGGGGAAATAAGAAGACAACTTGATGTGAAGAACATAGGCAGCACCATGCAGACCCAGGTTCCAACCTTGGTTTACAACTGGTTATCTGTAGGACTTTAGACAAGGTTCATAATCTAGACACCTTTTTTTTTTTTTAAACACATTTTTTTTAAATTTTTTTTTATTTATTTCTAGGAGAGAGACAGGGAGAGAGACAGCGTGAGCAGGGGAGGGTCAGAGAGAGAGGGAGTCACAGACTGAAACAGGCTCCAGGCTCTGAGCCGGCAGTCAGCACAGAGCCCGATGCGGGGCTCAAACCCACGAACCGTGAGATCATGACCTAAGCGAAAGTCAGACGCTTAACCGACTAAGCCACCCAGGTGCCCCTAGACACCTTTTAAGAAGTGTGAAGAATAAATAAGATAATATAGTTGTTAGCTTCCAGACACCAAGACTCCCCCGCTAACCAACAAACAGCCATTTTCAGCAGCTTATAAACTCCCTAAAAATAAGAAATTAAAGAGGTGCATTGGTGGCTCAGTTGGTTAAGTGTCCAGCTTCAGCTCAGGTCATGATTTCACAGTTCTTCAGTTTGAGCTCTGCATTGGGCTCTCTGTTGTCAGCATGGAGCCCACTTGGAATCCTGTATACCCCCCTCTCTCTCTGCTTCTCCCCCACTAGATCTCTCCCACTCTCTCTCCCCCTCCAAACTAAATAGATAAACTTTTAAAAAAAGAAAGTAAAAATTCAGTAAAGGAAAAATTGAAACATACAAAATATTCTCCTATAAATGGTAATTCCTCTTTTCTCCCCCCAGACATTTACCTGTTTACTTGGGAGATTTTCCCCTTTAGAATTATATATCCTTGCCAAACATGCCTTTCAGATAATGTTAGTTCCAAGTAGTTACTATTTTAAGAACATTTCAGATTCTGTAACGTAGATCCTTTTAATTCTTCAATGAAATTACCTGGGCTTGGCAATAACTCTTTCAAGAAAATAGGTAAAGCAAGAGTAAAAAAAAAAAAAAAAAAAAAAAAAAAAAAAAAAAGGGGTTTGAAAAAAAAACGAAAAAAGA
>NW_027551573.1:850652-1104667 GCF_008692635.1 Crocuta crocuta
AAAAAAAAAAAAAAAAAAAAAGAAAGAAAAAAGACAGTGGTTTGAGAAGATAGCAGGAACAGAGGAATGTGACCAAGGGTCAGCAGGAAAATAGAAGAATTGCAGACGGTCACTAAGGTCCCAGCTGCTATTAGCTTGCAGGTAAATTCTGGAGAATTCAAACAGCAAAGCTGTAAGAATGTGCCTTCTCAGATCCTACCAAAGCATGCTTCACTGGGCTTACTATTCTTAACCCCATCATAAATAGCACTTATCACACTGAAATTTCATTGTTTATTTCCTTGTCTGTATAATTCATTAGAAAACTCTACAAAATATCAGAACTTCTACTCAGGGAGGAAAAATAGGTGTTCACATATCCAATATTTTGCATATACTTTCAAGAAGTTCATTTACCTAGATTAAGGATCTCTGTATTTGACTCTGAGGCATTTTGACAGAAGAGTTCAAATCATGTTGAACTCTGTCTCCAATGCCCAGTTCCCAGTATACAGAATCTACTCCCCAAGCATTTTGGGGAGAATTAATGAAGAAATATTTTTCAGCCTGGGAAAAGAACTGAATAAATCATAAAAGGGCTAGGGTTCAGCAGAGCAGGAATCATGAATAAACAAAGGGATGAGAAGGTGTCAAGACGAAATGGCTTACGTTGTATGAAAAGGCAGATAGATAAATGATGTAAAGGCAAAGAAGACTGAAGGTCTAAGAAAATTATGAGCATGTTCCGTATACAGGAAGAGAGTGATTAAAAAAAAAAAATGGAGAATCTTGTAGTCACAGAAAGCAATCTCTAGGGTGCTTGGGTGGCTCAGTCAGTTAAGCATCTGACTTCAGCTCAGGTCATAATCTCATGGTTACTGAGGGAGTTTGAGCTCTCATCTGGCTCACTGCTGTCAGCATGGAGACCACTTTGGATCCTCTGTCTCCCTCTCTGCTCCTCCCCCCAACTCTATCAAAAAGAAATAAACATTTAAAACTATATATATATTTAAGAAAGCAATCTCTGACACTGAAGATATTTTTAACTGTTGTCACATGACTGTTAGCAATAAATTCTTTGTGTAGTGGGTAAACTAGTCTTTGCATACAAATAGAAATGTAGGCTGGAAAAACAATTGAGGACTCAATAGATAATGAGTAGATCAGCAGATCTTACTTAAGCTATAAAGTGGAGACTTCAGATTAAAAAAAATGGGAATCAGAGTAAGACTTTAGCATCCTACGAAGAAGGTTTATCAAGTTGTCCTCATTGAGGTTCAAACTTAATTATTTTCTATAACATAAAAGTCACCACCAGGAAAATAATTATGTGATGGATTTTTGTTCTTGCAAAATAATTCTTTAGGCCTCTAAAACATAGAAAGCCAAGAAAATACTGAATACCATCCATGTACCCACACACCCACCCATTGAATTATTCATTGAACAAGTGTTATTTACCAATATATCCCAGGCACTAATACATAGAATTTGCTCAATGAATCAAACACTTAGGAACTGAGCATTGTACTGATGGTAAGCTTACAAAGATAAACAAGCCACCACCCAAAGCATTGAAGAGCTCACAATTTGGAAGAGTTTTAGAAATGGAAATGAATAGCTAAAATGCATTCTGAAGATGGGTATGTAGCTGGGGGTATATAATGTATAATTCTACTTTTTTAAAAACTACTTTATTATGATAAATTCAGATTAATTGGGGAAAGATGTAGAGAGAGATTGGCAAGAATCATAAACACTTATAAGCAATATGTTAATCAAGTCAGATCAATGTTTAAAAGTAATTTTTGTACTTATGTGCATTTGAAAGATTCTTTACCATAAAACTGATAGTCTTAACCATCACGACTTAACTATGGCTTTTTCCAGTGGGGCTAAATAGGTTACACAGACTTCACTTCTGGGCAAGACATGCTGTGATGTGTCTTGAGTCAGCACTGCAAAGGCTAGTCAAGGTTTCATATCAACAGCCCTCCTCACCCAGCATCTGTGGGTGACTGAGACTAAGCCTTTTAACAACTTGCAAGGAATCATTTTTAAAAAGAAAAACAGTAAAAGAAAAAAAGAATAAAAATAAAATAAATTTACGACCTTGGCTTTCCAACTTTTATCTGTGCACTTCTTGTTAAAATCATGTCCCCTGGGTCTCTCTCAGCACAAAGGGTAATGTTTCTCTCTTCTGTATGACTAGGATGCCTGCATTTCTCTCTACTCCCAGCCCCAGTAGGATGTCAACTTGTGATCAACAGAAAGAATAGATCATGGAGAAATGGGCTATTTTTCCACATGGCATGTTTCCCCATGACTGCCTTTTTCCTGGTCTGGAAGAAAAGTTTCCATGACAACCAAGTAGCTAACATTCACTCTCTACCAGCTGACTTGCTTGACTCCCAAATGATCAGCTGGATATTGTGTTAAAATTATTTTACAGAGACTGGCTAATCTGTAGGGATTATTTGTCTGTTTATTTTTGAGAAACTGGCTCCTTGGTGAAACTTAAGTGGACCTAACTTCCTTTTCTGGCACTTTAAAAGGATCATCTCAACTAAACAGAGTAAGCTTAAGCCAACATTAGACAGTCACCTCCTGGGACATAAAATATGAATGTGAACCTTCCTTCCCCATGAAGGGCACATAAGTGCTTTAAGCAAGAACTAAGCTTTATTTTTCTTTCCCTCCTCATGTGCCTAACACATGGTCTGGCAGGTGGTATACATAAAATAAATGTTGAACATCCCATCATCTGATCTCCAAACAGAGTATTTATGTTTAGGTTGATGGGCTGAGGCAGAATCAACTTCCTAGTAATGCAATAATCTTACTTTTTTAAATGTCTCTCTATAAAAATGATGAAAAATCACAGTAGAGTATTAGTACATACCAATTGCTAAGCCTGTGCACATAAGAAAGACTGGAAGGAAATATACCAAAATATTTACAATTGCTATGCTTTGTAGGTGGAACCATGAGAGTGTAATACGGTCTTGGTCCTTTCAGGCTGCTGTAACAAAATACCACAGACTGGGTGGTTCATAAACAAGAAACATTCATTTCTCGCAGTTCTGAAAGCTGGGAAGTCCAATATCAAGGCACCAGTATGACCACATTTTGTTAAGGGCCCTCTTCCTAGCTCATACCTTGTGCCTTCTTGCTGTGTCCTCACATGGTAGGAGGTTAGAGGGACCTCTATGGGGTCTCCTCTTTTTTTTTTTTTTTTTTTTAAGTTTATTTATTTATATGGAGAGAGAGAGAGTGAGCAGGGGAGGGGCAGAGAGAAGGAGAGACAGAATCCCAGCCAGGCTCTGTGCTGCCAGTGCAAAGCCTGACGTGGGGCTCGAATTTACAAACCATGAGATCATGACCTAAGCCAAGGTCAAGAGTCAGACACTTAACCAACTGAGCCAAACCAACTGAGCCACCCAGGGGCCCCTTCTATAAAAACATTAATCCCATTGAAGAGGGCTCCACTCTCAAGACCTAAGCACCTCCCAGGGTGCTATTTCTTAATACTATCACATCAGGCATTGGGATGTCACCATTTGAATTTTGGAAAGTCACCAACATTCAGATCATAGCAAGAATCTACAATGTTCAAGGCACTGTACTATCCCCCAGGATAAGAAAGATTAACAAGTCTCTCTCATATTTCAGAGTCATGAAAAGAAGAGGTAAACTAGGTAGAAAACAACTTGCTAGAAGGATTATCTACTCTGACATGCGTATCAACTAGTGTTTTATCTACATCCTGTGGTGTGATGAACATCAGATACAGTTGTGGACAGAAAAGAGTAAACAAATCCTTTTCTCCTTCTCTAAAGACAAATCTGATCTTGAGTTAACTTGCTTATTTTCTCCTGAAAACCTGATAAAGGTGGAATCTCATCTGTATTACCAGGCAACATTTTTTATAACATGGGTAAAAATGGCCCGTTATAAATTTCATCTGGCCTGGAAAAGTGTGAATAAAGCATAAATACCTGGTGGGAAGCCATAACTTTATGATTCCTTGAATACACAGATTCATACCTAGGCAAATCCTTTGCAGAGGTCTGAAAACTGTGCAAAAGCCTATTAAGAGGGATCTTGGTCCATATGGGGTGAGAGGCCTCTATGTCAGGGCAGCTATTCCATCTGTCTAATAGGAGTCTTTTTCCCTCACACCTGAAATCTCCTGGAGGATGGAGAAGAGAAATAGTATAGGTGGTGGGAAGAGTTAAAGAGTGGATTGTTATGAGGATTATTTCCTCTGGAAAGAAATGCCTGACACCCAACTGGATGCTGTCTATGCTTCTGGACCAATATCCACCCGATTAAACTGGTGCCAGGTACCACCTATTCAGGTCTTGTGAGTCTGAAAGTCTAGTTAAGAACATCCCCCGCTAAGACTTGCAGAGAGTATGAGGAGGAAAGCCAATTTTAAAAGAGTGGAGATCATTTCCTCCATTATTTTTTTCACCAGTAAACACATAAGCATGACTCCACATGAACTCTCTGAGGGGATGTTTTTGTAGCTTCTACAACACTCTTTTCTGAAGTCAGCTCTGGAGCTAGTGGGTCCAAGTGTGCACCTATTGAATAATACACCCATTGTGGACATTAGATGTACCACTCAAATCCCCCCTCACAAAGGAAAGAGTATTTCCCCCAGTGGCTGGTCATGCTACTGGCAGGCAACTTCAGCTATCAGCCTTGGAGATTGATTGCCTTGGTGGAGGAGAGCCCTTTCACCCAATTACTGAACAACACAAGTGTATAAAAACCCAGGCCCCTGACCCCAACCAGAGACTCTCCTAAAGGATTATCCCAGCTTCAGAGCACCCTATAGCATAGCTGAAGCTTCCACAAGGCTGTGCCAATGTCCAATCCCTCCTTCTGCCAATGTCTATTCCAAGAGGGCTCCCTGAGAAATCTCCTGCACGCCCATTTCCACCTGTGACAACCCCTGATCAGAAATGTTTGTTAGGCAACTTTCATGTTTCAGGTACCAGAATCATCATCGGTAAGTAAGATATGGTATTTGCACATAAAAAGCTTACAGTTTAGGGGACAGGAATATATTCATTAGAATTCAGTGTAAAAAGTGCTGTGATAGGTAAACATTATTAGGGCAATATGAGGTATTCCTAACTGAATCTTTAGACAGTTAAGAAAGCATCTGTAGAGGAAGAGATATCTACACTGGCTCCTAGGAGACATGACAAAACTAGGTAGTCTAGGAAAAAAGAAAAAAAGAAAAGCAGAACAGCATTCCATGTAGAATCATACAGAAGAGACCGCATGCTCAAAGAGATGGGTGATTACGAAACATGATGACACTGTGGTAGAGGCAACTTCTTTTCACTTACTTATAGAGTAGAAGGTAGGAGAAAGATGATATCCCATGCAAAAGTATTTATTAAAAATAATACACTGAACTTTATGCTAAAGGAAAGGAGAGGCATGGATGATTTGTACACATTTGTATTTTATCAATATCTCTATGCCTACAAGATGGAAAGTGGATTGGGGGAGAGGGGGATGGGAGACTGAAAGGCCAGTGAAGAGTGTGCTGGAGTATTCTTGGCAGGAGGGGAAGTTAGCCTGAACCAAACTGGGATAGAATGAGTGAAGAGAAAATAAAAACAGAGATTTTGGAGGTAAAATCGATAAGACTTGGAGACTGACTGAACACGGGGTTAACAGAAATGAAGGGATCAGGGTAAACCTCAAATTTCTGATTAAAGCAAATGGGCAGAGAAGGTAAAATAAAACCATCAAGGCAGGATGTTTTAGTGATTTCTAGATAGGCTGAATATGACCTATTTGTGGGACACCCAAATGGATATATAAAGTTCAATGTGGGGATAGGAGAGAGAGCAAGCGAGACAGAGTGTGTGTGTATACATGAGTAATCGAGAAACACTTAGAGTACTGGCTCAGCCATAACCAGAATTTGTAACAGTCTTTTGGATCTTCACAGTACAATATTACTCAGCAGTTATGAGAACATATTTAGAGAGAACAAAGCCTTAGAAGTCAGGCATGCCTCAGCTTTTATCTGAGATCTAGTACTTACTTGCTACAAAGACTTGGGCAGCTTACATATCTGAGCCTCACTCTCCCCATTAGAAATAGGGCTGCTGGGGCATCTGGGTGGCTCAGTAGGTTAAGCATTTGACTCCTGGTTTCAGCCCAGGTCATGATCTCACAGTTCATGGGTTTCGGTCAGACACTGCCCTGACAGTGCGGAACCTGCCTGGAATACTCTCTCTCTCTTTCTCTCTGGCCCTCTCCAACTCATACATGTGCTTCTCTCTCTCTCTCTCTCTCTCTCAAAATAAATAAACTTAAAGAAAAAAAGAAATGGGGCAGCTAATCACACTTTATGAGGTTGTCATAAGGGTTACCTGAGATAATACACATAAAAGCATTTGGCACATAGCAGGCCTTCTGTGATTCTTTAGCTCCTCAAACCAAATGGATTCTAGTAATCTCTGCAGTGTCCCTCCCCGCTCTCAGTACCTCCTGGCTCCAGTTTCTACTTTAAACTCATACTGTTAACATAAAGCATTGTTTCAATTACCTGATAAAGATAAGATCCTGCCCCCACTCTCCCTTTCTGTGGTCTGATCCTGCAGGTGTTCTAAGCCTCTCCCGCCTTGTCTACATCCAATTTACTTCCTTTCAGTTGCATGTTATCACAAGTCATGAATTATTCTCACTTCGTGTTTACTGCAAACAGATAACCATTATCTCCAATGGGCCTGCTTGGTTTTATCTTAGTGGGTTCACATTCTGCAACTTTTTAATTATTTCATTTTATTTCTCTACATTAGGTTGTTTCTCTTCTGCATTGACACTTGGGTTAAGAGACAAAACAAATTTGTAATTTAATTTGCCTCTTCAAACATATTACTGCTGGAAACAAGCTGAGGCCCGTAAAGTATGTTTTGATTGTAAAGTTCAATGACCATATCAAGATTCTTTGGCTGGTAAAGGCATTGTCTTTCAGATTCTTCTTTACAGGGAGCTGAGTTAATTTCAGCAAGGGGTCGCAATCAAGTGAACCAAGGCTTGGTTGGTTCCAGAAGACAGGGCTCCTTCATTTGAGGGTTTATGCAGGGCAGCAGAAGTAGATGGGATCAAAGGGGAGGTATCAGGCCATATCCAGGAAGGGGAACAATGGCCAAACTAGAGAAGAAAAAATAGTTGCCTTATTTAAGGGAAAGGCATAAGATGGGGGGTGGGGGGAGGTAAAGAAATACTGTGGGATTAAGTAAACCCAAGATTATATGGAGAGGGAAACTGTAAACACGGGGCATGACATTTAAGTACTCTTTAAGGGATATGGTCAAATACCTGCAAACAATACAACTCAAACTGTAATAGAGGACAGGTCCTTTTGTTCTCAGCCTGAGGGTGGCTCTTTGATTCCCATTCAAAACAATTATACTAGAGCCTATAAAGGACCCTGTGTCCTATCCTGACCTGCTTCACTTTGCCCTCTCCATCTCAACCCTCCACCTATGTGTCCACTTCCCATCTGCCACAACACACACCTAAAAGATTTAGCTTTCTCTGCTCTTGATCACTCCACCTGACTATACATGCCATCTACCCTCCCCTGGATTGTACATCCCATGGATCTCTCTGCCAATTAAGTGCTCTGCAAGAAAAGATTAAAAACAAGAAACTCCTCCTCACCTTCCTTGTTAGCCACACAAATCACCCTGAGTGATGGAACTGAGGAGAAAGGGAACTAGAATTTTCTGAGCACCATCGATCTGAGTGCCCAGCACTTAAATACTTTACATGCCCTATAACACTGAATCCTTGTGATGCTGCAATTTTTACATCTGGGGAAATGAAAAGTCCCTTGAGTGACAAAGATGGTGGATGGAAGACCTGGAATTTAGACACTGGCCCTTCTGAGCCCAAACTCCATTTCTGACAAATCCTAATTTATGAATTGTACTTTGGTGGTGCAATATTAATCATTTCTCCACAGTGAACTGCCAGCCCTCCATTACCACCTATTTCTCCCCTTGTGTCAATGTCTTTCTGGTCCAGCATAAGCACAAAGTGAACTAGGGACTCCTATTACAGAGCAATAGCTCCCAAGTCCTTTATTCACAACTCTGGGTCTCTGGTATGCTTTGCTTTGCTCCTATGTACACTGAAATATAATGTATTTTGTGATGTTAATACTGGAATGGCATTTACAGACCCAAAACCTAACACTCGGCTTTAAAATCCTATCATGAGATAAGCATCCCTCTTCTGTGCCAAAAGGGGGGGAAGAAGCTCAAAATGAAGAAGCAATACATTTAATAATCATCCAAATGAACAGGAATGTGAGGTGCTGCGCTGGCTGGTTTGATGCCAAGTCACCTCTGCCCTGTCTGAAGCTGATCCACCACTTCTGTCCTCAGCTGTTTGTTTATTCAGTCCAAGGGCTTCACTTCCTGCTTGATATGCATCCCATGAGCTGCCTGTGCCAGACATCCTGAAATAAATTACCAAATGGACTCTGGGCAAACTTCTTGTTCTTGTTATGAATTCTGAGAAGTATAAAGAACTTCCCATGGACCACAGGGTCATCCTTTCAGTTACGCTGAGGCAAGGTCAGTTCTCCTCTTCTGGAATATGTATCTCCAAGAGCCCAAGAACAAAGAGCCATTGTGAGACCTCCCGTGTTTGCAACCCCTTTAGCAACACGGTTCAGGGAAAAGATCATGGGCTTTGGAGTCAGAAAGATTGAGTTCAAGTCTGAATTTTGCTACCTACTTACTCTATCTGCAACCTAATGCAATGGTACTAATTTCTTTCTTTTTTTTTTTTAATGTTTATATTTGAGAGACAGAGACAGAGTGCAAACAGGGGAGGGGCGGAGAGAGGGGGAGACACAGAAACTGAAGGAGGCTCCAGGCTATGAACTGTCAGCACAGAGCCTGACATGGGGCTCAAACTCACTGCAAGATCATAACCTGAGCCAAAGTCAGACTCTTAACTGACGAAGCCACTAGGGGCCCTGGTACTAATTTCAACGACTCTCGGGATCTTCCCATATAAGGTAGATGAGCAATCACAGTAGAAAGAATGTTGCAGTAATTCAGTGAGATCATGTCTGAAGGTATCCTGAGCATATACATGGTCCATATCCAAGAACTGCTGAGCCCCTCCCTGCTTTGAAAAGAGGCATCACCTTCACCTTTCTAGCAACTCAATGGAATTGAAAACAGATGCAACATGTGGAATATGTTTATGAAATTGACAATTTTTGATGAGGTAAAATAATATGCTAACTGCCCTTCAGAAAATGGAGGGGGAATTTTTAGGCTTGCCAGGTCACGTGAATAGTCTCCCCAGCCTTAGAATTTTTTTCCCATTAACCTGGTTTTAGAAGCAATTAATGGTAGGATTACTGGGGTAGGAATCAGCTTCACCCTTTCCCTAACTCCCAAGGGAGTTAGCTATAAAGCTGGGCCACATTCTTTGTTTACCCAGAACACAGCAGCACTGGGGGGACATTGTGAGGATCCTTCAACACAGGGTGGGTAATAGGGGAAAGAGCACTGACAGAAGAGCCCCAGGAGGCTTATGTTCTATTGCTGGCTCTGCCCTGAACTCACCCAGTGTTTCTTCTCCTTTCTTCTTGTTTCTCAAATTTGCATCTCAAAAGGATGGCATGGGATCAGTTCAGCTGGTCTCAAATATGCTCAGCATCATAATCATCTGGTGAACATTTTTTTTAATTAACAGACTTTGGGGGCATCCGGGTAGCTTAGTCAGTTAAGCATGAGCCTCTTCATTTCAGCTCAGGTCATGATCTCACAGTTCGTAAGTTTGAGACCCACTTAGAGCTGTGCACTGACAGCACAGAGCCTGCTTGGGATTCTCTGTCTCCCTCTCTATCTGCCCCTCCCTCACTTTCTCTCTTAAATCAATAAACAAACAAACATTTTTTTAAATTAACGGGATCCCTGGGTGGCTCTGTGGGTTAAGCATCTGACTTTGGCTCAGGTCATGATCTTCTGGAGTTCACGCCTCTCATCAGGCTCTCTGCTGTCAGCACGAAGCCCGCTTCAGATACTCTGTCCCCCTCTCTGTCCCTTCCCTGCTTATGCGCATTTTCTCTGCCAAAAATAAACATTTTTTAAAAAAATTAACAGGCTTTCATGTTTAGACTAGTTTTGGGTTCACAGCAATATTGAGGGAAAATAGAGAGTTTTCCATCTGCCCCTCCAGGCACACATAGGCAGCACCCCCCCACACATCCATATCCAACACTAGTGTAGTACATTTGTTATCAATGTTGAACCAATAATCACACATTTTTGTCAACCAAAGTCCATAGCCTATATCAGAGTTCGCTCTTGGTGTTATACATTCTACGGGTTTAGACACTATAATGACATGTATTCACCATTGTAATATCATATAAAATAGTTTCACTGTACAAATCCTCTGTGCTCTGCCATTCATCTTTCCCCACCCCACCCCCCAGCCCAGTCAACAACTGACCTTTCTACTGTCTCCATTGTTTCTCCTTTTCTGGGATGTCATATAATTGGAACCATATAGTATATAGCTTTTTCAGACTGGCTTCTTTCACTTGGTAATATGCACTTAAGTTTCCTCAATGTCTTTCCATGGCTTAATAGCTTGTTTCTTTTTAGCCCTGAATCTATTGTATGAATGCACTACCATGGTGAACATTTTTTAAACAGAAGCCAAACTGAGATTTACTGCATCAGAGTTTTTGCATGTATTTTAACAAGGTCCTCAAGGTGATTCTGATGTATATCTCATATAGATGATTGGAAAGATTTCTCCTGAATTGAAAAAGTATATACATTAATACTCCCTAGATTTTGTTAATTCCTTTGAGAGAAAATACTCCCTTTAAAATAGGCATGGCTATGCTCCATCCCACAGCGTCCACTCAGTCAATGAGGCCAGTGAGGGGAGACTATAGGAGAATCTGGGCAGACTAGCTGCTCCCAACTGATAAAGTAAGTTTTGCTTTCAGCTCTTGATCAGTTGGAAGGAAGGAAGGAGAGTAAGGTATAAAGACAGAGTGGCAGAGAACAGTAAAAGTACTACAATACCTCATATCCTAATTTTTGCCACATGACAGACACTCTAGAGAAATTGTCTCTTTAGCTTTATTTCTATAGTCAGTAATATTTACCCATTTATAAGAAAACCAAGACCAGCAACCTCAGATAACATTTGTGGTTAAGAGGTCAAGATTTAATCTAATGTCTGCCTATATTCCTATATTATTATTTTACCCGCTTCAATCTAGAGTATAAGATTTTTGAGGACAAAGACCCTATGTGTCCATTTTAACCTAAGAGTTTGACAGACATGAGGTACACAATTCTTACAAAATATGTCCAAAATGAATAATTGTTCAAAAGGAGTATACTGCCTCCTTTTGAACAGAGTAGCCATAAAAGAAAGTGGAAAAAAAATTAGTTAAAAAATTAGTTAATATTCCTGGTATTTTTATGTGACTCAATTTTTTACATTTCTTGATCGCGCAGGCTTCAGACAGAGACATCTCTTAAAGCCATAGATGATTGGTAAAGTCTGTTAAACCCCCAATTCATAATTACACTAGGTAATGGTGGTTCATTTTCCTTAGCTCAACTTGACACACCTTTTGATCAAGGAAAGCCAGGCTAATGGTACCTATGATTTATCATGCTTCCATAAGAACCACAATTCCATTCTACTATGCCTCAAACACATTTATAGCTTCTTTAGACTAAGCATCAATTCCCTCAACATTAAAAAACAGCCAATAATGAATAAAGAAGAGGGTTTGCTTCTAACTACATAGAGTGTGTTTCTTTATAAATCCTCTCCGAGGGCTCCTAATGACATATAATTCATATTGTAGTCATAGAATAAGCCACATTTGCCCCTGGGCCTTCTCAGTCTAGTAACACATTAGACATTTGGGATGTGCTTTAATTCTCTCATACCAGTCACTGCCTTATATTTCCAAAGAGCCAGTAGCTTAGTGCAAATGAGGTCAAGGTCCCAGGCTTGATTTCTCATCGGCACAAATGATTATCCCTCTCTTGTTTAGACATATAAATATCACTGAACCTTGCCAGTACTGACTGTTTTTTCTTCACAGACAATTTCTTATAGAGGAAAGAGTCATTTCATCCTCTGGGTCTCAATGTCGTACTCTATAAAAGGAGAATAATAATAAGTCCTTATTACCTAGCATGTAATATCCAAAGAAGTATCTAAGAACATATTTTATATGAATGTACTTATTAAACTTTTTAAAAAGAAAAAGGAGTAAGGGGAAGAAGTAGAGAGGGGGAGGGAGAGAGGATAAAAAGTAAGGAAAAGCTTTGGTAAGATGTTATTAATTGAATATCATAGCAGCTTTTCATTACTCTTCCATACCCAATGTCCATCTTCTTTTTGCATTTTAATAGCAGCCTGCTATTTTTCTCAAGAACTCACATCCTCCCACTTTGTGTTTATGTGGTTTGATACATCTCCTAGATCTAGATGTGGGCCTAGGTCACAGGTCTTGTCCATCCATTTAGTTCCATTTTTTGGTCATGGTGATTATTTCAGGATTGGCACAGACCTACATCAATCCAAAGACAATCTCAGAACTTTTCCAAAACAGTTGCACAAGGGGCCTTTCCACTGGACAAGAAAAGTGAGAAGGTGAGTCAGCAATGTCTTGGAATCATCCTGAGTTGACAGCCTGCCTGAAAATAAAACCCAAACAGAACTGCAGAATAAGGATGCAGAGAACTCACCTGTGATGATACTGTTTGAGCCCCTAAATCTAGCTCTACCTGAAGCTAATATTTTCAGTGTCAACCTGTACATTCCCTGCTTATCTGAAGCTGGTTTAGAGTTGGCTTTCAGTCATCAAGCCTGGAAGAGTCCTGACTGACATGAGGAGAGAAAGTAGGAGAGAGGTTCAAGTACCTCCGACCTGCTACTGCATGCACAACTTCACCGGTGCATGGAAAGAGAAAGAACAAAAGCAGCACACAGAACTCATTTCTCTCTTGACTCTACTAACTGCTAGTGTTATAAGCAGTGCTGAGCAAATTATTTAATCTCCCTGAGCTCTATCTTTACTGTAAAAAGAATAGACAGTGACTCCCCCATGGGATTAGCCAGGGGATTAAAGAAGATGAAATATGTTAAGAGTGTGGTACATTGTATGCGCTCCACACACTGTGTCCTACATTCCTGATTACATCTTGGACACTCAGAGATGAGAGGAAATTGGACAAGTTCACAGTGATTGTGCCCTGGAGGCTGTCAGCTTGCATGCCAAGTTCCAGGTTCAGTTTTCCATTTGCTTGTGTTCCATCCCAGTGTGACTAACCAGATTACTATCTTCAACCAGCTGGAGTTATTGTTTCATTCTCCATAAAACCCAGAATCCTTTTATCGGCATAAATATTTTTTTTTAAAAACAGAGTGGTAGGATGAGGTTCTGCGGCAGGGAAAAGATCTCAGGCAGTAGGAAGCACAGTAAGAGGGGGGAAAAAGAAATCCTTCATCCAGAGAGCTTTGTAAAGGCAGTCATCTGTTAATAGAAGGCACAGATTTGGTCTTTTTTTTTTTTCTTTAATTTTGTCAGAAAACAAACAAGGAAATTCTGAGCAATTTAGAAAGCGTATTTTTAAAAAAAAAAAAAAGGGCAATGAGGAATCTACACATATTAAAATAGAAACCAGGAACATCTGGCTGGCTCAGTCAGTAGAGTATGTGACTCTTGATCTCAGGGTTCTAAGGTCAAGCCCAACA
The DNA here is from genome assembly GCF_008692635.1 of Crocuta crocuta. Classification (NCBI taxonomy): domain Eukaryota; kingdom Metazoa; phylum Chordata; class Mammalia; order Carnivora; family Hyaenidae; genus Crocuta; species Crocuta crocuta. Next base: position 864,444 of record NW_027551573.1, read on the forward strand.
TTGGGTGTGGAGATTACTTTTAAAAAAATAATAAAATAGGGGCGCCTGGGTGGTTCAGTCAGTTAAGCGTCTGACTTTGGCTCAGGCCATGATCTCATAGTTTGTGGGCTCAAGCCCTGTGTTGGGCTCTGTGCTGACAGCTCAGAGCCTAGAGCCTGCTTTGGATTCTGTGTCTCCCTCTATCTCTCTCTCTCTGCCCCTTCACCTCTAGTGCTCATGCGCTCTCTCGCTATCTCTCACTCACTCACTCTCTCAGAAATAAACATTTTTTAAAGGTTAGAAATAGAACTACCCTACAACCCAGCAATTGCACTACTAGATATTTATCCAAAGGATATAAAAACACTGATTCAAAGGGTCATCTACACCACAATGTTTATAGCAGCACTATCAACAATAGCCAAATCATGCCAAAAGCCCAAATGTCCATCGACTGACAAATGGATAAAGAAGATATGGTATATACACAGTGCAATATTATTCATCCATTAAAAAGTCGTGCAATTTGCAACAACGTGGATGGAACTAGAATGTATTACACTAAGCAAAATAAGTCAGAGAAAGACAAATACCACATGATTCCACTCATATGTAGAATTTAAGAAACAAAACACATGAACATAGGGGAAGGGAATGGAAAATAAAATAAGATTTAAAAGGGGCGCCTGGGTGGCTTAGTCGGTTGAGCGTCCGACTTTCGCTTAGGTCATGATCTCGCAGTTTGTGGGTTTGAGCCCCGCGTCGGGCTCTGTGCTGACTGCCAGCTCAGAGCCTGGAGCCTGTTTCAGAGTCTGTGACTCCCTCTCTCTCTCTGACCCTCCCCTGCTCACGCTGTCTCTCTCTCTCTCTCTCCTAGAAATAAAAAAACATTTAAAAAAAATAAGATTTAAAAAAAGACAGAGGAAGGCAAACCATAAAAGACTTGTAACTACAGAGAACAAACTAAGGGTTGCTGGAGGGGAGAATGATGGGGAGATGGGCTAAAGGGATAATGGGCATTAAGGAGGACACTTGTGATAAGTGCTGGGTGTTGTAAGTAAGTGATGAATCACTTAATTCTCCTCCTGCAACCAGTACTACACTATGGTAACTAATTTGAATTTAAATAAAAACTTCAAAGAAAAATCAATTAATAAATCAATCATCTACAGGGGTAAAAAAGAGTAACATTGCATATGGGTAGTGGGAACAGAGAGCTGACTCCAAAGAATGATGAGCAGCCCTACCACCACCACCAGGGACCTAGTTACCATCACACCCAGGAAAGCTGCAGCTGCCCTAGTCACCCAGGCCAAATTCCAGCAGCCACCCTCAGCTTTGCCCACATCCAGCCCCCTGCCACCCTCTCTGGCTCCAGGAGGAGAGGACTGAGGTGGGCAGTGAATGCCTTTGGGGACAAGAAAGTCTTTGCAAGGATGATTTGGGAACTGTAAAGAAACAGGTATGGCTCCATCAACAGGGATGTTACCAGGGAAGATTTATTTGTACGGTGAACTGCCACAGAGAAGAACCCTAGGAAGTTCCTTGGCAGTGTGGAAGACAGAGAATGTAGGATCTGATGTTGCTGAGGAGAAAAGGTGTGGAGGTGGTGAAAGACACAGGCTCTGGTGGAGCTCAGGGCAGGGAAGTAAATTTATTGCAGTCTGGAACTGCAATAGACACTACCCTGATCCCAAGAGCCTTCTGCGCAATCCCAGTAACATTACCAGAAGGGTAAGTAGGGGAGAGAATAAGAATAAGGGATCCAACAGGGCTCTCCAAGGTGACAGGTCTCATCCTCCTACCTGTGGAGACCCCAGGGCCACCACCCTCCCTCCCCTGCAGGGGGATAACCAGGATACATGAACAAGACAGACGAGTGAAACAGAATATGTATGGGGTTAAAGACCACTATTCCACAGGGCCCCCTCCTCGCCCAAAGACAACCTAGAGAAGATGGCAATGAAGGAGATGAGGACAGTCAAGGAGAGGGGACCCAAGGTCAGCAGCCACCTTGACATGGGTACCCCTACAACCCCAACTACCAACATAGGCACCAGAACACCCTAAACCACAAGATGGCAGAGACAAAAATGACTGATCCACCAGCTGATAATCCATCTGCCCCCCCCAAGCCAGCTCACCATCTCTACCATCATCCTGTTTAGTCATACAACAAGAAGAAATGACCATGAAATTTCAGCAATAAGAAGTGAATGTGTTGGGAGCCATTCTGAACTCACTAGTTGAGAAAACTCCTTGTGAGGTTAAGGCAAGTTAGCAGGGCTCTTGCCATCAGATGACGACAAATACCCACCCCGTCTCAGTTGTTTCTGCTTGAGTACAGACCCCCAAGGCACCTTGTTGATTTATCGGGAGTGACTTATTCTGGCCTTGATATGCTGATTGCACCTTGTGAAGGAACTTACTGTAGGAACTTCTTTTGTGGTTATGGGAGCAAACGCTGCAGATTCCTGAAAAACCTGTTTTTCTTAATACTTCCCATTAAGCGATAAACAGACTATTGACCCCTGCTCACAAAGAACTAACTTTTGCCTTTACTATACTAAAAACACTATCCTGTTTGTATTTGAATGCTAAAGATACCTTCCTTCCTCATATGATAAGCATGAGTACCCTTATCTAAATAATAATAAGGTTATGCATATCAATGTTCTGGAAAGGTTTTACTAAATCAAAAACTTTATCTTCAGAATGCCACTTCTGTGCCGTCCCCCAAACACTTAATCATAAAATAAAGTTGAGCTCCAGTCAGAGCAGGGATGCCTGGCTGGTGACCAGAAAGATTCTTGTGCCTCTCGCATCCCTCTCTCGCCAACACCGTCCATCCTTCAGGGACCCCCGGACCTGCTAGAGCTGGGCTCCGGCATGAATGAAAGATAAGAGCTGAAGACCTTAAGTGCTTGCTTTTTTCTTGTTGATCAGACAACTAGAACTGTCTACATTATCTATGCGACATAGGGGATTTATTATTTTTAACTAAAAGCACCTCTTTTGCATAATGACAAACTTGGTTTGTTTGTTTTAAGCCTGGTTTTTCTCAATATAAGGTTTTTTAATTGTTTTCTATCTAGTCAAGTTGAGGCTTTTAAGAATATCACTTTAATGAATGGCACACCCCCTGCCCCAATAAAGAAATGATAGAAAACCTTCAAAAACAAACAAAAAAAAGAATATCACTTTAATTTGTAATAACAGTTTACAACTTGATTTCCTCAAAATAATCCAACAACAAGCGCCTGTTAACAAAGGTCTTAAATCACTAGATAGATAGATAGATGATAAATAGATAGATAGACCGATAGACAGATACCATTGTATTACTTGCCCTAATTTACAGAGTCCTACCCAACCTGGGCTCTTTAGACCTCTCTGATCTCATCCATTACCATGCCCTCACCCTGCTCCAGCAAGCATCCCCTGGAGCCTGGCAAGATTTGTTTCCTCTTATTGAAATGCTCTTCCTCAAATCTCTGCAAGACTAGTTCCTTCTTGTCACTCAGTTCCCTTCCCAGACTGTTTCCTTCTCAGGGAGGCTTTTCCTAACTTCACACTCAGAGGCATCCAGGCAACCTGTTATATCACCCTGCATTTATGATCACTGTGGCATCTATTATTTTTTTATTTTTTCATGTTATTCATATTTACTAGAAAGTAAGCTCCTTGGGAGCAGAGATTCTGTTTGTTATTTTCCTGCTGTATTTCCATCATCTGGAACACATACTAGGTACTCAATAACTTTTATTGGGTGGATATAGACCCGCATGCATGAAAAGTTGTGGAGAGAAAGTCTTGCTTAATACCTAGTCATATCCCTCATGACATTCAAGGCCCCCACCCATCTCCAGTGAGTTCAAAGTCCCCACTGAAATATTATACCCTGGTGTTTTAATATAGGACAGCCTAGAACTAAAGGAGACAATAACTCAGAAAATAGACACATTCCAGAGATGGACAGAAGAATGGGGAAAAACCCAGGAATATAGGTGGTAATATAAAGGTGGACAGAATGGAAAATTCAGGTAAATTTATCAAGCATACACTGACCTCACTAGCTTCCAGGCACCATGCTATACACTGTAGAGGTAAGAGATGAGAAAGTCCTCATCTCAAGCATACAGGTGGTCCCTGAGACTCTACCTAAGAGGCCCAGCAGGAAGGGGCATCAACTAAATGACCTGACAGGTAGGGCTGGACAACTCGAGCAGAATGGCCAGAGCTGAGAGAACTTTAAAACTGTCATCTTGTAGATGACAATCACTGCTCACATAAGGTAGTCAGGGACCAACCCAGTGACCCCTACTCCCTATCACCTGGAACAGGTCCACTTTTACTTGTATCATTTGCTGGACTTGTCTAATCAACTCATGATCCCACAGTCACAAAGTATTTGAAGCCACTCTACATAAGCAGACCCATATCTTGGGCTAGCTGAACAGCAGAAGATTTTGAAAACATTTCATCGTTTCAAGACAATATTTGCTTCAAACATCTTTCACTTCTGTCTTTACAAAATAGATAAATAGAAGCAATGTACTGACATTCTCATTTTCAAGTCCCCAGTGGGTTTCACAGTCAGTCACCTAGGGCTCTCAAGTTCCTTCCTTCACAACTGCTGGCCAAGCCAGGACCAGAACAGGCTATCATATGCTTTGCACATCTCGTTCCAAATGGAACAGAACTGTCTCATTCTTCAGAACAAAACAAAGGCTGATATTGATTTCTCCAAGAGTAATGGTGTTTAACTCTTGTGCTTTCAACCTGATGGGCCCTGGAAGCTTCAAGTATTTTTCCTGGAAGAGAGTAAAGCATCTCTCTCTCTCTCTCTCTTTCTCTCTCTGACTGGTGATGTTTGTTCCCATGGCTTCTCAGATCTGCCATAGGAAACACAATTCATGAGCTTAAAGGCCCCATACTGCAAAAAGCAGTACATTGTGTGTTTACCAAGTTCCCACATTCTGACCTGCTCTCATGCCTTAGTCCTTACCAGAACTGGTCATCTGGCTCCCTAACTGACCAGATCAATTTCAGAAAAAAAAAAAAAAGAAAGTAAGTGGTAGCCTCAAAGATAAGTATAGGGTTCCAAAGGTTAAAATAGGACATTCCAGTCTATTCTCTGATACAGCCCCCCTGGCAGCCATATGTAAGGGTGAAGGGAGGGATTTTTATACCCATTTTACAGATGAGAAAATTGATTCAACAAAGCATTTAGGAAGTTCAGGCAAGTTTCTAGTTCTTGAAGTTCTATCCAGCCTAGTGTACTTCTCATCAAAGCCACTTGCCTATTTTTCCCCCTGAAATGAAGATTTATTTGAACCAAACTGATCAAAGCCATTGTTTCTTTTAATCAGAGCCAACATTAACCCATATCTAGTAAAATTTAGGGAAAGAAAGGCTCTGGTCTTGACATAAATCTCCTTCTCAAGTCTGCACTTTCCCATAGGACCAGTTGGAACAGTTAGTCCTTCTAGGGCAAAGACTCCATCAATACTGGAAAACATCGATCAGCTTTTCCTGATGCAGAACTTAAAAATACAGTTTGCTCAAAAATAATCTCATATGGTTCAAAGAATAATGATAAATAACTTGCTTGTTGTTTATTTCCCTGAATTTCCACACACCTCTTATTATTTAACTCTTACAACACAGTGAAGTAAATATTCATAGCTTATTTTACACAACAGATGAAGAAACTGAAGAGCACAAAATTAGTTAGACCATATGAGATGGCACACCTAATAAAGGACACAGCTAAACGCAAGCAGTTTAGTGGCCTCTAAAATGTGTTCTCTAAGGGTGCCTGGATGGCTTAGTCAGTTGAGCGTCCAACTCTTGGTTTTGACTCAAGGTCATGATCTCACGGTTCGTGAATTCAAGCCCCGTATCTGGCTCTATGCTGACAGTGTGGTGCCTGCTTGGGATTCTCTCTCTTCCTCTCTCTGCCCTTCTCCAACTCACACGGTCTCTGTCTCTCTCAAAATAAATAAACTTCAAAATAAAATAAAATAAAATAAAATCTGTTCCCTTACCCTCATACCACGTTTCTTAGGCAGAGAGGCTGAGAAGAAAGGACCTGTCTGCGTTTAGCACAAAGGATAGTAACAAATTTACCCTTCGTTCCACAAATATGTATTGAGTGTCTGATAAATGCCACATATTAGTCTGCTCACTAGGGCCACAGCAATGAACAAAGCCAAGTCGTCGCCCTCCTGAAGCTGACATTGCAAATGCAAACATTAATGGTTTATAAATTATTGTTATTCCTTGCCATCTATTCTCCCCACAAAAAAAGAAACTAAGATTTCTTTATATACATATCACAAAGTGAGAAATTATACGTCAAGTCATATTTAAATGTGAAGGCAGTGGTTCTTGGGCTTTTTATTCCAAGGTGCTATTTTAAATACCTGAGTCACCACCCTCATTTACGACTGTGACACAGACAAAGCAGGCTGGGGTTCTGTACAATTCCCTGCACGTTAGCTGTATCTTAATTGCTTTTGCTCTTTCTCAAGACAGCACAGCAGAATGGAAGAAAGTATTCTGTTATTATAGGATAACCATGAATCCATAAGTAATTATTTGCAAACTTCAATGCTTTTGAATGCTGCAATGAATAGTAACAAATTACTTGTGACCCACCTACCCAGTGAGATAGATATTGAGATACTATGTTCTGCACCAAGTTACTATTCCCAGGAATCCTATAAGGTTCTTGCCCTGGAGAGAGGAATAAGCAAGTCAATCATCATAAACCACACATACTTTATCACGGATCTATATAGCGTATATGTTGGTAGCAGTCTGTAAATGCGTAGATTCAGGATAATTTTATGTAATTTCCTCAGCTTAGCACACAATAGCAATGTGAGAGGTCAGAAGTGGCCTTCCAAACAGGAGAGAAGAGGAGGGAATCAGGAGGCAGGCAAAACCCTCCTCCAACCTTACAGACATGTCTCCAAACAATCTTATTCTATGATTCTGACCAGAAAGGAACATGAAAATGATTACTCAGATTCTTCAGGACTCCATCTTTTTGTTGTATGGAAATAAACATCTTGGGTGAGACCAGACAGTGTTGCTTTTATTGGACTTACAAGAGGTTTCCTCAGCTGCATAGGCTTAAAATCCACCTGAACAAATTGGAGTTCCTGAAGGAAACAGAATCCATCCAGATCATTCAGCTGAAGATATTTTAATTTGGGGATTCCTTACAGAGTATAGGCATAGTATGGAGAACAAACCAAAGATGACAGGCCAATAAGAAATAACAATATGAAGACATTAATATCCCTACGACCAAAGCTAGTGAGAACTGGAGCCATGGAAGAAAAATCTCCAGAGGAACTGGCAGGATCCAGGTCTTGCCTAACAGGCACCAACACAGGAAGTTAGTTAGAGGAGACCTGCCCTCATCCTCTCTCTCCCCCTGCATTTCAAACCCACTACCACTGCAGCCCAATGATTAAACCCAATAGGGAGCCAGCCAGCAAGGAGGTCTGGGTGCTGAAGTCTCCAAGAGTCAATTTGGCAGCACACAGGAAAGCAGAAAAGGGAAAGAAGAGAAGAGGGGATGCAATTAAATAAAAAAAAAAAAAAAAAAAAGGGGGGGNTCCCTCTCCTTCTGTATCCCTCCCCCGACCTAGAGGCCTTCTCACCAGCTGCTCTATTCTCCTGAGGGTTTTTTTACATGCCACTCCTTCCTTCTCATTTCCTCTCCCCTTCCCCATTCCTGTGCTAGCTTCTCCTCCTCTTTGGAGACCCCACTTAAACATCCTTTCTCAGGGAGACTTCGGGAGACTTGAACACTTCAGCGTGCCAATCTATAAAGGGCTCACTCAAAATGAAATGAAGACAAATGGAAATTACCACATTCCTGTCAAGTAAGTAATGTGGTACTGGGTGGAATCCAAGAGGGCTGATCAGCTAAAACCAGGCAGTTGCTAAACTTCCTTGCAAGAGGGTGGGTTCGATTAACTGAAGGACTTCTACTATGCTGAATGGGGTGGGCAGTTGAGTGCCAAGGCTGAATCACCCAGGACAGGAAAGGAGAGCCTCGGCACAGGCTCCTCCCATTCAGCCCCTCCTGCAAGTACCTGAACAAATGCTCTCAGGAATATCCCTAAGGATGGGGGTTGGGGGGGTTCCACATGACGAAGTTCCTCAAATTTCTAAACCCAACTGTAGACTAGGTATACTTTTTATGTGCTGTTTTAACACTCCTCACTTCTCCATCACTAAAATGTGTCACACATGTAATGATATCATTAGCATGTACCTTCCCTACCCAATACTATAAGATTCAGCCTTGTTCATTCTCCTTTAATACTGTATAGTTCTTAGCTCACTGTTGGGAACCTCCTAGGTGGATCTTCAAAAATTGCAAGAAACACATAAGAGAATGAACCCAGGATATTTACAGCTACATAAAGAAATACACTTAAAACACACACACACACACACACACACACACACACACACACACACACACCCCAGATCAAAAAAGATAGATTCCGTTTGTCCTGTGACAATGCGATACCATTTATAATTCTGAGTCTGATTCCAGGTATCTTCACTTTAAGGGGTCCTTGACTAATCACATTTATGAAAAGTGGGAGCACTCTAAAATTCCTAGAAGTCATCTGATAACCTTTGCAGTAAACCACTAGCTCATTCCAAATCTACTTTTTAAATGTTTCTTTTTCTAAATACTATTAAATGCATTTGCACAGAAGAGTTTCTCTTTTAGCTGTGATGGGTAGCTTGCTCATTTGTATGTGTACACCATGTCTACCACTTCTTATCCCAATCATGAGATATTGAGATTGTGAATGTTTCCATGAACTGGCAGGAGAGAATGAGAGAAAATGAAATTTATAGTTGAAAACAAAAAACTCATGTTTTTACAAGCCTATTTAAAGGAATTCTGCAACTGAAGTAATGCATATGCTTATCATAAATGGGCAGGTACAAACCAAGGCACTCTGTTAAACCTTTACCTTAAGTAAATAAGATAAACTTAAAAAAGTAAAAGTAAAGAGACCAGATAGTACTTAGAAGTTCACCTTTTTCCAAAGAAAAGACCATTTCTCCAACTAAATGCTAAGAAATTTTTTAAAAGAAAAAAGAATTCTGTATTTCAGAGGCACTTTCTAGTTTTGTGCTGGCAATATACACTCCTATTACAAGTCAGCTTCTACAAAAATGAGTTTATATTGATGCATTTTAACAGCATAAAGGTATAGCTCTGATTACATCAATACCTGCAAACAAGAATGCAGGTGGACACTGTTTAATGCATTGCAAACATGCTGTACTGAAACTTAAAGGTCCTGGGGATGTCACACAGAAAAGGATGCATGCATGTCCTTCCTCCCTTCATTTTGGACTGCAGTTAAAGTCCATGCTAATATCATTTCCCATTTCCTAGGAAAGAAATTAAAAGTCAGAAGCAATTTAAATTACTTGAATCCTCCCCCATGAGAAGAATTTGTATACCTCAGAAATGAATGTGGCTCTTTGATGGGGAATGCTTATTTGCTGTTGACAGCTTTTTAGTGAAAAAGATAGAAATCAGATTGAATTTCGACAGTGAGAAATTGAGAGCTTGTTCTGCCAGCAGGAGGCTGAGGTCTCTAATTTTACCTCTGCAAAACAAAGATGAACCAAGAATATGATCTACCTACTTTTCAAAAACAAAACATAAAAATTCTTCATGTATCCTGCTTCAAAATAAGAAAAATTGCACAGAGGGCCAGCTCTGTTCTATCTGTCTTGGTATTAATATAATAGCTGGACTGTATTCAAAACCAGATAGAATAGATTCCAAATTCCATTATACTCTCTATTCTGAACTTTTTATTTGAACAATGAAGTCCACAGTAACCCCATCAAACTTCCTTAAACCAAAGGTCTGACAATCTCTGAATACCGAAATATCTCTAACACGTAAAATTAAATTCTATTCTACACGCAAAATATTGATCGACAAAGATACATTTTTGCAACAGTGGTGATATACAGATAGGCTTCATTAGGCTCCAGTAAGCTCCTAATTATATATAATAAATCCAAACAGACAATACCTGTTTTGTAATAGAAATAAAATTTGGCTTTGGTGAGTCTGTCAGATTCTTCAAAGACACTTAGTTTCTAAAACCCAGATCTGAAACAAAGGCAATGCTCATAAATTTCACATCCTAAATGAAGCCTGAGGCAGAGAAACATCATAACAATTTCTAAGTTAGAACACTATGGTTGTGGAAGAGATTTTTGCTAATAGAGGTTTTTAACATCAAGGAATACCATATTGTTTTGATACCATGACCCTGTGTGTATTATCTTGGGAAAAAACAAGGTAATGTTATTACAGACTCAATCCAGGGCTTATCAAGTAACATCCCCTGGGCTCTCCTTCCCCCCTCCCAACAGAATAAACAGATAAAAATATAATAACAGCAATTATTATTATTATTACTACAAAGCTGCCAGACAGAAAAGCATGTTCATTCAGGAGACAAAATTAATCAGACCCAAATATGATGAAAGAAGTAGTACAGTTTGTTAAACAAAAATCCAAATCAATTATAGGGATAGAAGGAGAAGTATGCATAACTATGAAATAATGTAGATATTTGATTATTACAGATATATACAGAATAGTCTGTTATCAAGTCTCAATTGACCATGTATTTACAATTTCAAAAGAAATGAATTTCCTGAATATTTAAGCATTAGCACTGCATACCAATCTAAAGAAAATAACTGAAGTCTTATTAGTTTTTATTTTGAACTTATTAGTTCAAAATAATTAATTTTACTAAGTTACTGAATTTACACTAAAAGTAATATCAGAATAATGATTTTTATTTCTTTAATATAGTTTACTGTCAAGTTGGTTTCCATATAACACCCAATGCTCATCCCAACAAGTGCCCTCCTCCATGTCCATCATCCATTTCTCCCTCTACCCCACCCCCATCAACCCTATGTTTGTTCCCAGTATTTTAAGAGTCTCTTGTGGTTTGCCTCCCTCTCTCTCTTTAACTGTTTTTCCCCTTCCCCTCCACTATGGTCCTCTGTTAAGTTTCTCCTGTTCCGCACATGAGTGAAAACATATGGTATCTGTCTTTCTCTGCCTGACTTATTTCATTTGGCATAATACTCTCGAGTTCCATCCATATTGCTACAAGTGACATGATTTCATTCTTTCTCATTGCCACATTACTATGTGTCCATTGTATACATAAGCCACATCTTTTTTTTCTTAAAAAGTTTATTGTCAAGTTGGTTTCCATACAACACCCAGTGCTCATCCCAACAAGTGCCCTCCTCCATGCCCATTACACCCCTTCCCCGCTCCCCCACCCCCATCAGCCCTCAGTTTGTTCTCAGCACTCAATAGTCTCCCATGGTTTGCTTCCCTAAGCCACATCTTCTTTATCCATTCATCAGTTGATGGACATTTAGGCTCTTTCCATAATTTGGCTATTGTTGAGAGCACTGCTATAAACATTGGGTACATGTGCCACTATGCATCAGTACTCCTATATCACTTGGGTAAATTCCTGGTAGTACTAGGGCTATTGCTGAGTCAAAATGAAATAAACAGCATCAAAATTGGCAAAGAAGTCAAACTTCACTTTTCGCAGATGACATGATACTCTATATGGAAAACCCAAAAGAATCCACCAAAAGACTACTATAACTGATATATGAATTAAGCAAAGCCACAGGGTACAAAAATCAATGTACAGAAATCAGTTGCATTTCTACACACCAATAATGAAGCAACAGAAAGAGAAGTAAACTGATCCTGTTTACAATTGCACCAAGAACCATAAAATACCTAGGAATAAACCTAACCAAAGGTGTAGAAGACCTGTCTGTATGCTGAAAACTATAGAAAGCTCACGACAGAAATTGAAGAAAACACAAAGAAATGGAAAAACATTCCATATTCAGGGATTAGAAGAACAACTATTGTTAAAATGGCAATACTACCCAAAGCAATCTATACATTCAATGCAATCCCAATCAAAATCGCCCTGGCATTCTTCTCAAAACTAGAACAATTCTAAAATTTGTATGGAACCACAAAAGACACTGAATAGCCAAAGTAATGTAGAAAAAGAAAAGCAAAATGGGAGGCATCACAATTCCAGACTTTAGCCTCTGCTACAAAGCTGTAATCATCAAGACAGTATGGTATTGGCACAAAACCAACATAGACCAATAGAATAGAGAACCCGGAATTGGACCCCAAACATTGTTTCTTTGAAAAAATAATAAAATAAACCTCATAACAAAAATGGTTAATAAAAAGAATGCACAAAACCCTATCACCAATTTCAGTTAAGAACAAAGTGACACTGCTACAGATGTTAACAGTAAGATGTTATCAACATCTTTATGCAAATAAGTTTAAAATTAGATGAAATTAACATTTTTCTAGATAAATACATCTTAAACTAAAAGAAACACAAGAAAAAATAGGAAATCTGAATAGTTTGTATCTATTGAAGAATTAAATCCATTATTAAGTTAGTCCCACAAATAAAATTTCAAACTAGATGGCTTGCCTGATGAATTCATCTAAATAAGAACCCCAATATTATATAACCTCTTCCATAGAACAGAAGAAAAAATGGAGAACATCCTGACTCATTTTATAATGCCAGCATAAACTAAACACCAAAGCCTGATAAGACCTATTTTTTTATGAATACAGAAACAAAATCCTGAACAGAATAAAATTAATCAAAATATAGGATAATATATTAAAACTAACTTGTGTTTCTTTTCAACAAACAAGATTGGCTTAGCATTGGAAGTTCAATGTAATTCACCAAAGTAAGAAAATAAAGTGAAAGAGAAATCTATCATCATTTTTACAGATAGAAGAAAGGCATTTAATAAACTCCAAAACTCTTCCATGATTCCAAAACAAAACTCTTAGCAAATTAGGAATAGCAGGGAACTTTCTTAATCTGATAAATCACATCTTAAAAAAACACCTTACTTCATACATTTTTATATTTTAAAAAACTCCCTATTTCAAGGTGAACTATTAAAACATTGATCCCCAAGATCAAGAACAACAAAACAATACTAAGCTCTAAACAATTGTATTTGGTGTTTAATAATGGAAAGGGGCCTAGCCAAGCTTTTAAGATTTTTTTTTTTTTTTAAAGACAAATATTCAGGTGCCTGGATGGCTCAGTCAGTTGAGTGTCTGCCTCTTGATTTTAGCTCAGGTTATGATCCCACAGTCGTGGGACTGGGCACCACACTGGGCTCCAGCCACATGCTGGGCTCCTCACAGAGCATGAAGCCTGCTTAAAATTCTCCTCTCTCTTCCTTTGCTCTTTCCTTTCCTCTCCCCCACTTGCACTCTCTTTCTCTATAATAAAAAAAAAGTTATTTAAAAATATGTAAGACAAATATTGAAAAGAAAAACTAAGTGTCATTACTTACAAACAACATGGTTTTGCATCTAGAAAGTTCAATACTCTATGGATAATATATCAGATATAAGTGAATTTGGCAAGAATTCCCAGAGCCAAGGTCAATATACAAAAACCAATTATATCACTAAATACCAAAATCAAGAAAATTATTTTCCAAAAATATATTAATTAAAATACCATCCAAAACATAAAATATGTGGTGACAGATGGTAGCTACATTTGTAGTGAGCATAGAGGAACAGAGAGGAACTGAATCACTATGTTGTGTACCTGAAACTAATGTGACAATGTGTGTCGACTATACTTCCATTTTAAAAATTCCCAGGAATGTATCTAAGAACAATGTGCAAGACTTTGTGCTGGAAATAAAAAATTATCACTGTACTGAGGAAAAAACTTAAAGAGCTTAAAGGTGAAATTTCTTTTAAAAGGACAGGAAGAGGGGCGCCTGGGTGGCTTAGTCGGTTAAGCGTCTGACTTTCACTTAGGTCATGATCTCGCGGTTCGTGGGTTGGAGCCCCGCGTCGGGCTCTGTGCTGACTGCCAGCTCAGAGCCTGGAGCCTGTTTCAGTCTGTGACTCCCTCTCTCTCTGACCCTCCCCTGCTCACGCTGTCTCTCTCTCTCTCCTAGAAATAAATAAAACATTAAAAAAAAAAAAAAAAGGACAGGAAGAAAAGTCATATTAATAATTGTAAAACTCAATGATCTAAAATGATCAATTCCCCTAAATTAATCTGTAGATCTGATACAATTACAGTAAAATTGCAGGTGTGTGTGTGTAAATTGATAACTTGATACTAAAATTACAAAGAATAGAAATACAAAGAATAATACAAAGTTTGTGTTGAACCTCTCAATATGGCTAAAATTAAGAACACAGGAATTAACAGATATTGGTGGGGATACAAAAAAAAGGGGAACCTTCTTATACTGTTGGTGGGAATGCAAACTGGTGTAGCCACTCAGGAAAATAGTACAGAGGTGCCTCAGAAAGTTAAAAATAGAACTACCCTAAAACCCAGTAATTGCACTACCAGTTATTTACCCAAGAATATAAAAATACAGATATGAAGGGGCACATGAACCCCAATGTTTATAGCAGCATATCAACAATAGCCAAACTATGGTGAGAGCCCAAATGCCCATCAACTGATGAATGGATAAAGAAGATGTGGTATATATACAATGGAATATTACTCAGACATCAAAAAAATGAAATCTTGCCATTTCCAGTGACATGGATGGAGATAGAGTGTGTTGGATGATGGAGACTAAGTGATATCAGTCAGAGAAAGACAAATACCATATGACTCACTCATATGTGGAATTTAAGAAACAAAACATATGAACTTAAAGGAGGAGAAAAAGGACAGAGAAACAAACCATAATAGACTTACTTAATAGTAAGTAATGTATCACTGAATTCTACTGCTGAAACCAAATATTGAACTCTATGTTAACTACAATTTAAATAAAAATTTGAAAACAAAAAAATGTGAAGAGCAAAGCACTGCACTTATACTACTAGACATCAAAACTTAATTATGAAATTACAGCAACTTAGATAGTTGGATATTGGTACAAGGAAAGATTAAAGAACCAAAGAAAACTTTTTATTAATCTATGTAAGATGAAGGATATTAAATTATTATAATCATGATATGTCAAATCGCTGTGCTATACACCTTAAGCTTTGTGTCAATTATATCTCAGTAAAACTGAGAGGGGAGTGTCCAGAAGTGAAACTTCAATGCAGGGAGAAAAATGTATAGCCTTTGTAATAACTAATGCTGGGTCAAATGCATATGCAGTTTTAAAAACTGACCCCCACCCCACTTCATACCATATATAAAATTCAGTTCAATTTCATATGAATTGTAGATATAAAAGTCAATGATAGGGATGCCTGGGTGGCTCAGTTGGTTAAGTGTCTGACTACTGACTTCAATCCAGGTCATGATTTCTCAGTTCATGCAATCAAGGCCTGCATTTTTCTCTATACTGACAGAATGGAGCTTACTTGGGATTCTCTCTCTCCTTGTGTCTCTCCCCCTTCTCACCTCTCTCTCTTAAAATAAATAAACATTTAAAAGTCATTGATGAAGCACCTGAGTGGTTAAGTATTTGACCTTTGATTTCAGCTCAGGTAATAATCTCATACTTCCTGAGTTCAAGCCCCATATAGGGGATTAGAATCCAGTTAGGATTCTCTCTTTCCCTCTCTCTCTGCCACTTTCTCTCTCTCAAAAATAAATAAGTAAACATATAAAGTCAATGATAAAACAATAAGGTCCTAAAAATAAAAAATAAAAAAATATTCTCATCACCTTGAAGTAAAAATACTGTAAACAGGATGCAAAATTGCTTATTTTAGAAGTAATTTCTGCCTTATCGTATCACTTTGGGCCCAGTGAAAGGTCACAGCAAATGTTACAGGATATGGCTTCCATACTGCCTGCCAACAGAGATAAAAGAAGCAAGCAGAAGCAAGAGGAATAATTCCCAGTGAGACAAACTTTGACCAACAAGAGATGGAAAATGGAAAATAAGAAGGAGTACCTTTTTCTCTCCAAGGTACTATTTCAGGGAACAGCTTCTCTGTCCCAAAGCATCCTGTGATCTCAAGGAGTTGGATCTGCTGAGCAATCAGCTATGTCCATTTTGGCTTATTGCAAAGCAGTGGCCATCTTCCTTTGAATGCCTCTCACCTTTCCCTGACTCTCTCTTTTTCCCCATCCCTTTAACTGCCAAGTGAATGGATGCTGATTGTTTCAGCACTAATCCTTGCATTAGGCTCTGTTTTGGCACAGGCCTATGACAAATGCATTGATGGATGGATAAATGAATAAGACAAATATTGATTATTATACCAAGTGTGTCAATAATTATAACAAGCATTATAGTAAAATTCAACACACAGCTCCCTAACTTTGAGTTTAGCAATCATAACTGTGAAATTCTTTTAAATATATATTAACCCTTTTAAAAATTCTTTTGCAGCTTTATTAAGATCTAATAGACATAAAACACTGTACATTTAAGGTACACAATGTGATGATTTTATACACATATGCATATAATATATACAAATACATATAGTTAATACAGGTAATTAACCTTATTGTGGAATATAGTATGCATTTGTACATATTGCAAAATGATTACCACAATAAGGTTAATTAACACACCCATCACCTCATACAGTTACCTTTTTTTTGTGGTAAGAACATTTAAGATTTACTCTCTTATAATTTTCAAGTATATAAAAGAGTATTGTCAACTAGAGCCACCATGCTAAACATTAGATCCCCAAAACTAGTTCCTCTTATAACTGAAAATTTGTACCTTTGACCACCTTCCCCTGTTTCCCTCAGTCCATACAGGTTCTATAGGCTGGGAAACCTGAGATCACGTCACCAGTAGACTTGGCATCTGGTGAGAGCCCACTTCCTGGGCTACTGTTTTCTCCCTGAGTCTTCACATAATGGAAGGGGCAAGGGACCTCCCTCGATGTATTGTATAAAGGTACTAATCCCATCTGTGAGAGCTTTGCCCTCATGACACAATCACCTCCCATAGCACCACCTTCATATTCCAGCACTTTGGGGATTGGGTTTCAACATATTAATTTGGGAGAGACCCAAACATTCCATCTACAGCAGTACTGATGCAAAACAGAACAAGACAAAAAAAAAAGTTCCTGTGAAAATTGGAGGGTCTCTGACATAGAGGATGGTAAAACCTGGTGAAGAATTCAGTAATATCTGTCTCTAAATAAAGTTGCAATCTTTAAACCGGTTTTTCTTTTTGGTACCTCTTATCTGCTTGTCTGCAAAGATCATTTGCACACTGGCCCAACTTTGAGAAAATAAACTTTGGGCTAAAAGAAGGCTTTACTGACCCTGCATCATGAAAAAGAAAAGGCTGGCCAAAAAAGAAAAAAAAGCTGCCAAATATGCTTCCAGGAGAAACTTAGGAGTATGCTTCTTTCTCTCCTCAGAAACAAGTTCAGGGAAAATGTCAGGAGGACCATGCAAAGAGAGACTACATAAACCTGGCAGGGACAGCTAAGCATAAGGTTATGACAGTGAGAACAGCAATAAATTTCTTTTCCAGCTGCCCTGAAACTTCTTTTGTTCTGGAGACTGAATGAAGAAAACCATGTGATAGAAGAAATAAAATAAAGCACTTCTCCCCAACTGTATGCCTATGAGCAGTAATACATAGGACCATCTATTTAGGAAACAATTCTCAGAATGTGGATTTTAGACGAAAGTGAAAAAAAATCACATAAAGTTGTTGTTCTTAACTTTAGTTACTGGACTTCGATTTTTTTTTTATTTAATCCACTGGAGTCAGGTTTAGGATTCATATTTGAATTAGATTAGGTCCGGGGCGCCTGGGTGGCTTAGTCGGTTAAGCGTCCGACTTTCACTTAGGTCATGATCTCACAGTTTGTGAATTCGAGCCTGCATTGGGTTCTGCACTGACAGAGCAGAGCCTGGAGCCTGCTTGGGATTCTCTCTCTGCCCCTTCCCTACTTGTGCGTGCATGTGCGTGCTCTACCCCTCTTCTGTCTCAAAATAAACTTTAAAAAAGGCACACAGTTCAATATATGTGTCTGTGTGTGGTCACATATAGGATTTGTTTATTTTTATAAGATTTAGGAATTAAGGGATTCACTGTATCTTGTTTTTTGAAACAATGATAACAGAGTTGAGAGAGCAAAGGCATTTGGATTCTGAGTCTCTTCTTAAAAGGCAAAGATAAACAAAATAGATATTTTTGAAAACCACATTGCATCTGGCTTTTTCTTACTTTCTAATTTTCTACTTGCTTACCAAAAAGCTTCAAGCATTTTTTTGGAGCAGCAGGATTAAATAAAAGGCAAGCATGTTTCTCTACAGACTTTCCCATGTTCTCTCTCCTCAACTTTTAATTAAAATATTGTCAGTTGGGGATAAGGGGAGCAAAATACAAGGCAATGATATACAGAAAACAAAAATAAAAGCATTATTTCACCAGAGCACAAGCTATTAGCACTTTCTTGCGATCTGATCATCTGAATTTAAAATCACATGCTTAGCTCCTGTGAGGCATGAGCAACCAACTCTGCAGAAAGAGAAGTCAACGCCAAACCAGGAAAAAAAAAAGGAGCAGGGTGCCCTTATGAATGCACAAAGGCCACAGCTTAGGAGAGGGTGTTAGGCAGCCTACAGTAAATCCACACATGCTCAAGCCCATCATGAGGGGCACCAGTGGCTATGTGGATTACAAGGTAAATACAACATGAACACCTAGAGAAACAGAAACCCTAGTTTTGTACAATGAAGAGAAAGAGAAACTAACTTTAGCCAGTGAGTCCATTGGTCCTAATTCCCACTATGTGGCTTAGATACCATGATTCAGGCAATAACTTAAAGAGGTGATGAATTCAAATGAACCAAGAGTCAGGCTTTCCCTTCCACCCATCACTGACACTCCCTGAGGCTTTCTAGAGAACCTTAAGCTCTCCATTTTGAAAGTCACTGATCTGAACATAACTGTTCTCAGTGCTTAATTCTCTCTCTAGCATACCTGACAGATTTAACTTTCGGTCAGTACACCCATGCTCTGCACACAGATGACCAGATTTCAACTGGCTGAATATTTCCATCTATTTTCAATCAGCAAAACTATAGTCATCTATTTCATTTGGCTTAGGTTTCCGACTTTGTAATGTTATATCAGAAATACACGTTTGGGTGTAGAGAGGGGACCTGAAGTTTCCTTGTCCCTCAAACACAATGGCATTGAAGCCAGAAGACCTTGAATTCCAGGAGTCTGGGCTGCAGAGTGACAAACATCTCCAGGGGCTCATGGGGATAACTTGGCAGGCCATAGGTGTGTGACTGTGAATTGGGAGAGATAAAACGGGTGGCAAAAGCCCAGAAGGGAGGGATCCCCTTCTTTGGAGAGACAAAAGGAGGAGAAAGAGAGGCTATGGACATGTAGGATTGTGTTTGGAAAAAAGGAAAACCATGAACCAGGAAACAGGAAAAAAAAAAACGGAGAAAGAACCAATTTCTAACTCCATTCAGGGTTGGGAGGCCTTCTCTGGACTGGGGCCTAATGCCTTACACACATGCCTTGGGGTGAGGGGACCCAGTCCTGGCCTTGGTAGCTAGCTCAGAGGCACAGATGGAGAGAGCAGTACCCTCCCTCGAGTGCTGTGGAAAAAAGGTATATAGCCACTCAGAGGACAAAAGACCCTGCGCAGGCACCTGCCAGCCAGAGGCCCTTTGTCAACTGTCTGGGCAGAGTGGTACTACACTGGAACCGGGGTGCATGGAGTAGGATCCTTTAAGACATTGGGGTCTGAATGCCAACTTAGTGCCTGTGTCATGCAGCAGACTGTGGAGTGGGACAAATCAGCCCAATCATGCCTACACAGCACTGTGAGGACAGCCTGGACCAAGTGGTTTGGGTCAGCCAATCCAGGGAGGAGAAACTGGAGTGTCCCCATTTTTCTCCACATCACCAACAAGGTGGGGGCATCAAGAGAGCAGTCCCACAGTGGAGGTGGAAACTGACTACACCAAACCACGCCCCTCTGCACCTGATAACTGGGTATCTACCGGCAAGAGATTAACAGTGCCCAACCAGACGGCCCCTCCTCCAGACCAAGGCACCATCAAGAATTCTTATTTCTTCCTTTCTCTATTCTGGTTGTTGGTTTGTTTAAGCAGACATTTTTAATCTATTCGTTTTACTCTTCTGTATCTCCTTTATTTTCCTCTCTCTCTCTCTCTCTCTCTCTCTCTCTTCCTTTTTCTCTCTCTCTGAATTAAGCCATATAGTTTCTCTGATTCTCTGCCTGGTCAGGTTTTTTTCTTCTTTTATTTTTCCCTGCCCCTGTCATTTCTCTCTTTGTGTGAGATAAGGCTTCGTTCACCACCCCTTTCTTTTTAAATAATTTCCACGCTTACTTCAACAAACAAATCAAAGCACACCCAGTGGAAGGTCCAAACTACCACTACAAGGAAAGAGATAAAGTAACCAGAGTCACAACAAAAGAGAACACACAACACACTCCAAAAATACCTCCTGAAGGGCCAGGCCCTGGAAAGTGTATGACCTCTCTTTAATATAGTAGTACTCACAAGTGCAGGACATATAACAAGCTATTAAAACACATAAAGGACAGAAAACTAGCCAAAGTGATGAAACAGAAGAATTCTCCTCAAAAGAAATTTCAGGGAGAAATGACAGCTAGAGAATTGCCCAAAAACAGATATAAGCAACATATCTGATCAAGAATTTAGAATAATAGTTGTAAGATTAATTTCTGGACTTAAAAAAAGCATAAAAGAGATTCTATTGCTGCAGAGATCAAGGAACTAAGAAATAGTCACAGAGAATTAAGAAATGCTGTTAATGAAATGCAAAATAAACTAGATGCAGTGACAGCAAGGATGGAGGAAGCAGAGGGGAGAATAAGTGAGATAGAAGATAAAATTATGAGGGGCGCCTGGGTAGCTCAGGCGATTAAACGTTCGACTTTGGCTCAGGTCATGATCTCATGGTTTGTGGGTACGAGCCCCACGTTGGGCTCTGTGCTGACAGCTCAGAACCTGGAGCCTGCTTCAGATTCTGTGTCTTCCTCTCTCTCTGCCCCTCCTCTGCTCACTCTCTGTCTCTGTCTCTCAAAATAAAATAAAGACATAAAAATTTTAAAAAGAGAAGATAAAATTATGAAAAATGGTGAAGCCAAGAAAGAGATAAGAAAATACTACACCACTGGGGGAGAATTAGAGAACAAAGTGATTCAATGAAATCTACTAATATCCGTATCATAGGAGTTTCAGAAGAAGAGATAGAGAAAGGGGCAACAGGTTTACTTGAACAAATTATAGCTGAGAACTTCCCTAATGTGGGGAAGGAAGCAAACATCCAAATCCAGGAGGCACAGAGAACTCCCTTCAGATTCAATAAGAATAGATCTCCACAATTTATCATAGTGAAGTTGGCAAAATACAAAGATTAAAGAGTGAATTCTGAAAGCAGCTAGGGACAAATGGGCCTTTGTCTATGAGGTGAGACACATAAGGGTAGTAGCAGACCTGTCCACTGAAACTTGGAAAGCCAGAAGGGAGTGGCAGGAATAATTCAACAAGCTGAATAGGAAAAATATGCAACCAAGAATTCTTTATCCAGCAAGGCTGTCATTCAGAAGAGAAGGAGAGATTAAGCCTTTTCCAGACAAACAAAATCTGAAGGAGTTCATGACCACTAAACCAGCCCTATAAGAGATCCTAAGGGGTATTCTGTGAGTGGAATGCTGCAAAGACTACCAAGGACCAGAGACATCCATCACAAGTGTGAAACCTACAGATAACACAATGACACTAATCCATATCTTTCAATAATAATGCTGAATGTAAATGGACTAAATTCCGTAATCAAAAAACATACTGTATGAGAATAAATTAAAAAAAAAAAAAAAAAGATCCATCTACATGCTGTCTACAAGAGACTCATTTGAGACCTGAGGACACCTTCAGATTCATAGTGAGAGGATGGAGAACCATCTATCATGCTGCTGGCAGTCAAAAGAAAGCTGCAGCAGCCATACTTACATCAGACAAACTAGATTTTAAACTACAAGCTGTAACAAGAGATGAAGAAGGGCATTAGATCATCATTATGGGGCCTATCCATCAAGAAGAGCTAATAATTATAAATGTTTATGCCCCCAATTTGAAAATACCCAAATATAGAAGTCAATCACAAATATAAGCAATCTTATTGATAAGAATATGGTAATTTCAGGAAGCTTTAATACTCCACTTACAGCAATGCACAGATCATCTAGGTAGATAATCAATACAGAAACAATGGCCTTAAATGATACCCTGGACCAGATAGACTTGACAGATATATTCAGAACTTTTCATCCAAAAACAGAAGAATACACATTCTTCTTGAGTGCACATGGAACATTCTCCAAGATAGATCACATACTGGGTCACACAACAGCCCTCAATAAATATCAAAGAATTGAGATCATACCATGCATATTTTCAGATCATAGCACTATGAAACTTGAAATCAACCACAAGAAAAATTTGAAAAATCTCCAAATACATGGAGGTTAAAGACATCATTCATTAAAGAATGAATGAGTCAACCAGACAATTAAAGAAGAAATTTTAAAAATATATGGAAGCAAAGAGAGGGGCAAGATGGCGGAGAAGTAAGGAGCTCCGTACTTGCACTCGCGCCCATACATCACACANTAAAATATATGGAAGCAAATGAAAATGAAAACACGACAGGCCAAACCCTTTGGGATGCAGCAAAGGCAGTCCTAAGAGGAAAATACATTGCATTCCAGGCCTATCTCAAGAAACAAGAAAAATGCCAAATATAAAACCTAACTGCACACCTAAAGGAACTATAAGCAGAACAGCAAAGAAACCCCATACCCAGAAGAAGAGATACAACACAGATCAGAACAGAAATAAACAATATAGAATCAAAAAACAAACAAACAGTAGAACAGATCAATGAAAGTAAGAGTTGGTTTTTTTGAAAAAACAAACAGAATTGATAAATCCTTAGCCAGACTTCTCAAAAAGATAAAGAACCCAAACAGATAAAATCATGAATGAAAATAGACTTATCACAACCAATCCCTCAGAAATACAAGCAATTATCAGGAGATACTATAAAAAACTACATGCCAACAAACTGGACAACCTGGAAGAAATGGACAAATTCCTAGACACCCACACACTACCAAAAATTAAACAGGAAGAAATAGAAAATTTGAACAGACCCATAACCAGCAAATAAATTGAATCAGTTATCAAAAATCCCCCAACAAATAAGAGTACTGGGCCAGATGACTTCCCAGGTGAATTCTACCAGACATTTAAAGCAGAGTTAATACCTATCCTTCTCAAGCTGTCTCAAAAAATAGCAACAGAAGGAAAGCTTCCAGACTCATTCTATGAAGCCAGCATTACCTTGATTTCCAAACCAGACAGAGACCCCACTAAAAAGGAGAATTACAGGCCAATATCCCTGATGAACATGGATGCAAAAATTCTCAACAAGATTCATTCCTGGGATACAGGGCTGGTTCAGTATTCACAAATCAATCAACATGATACATCACATTAATAGAAGGGATAAGAACCATATTATCCTGTAATAGATGCAGAAAAAGCATTTGTAAAATACAGCATCGTTTCTTACTAAAAATCCT
The DNA here is from genome assembly GCF_008692635.1 of Crocuta crocuta. Taxonomy (NCBI): domain Eukaryota; kingdom Metazoa; phylum Chordata; class Mammalia; order Carnivora; family Hyaenidae; genus Crocuta; species Crocuta crocuta. The sequence continues at coordinate 888,166 of NW_027551573.1, forward strand.
CAAGAAACTTGGGATAGATGGAGCATACCTTAACATTATAAGAGGCATATATGAAAAGCCCAGAGCCAGTATCATCCTCAATGGAGAAAAACTGAAAGCTTTCCCCCTGAGATTCAGAACACGACAGGGAGGGATGTCCATTTTTACCACTGTTGTTTAACATGGTGTTGGAAGTCCTAGCCTCAGCAATCAGATAACAAAATGAAATTAAAAGGCATCCAAATTGGCAAGGAAGTAAAAACTTTCACTTTTCCCAGATGATGTGATTCTCTACATGGAAAACCCAAATGATTCCACCAAAAAGCTGCTAGAACTGACACACGAATTCAGCAAAGTCACAGGACACAAAATCAATGCACAGAAATCGGTTGCATTTCTATACACCAATAATGAAGCAACAGAAAGAGAACTAAAGAAATCAATTCCATTTACAACTGCACCCAGAACCATAAAATACCTCGGAATAAACCTAACCAAGGATACAAGAGATCTGTATGATGAAAACTATAGAAAGTTTATGAGGGAAATTGAAGAAGACACAAATAAATGGAAAAATATTCCACACTCATGGATTAGAAGAACAACTATTGTTAAAATGTCAATACTACCCAAAGCAATCTACACATTCAATGCAATCCCAATCAAAATCACACCGGCATTCTTCTTAGAGCTAGAACAAATGATCCTAAAATTTGTATGGAACCACAGAAGACCCCAAGTAGCCAAAGTAATATAGAAAAAGAAAACCAAAGTGGGAGGCATCACAATCCCAGACTTTAGCCTCTACTACAAAACTATAATCATCAAGACAGTATGGTATTGGCACAAAAACAGACACATAGACCAACAGAATAGAATAGGGAACCCAGAACTGGACCCACAAACATATGGCAAACTAATCTTTGAAAAAGCAGATAAGAGTATCCAATGGAAAAAAGACATATCTTTAAGAAATGGTGCTAAGAAAACTGGACAGCAACATGCAGAAGAATCAAACTGGACCACTTTCCTATACCATACACAAAAATAAACTCAAAGAGTAAAGGACCTAAATGTAAGACAGGAAACCATGAAAACCCTAGAGGAGAAAACAGGCACCAACCTCTTTGACCTTAGCTGCAGCAATTTCTTAAGCTACATGTCTCTGAAGGCAAAGGAAATAAAAGCAAAAGTGAACTATTGGGACCTCATCAAGATAAAAAAAACTTCTGCACTGCGAAGGAAACAAAACTAAAAGGCAACTGACAGTATGGGAGAAGATATTTGTAAATGGCATACTGAATAAAGGGTTAGTAAAATATGTAAAGAACATACCAAACTCAACACGCCCCGCCCAAAAAAAAAAAAAATCCAGTGAAGAAATGGGCAGGAGACATGAATAGACACTTTTCCAAAGAAAGCATCCAGATGGTCAACAGACCCATGAAAAGATGCTCAACACCACTCATCATCAGGGAAATACAAATCAAAACCACACTGAGATACTACCTTACATCAGTCAGAATAGATAAAATTAACAATTCAAGAAACAACAGATATTGGTGAGGTTGTGGAGAAACAGGCACTCTCTTGCACTGTTGGTGGGAATGAAAACTGGTACAGACACTCTGGAAAACAGTGTGGAGGTTTCTCAAAAAATTAAAAACAGAATTACCCTACAATTCACCAATAGTACTATTAGGAATTTATCCAGGAGTGCTGATTAATAGGACACATGTACCCCAATGTTTACAGCAGCACTTTCAACAAACTATGGAAAGAACCCAAATATCTATCAACTGATGGATGAATAAAGAAGATGTGGTTTATATATGCAATGGAATACTACCTGGCAATGAGAAAGAATGAAATCCTGTCATTTGCAACAACATGGATGGAACTGGAGACTATTATGCTAAGTGAAATAAGTCAGACAGATGTATGACAGATGTATGTTTTCACTCATATGTGGAACTTGAGAAACTTAACAGAAGACCATGGCGGGTGTGAGGGTGAAAAATAGTTTCAAACAGGGAGGGAGGCCAACCATAAGATACTTAAATACAGAGAACAAACTGAGCATTAATGGGGGGTGGGGCAGGAAGAGGGGGAAATAAGTGATGGGCATTAAGGAGGGCACTTGTTGGGATGAGCACTAGGTATTGTATGTACCTACTAGGTATTGTATGTTCACCTAGCAATGAACCATGAGAATCTACCTCAAAAACCAAGAGCATACTTTACACAGTGTATACTAGCCAATTTGACAATAAATTATATTTTAAAATAAAATAAATTTAATTCTTCAAAAATAAATAATTTTTTAAAGGTAAAAAATTTTTAAAAAGGGCAATGAAATGGGAACAGAAAGAAAAAGACAAAGAGAGGGAACATAAATTATATGTGTATCAGGTAAAAAGAGGGCGTAACACTACAGATCTATAAAGATGTTAAAGAATGATAAGAGAATATATGGCCAACCTTATGCCTGTACCTCTAACAACTTGGATGAAGCAGATAAATTTTTTGAAAATTACAACTTACCAAAACATATACAAGATAAAACAGAAAATCTATTTTATAATAAATTTATAAAAAATGTATATATANATAATATAAACATTATATTTATAATATATGTAATATTTAAATATGATATATAAATAAGTTTATATGTAATAAATTTGTGTTTTAATAAATGTATTATAAAATAACATTTTTTCTCTTTGTATTTCATACCTGAATTTTTTTAATTTTAACATTTATTTATTTTTGAGAGAGAGAGACAGAGTGTGAGTGGGGGAGAGTCAGAGAGAGAGAGGAAGACACAGAATCTGAAGCAGGCTCCAGGTGTCAGAATAGAGCCTGATGTGGTGCTTGAACTCTCTAACCATGAGATCATGACCTGAGCTGAAGTCAGACACTTAACTGACTGAGTCGCCCAGGCACCCCTCATACCTGATATTTTAACAGAGTGTCTTAATGTAAAACAAAGAAAAAAGAAAAATACACAGGTTCATAGAGGTGGTTACAACAAAGGAACATTAATAGTTATCTTTAAACATCTACTGTGTGAAAAGTTCTTTAAACATATGGCTCACTTAATCCAGATGAGATGACCAGTGTGTCTGTCATTCACATTAGAAAACTGAACTGGATCATGTTGCTTGGCCTCTCTGAGCTTCTAATACCTAACAAAGAAGGAAACTTAGATCTGAAATCATGCACACCTACAACACACACACACACCCTTATTCCCTCAAAAAATGATGATCCAAGGGGGCCCTAGAGAATAAGAGTAACTTTCTTTAGGTCTTTTTTTTTTATGCTTATATATTTATTTTTGAGAAAGAGCAAGAGAGAGAACACACCAGCAAGCAGGGAAGGAGCAGAGAGAGAGAAGAGAGAAAATCCCAAGCAGGCTCCGTGCTGCCAGCACAGAGCCAGAGACGGCTTGAACTCACAAACTGTGAGATCATGACCGGAGTTGAGATCAAGAATTGGACATTTAACCAACTGAGCTACCCAGGTACCCCTCTTTAGGTCTTTTTAAGCAGGCGAAGTCATTTGCTAATATTTAATCACAAAAATAAGGAAAAAAAATTGAACTGATGATCGGGTGTAGACCTTGTTTTAAAGAAGATCTGATTCCTGTATTGGAGATATTAGTGGCAAGCAAAATTCACTCTTCTATGTATAATTGGAAAATTTATGTACTTATCTCCACCACCAACTAAATTTGTGTCTTTGGCAACTTATTCAACTCCATTGACAATCAGCTGTAAAATGGGGCATCAAAAGGCTCCACGTGGGGTGGACTAGAGCTCTGAATTTGGTAACAGGTATAAAATACCTAACACAATGCCCAAAAAATGAGTTCCTCTGCCTGCCCCATTGTCCATGGACAAAGAAATGCTGACTCTGAAGAGGAGAAGGAAAATAAACAAAAACATAAGGCTACTTTAGAGTGGAGACAGTTTCAGTAGAATCAGAAAGCAGTTCCAGTGATGGGCCCCATCCATGGACAGCCCAAGATGTAGATTAACAAGCATTTTTCTTCCATCATGTTAAAAGGTGAGCGATACCAGCAGATGTAGACTGCATCTTTTTGGCAATTCTCACAAAATCCCCTGGCCAAGCCTAATAGCAGACTCTGCGGGAATGTAATGTTATGTCAGTAAACAAGGCAAATATAGCCCATTGTTCTGAGATGCAGCCTGGATTCCAAATACACTCCTGTGTAAATACATGTGGTTGAGGGAGGCAGTTGGGCAGATGGGGGGAAGGGGGGCAGCAACTCAGGGTTGCATGAAATCAGGAAAGTCTGAAGGGGAGACATCTAAAATATTTGTGCTGGAGAATTTCCAGAGGTGCAGTGGCCCAAAAGGATTTTATGATTCCACAGAGCAGTTTATTCTACATAATGAGCAGCCATGCAGGTAAATAGAGAATCTGCAGAAAGAGTCTACTATGCTTTTGCCAAGTGCTAATGCAGTTTCTAATTGAGCATCTCCAGTTGCCCATTCAGTGTTCAGACAATCAAGTGGGAAAGTCTTTCCTAATGTCAGACTAAAATCTTCTTCACTGTAATCAGAACCCATCGTTTCTGGTCTTACTTTTAAGGGCAACATAAATCAACACTCATTCTCCACAGGGCAACTCTCTAATATCCTCATTATTCATCCCTAGAAATGTCCCAGTTTGTCAACCTTCTTCCTACGGGACCTCAGAAATACTTACTTCAAGTAGATAAGAACTGAGGGATAGTGAAATTTTTACTTCTTTGCTTTTAACATTTTAAGTAGGCTCTACACCCATGACCCTGAGATCAAGAGTTGCAGGTGCCTTAATATTTTACTTCTATTAACTCATTCCATGCACTCAGTTTTCTGACAAACGACATTATCAGATTGATGATAAATACATTCATCAATGAAAAGACCAGAATTTACTGAGTCTTGATATGTGCTATAGGGGCTTTATTTTTAAAACTTTATTTCATCCTCTTTTCTATTCTGGAAAGAAAGTGTTCAAACCATTTATGAGTAAACAAATTAAAGCCAGTCTTAAAGTTACAGAGTTAAAAGTTACAACTTTTGAAGATCAAATCCAGGTCTGTCTGCTCTGGACTCCATGCCCAAGCCTGCCAGTTTCTTCTGTGGTACTTGTTCAGATGAGCTACAAACCCAGCTATAGGCATCTCCCACAAAGGGTTACAGAGGCTTGATTTAATCTTTTGTTCATCAACAAAGCACTCTGATACACATCAATTAAAGAAGACAAGAATCTTTTGACTTTCAAACCTGTGGTGTTCTCAGTCTCCACAGTTCTATCTGGGAGAGAGGAAAAGAAGAAAAATGAGCATGGGATAGAGAACTTGCCTTTTGAGGGATTTTTGATGAAATTAGGAATTTGAAATAAATTAACTTAATTCAGTTAGAAAATATTACCAGGCACACCACTGTTGTTCAACATAGTACTGGAAGTCTTAGCCTCAGTAATCAGACAAGAAATAAAAGTTATAAAAATTGGCAGGGAAGAGGTCAAACTTTCACTCTTCACCAATGACATGATACTCTACGTGGAAAACCCAAGATTCCACAAAAAAAAGAAAAAAAGAAAAAACCTGCTAGAACTGATCCATGAATTCAGCAAAGTTGCAGGATACAAAAATCAGTGTGCAGAAATCAGTTGCATTTCTATACACCAATACTGCAGCAGCAGCAGAAAAAGACATCAAGGAATCGATCCCACTTACAACTGTACCAAAAACCATAAAATACCTAGGAATAAACCTAACAAAAGAGGTAGAAAAAATTACCAGGCATGACATGATAAAATGTTAAAAAGCATAGGGCTACGTAAACTCAAAGAGCACAAAAATCAACACAGAAATGAAGCAGCCTTAGGACTCCATCCAAGAGCTGGAGTGTAAATCAGTTCTTAGAAAATAAATCAAATAAGGATAGTCAGGTAAGCAAGTACAGAAACTGCTGTTATTCAGTCTACCAGTGGGTTTTCTTGATTATGTGTCTCAGGAACCAATTCTAACTTACCTACAAGAAAGAACTTACTGGGAGTACATACTATACCTCACAGAATCAACAGAAAGTAGAGAACGAAGGTAGGAAGATGGACAGGAAGCAAGGGTTGCTACAGATCAGTCAAACATAGCCAAGGTTATTTGGTAGGGTTAGTCTGAAGACTTCACTACTGACAAGCAACCAGATGTCTCCAGACATCTATAAAAGACTCTTCCACTATAAAAGACTCTTCCCTCAGCTGTTGTAATTATGAATTTCTAAACTGCTCTTCAATACTTGTCTAATTCCCTTAAGACTGCAAACAAAAGACAAGATGGAGGAGGATTAGGGAAGAAAAGGAAGGAACAGAAGAAGGGAGGAGAGCATGAGAAGAAGGAAAGACAAGGAGGAGGAGAAGTCCTTGTTAATAGATTTCCTAAAACAGGTGTCTTGGATGTCCAGGTGGGGAAAGAAAGATTCCCCCCAATTCCTTAACCCAACCACCCTCCAGCTTCTGAAACATGAGGCACTCCTACATTATATACAATAGTGAACTTATTCTAAACAGAAAGTTTTCATTCTGTGTAGCCTCAAAGTTTAAACTCCCCTCCTCCTGTAAAAAACAAATCTCCAAAAAACCTCAAGACTTCAACAAGTACTGAACTCTTAGTTTGTTAAGAAGTTGTGCATTTTATGTATGGTTAAACAATGCTTTTTTGGAAAGAGGACACATGAAATTCAAAGTATCTTAAGTTTAATTTTAGTGTTCCATGTATTCTATACAGAGATCCTCTAAGAATTTCTACGTTCTTTTAATGCTTCAAGAACAACCATCATGATTCCCAAGGAGAAGTATAGCAATGCTGGAAATTCTGTGTTCCTACATATTACCAGTTTTATCTTTTCCAAGAGTTTCAAACTGTCACATGGAATACATTTGTGGGAAGGCTAGAAAACACTGAGCTCTTAGTAAAACCTATTCCTTAACATAAATGAATTTTCTGTCAGTGGGCTGCTGAAATTGTCATGGAGACTCAAGAACAGAAATGAAAGAGAAAGTAAAGTCACTAAAGACTGCCTAGAAGCTGGAAAACAGTATGGTGGGCTCTCAAAACTGTAAAAACCTTATCATATGATCCAGTAATTCCACTACCCCCCAAAAATACAAAATTCTCTTTACCCCAAAAATACGAAAATACTGATTCAAAAAGAACTCCTTATGTTTACTGCAGTATTATTTACAATAGCCAAGGGGCGCCTGGGTGGCTCAGTCAGTTAAGCATCCAACTTTGCTCAGGTCGTGGTCTACCGGTTTGTGGGTTCGAGCCCTGCTTCACGCTCTGTGGTGACAGCTCAGATCCTGGAGCCTGCTTTGGATTCTGTACCTCCCTTCCCTACTTGCTCTCCATCTCTCTCCAAAAGATAAACATTTCTTTAAATTTTTAAATAAAGCTTTACAACAGCCAAGATATAAAAGCAACCCAAGTATTCATTCATAGATGAATGGATAGAAAAGATGTGGTATGTGTATATACATATATATACATATAATGGAACATTATTCAGCCATAAAAAAGAATGAAATCTTGCCATTTGCAATAACATGGTGGATCTAGAGGGTATAATGCAAAGTGAAATAAGTCAAAGAAAGACAAATATCAGATGATTTTACCCATATGTGCAATTTTCATTTTTTTACATTTATTTATTTTGAGAGAGAGAGCATGAGAGCACATGGGAGGGGCAGAGAGAAGGGGATAAAGAGAATCCCAAGCAGGTTCCACACTCTCTGCATGGAGTCCAATGCAGAGCTTGAGCTCACAAACTGCAAGATCATGACCTGAGCTGAAATCAGGAGTCGGACACTTAACTGACTGAACATTCTAGGCACCTCTCACCAATTTAAGAAATAAAACTAATGAACAAAGAAAAAAAAGGAGCCAAAAAACCCCAGACTCTTAAAGATAGAGAACCAACTGGTGGTTCTCAGAGACAAGGTGGTTAGAGGATGGGTAAAATAAAGGGAAGTAAGAGCACATTTACTACAATGAGCACTGAGTAATGTACAGAATTGTTGAATCATTGTATTACACACATGAAACTAACACTGTACGTTAATTATACTGGAATTTTTTAATAAAAAATAAAATCTTTTTTAAAAGACTGCCTATATCTACCTAGGCAATGACTCATATATAAATATATATAGTGTGGTCAAAAAGGTAAGGAGATTAAAATTATTGAGACCCATACTCTGCCTATCCATGTGTCAAGAATTTTACATGTATCAATTTGGTCAGAAAATTTATATATGTGCTTTAATTTCCAACCATTTACTTCACCTCTTTAAGCCTCATTTTACTCATCAGTAAAACTGGAGCAAATATCCTTACCCCAGTTATCATAATGGATTGTTAAACAGATCCAATGTATGCATAAATGTAAAAAATGTTTCAGAAACTCACAGGCAAGGGGCTGTGCTGGTGACAGTGGCATTTGATGGCTAAGCCCCCATCTGAGCTCTCCAAACATTCAGGGCAATGTTCTGTTCTTTGCTTTGCTGCTCCTCTGAGAATCTCAAGCTGGAAGCTAGCATACTTTTAAATGCAGCTCTGCTCGCTTCAGGACACAAATCCACTCTGTAAAAGATAAATTGAAGCTTGTTCCTAAAAGTACACTGGAAGCTACCAAGGGAGAAGACTTATCAAAGAGAGGACATCAAGATGTCACTCATTCTTCCCATCTGTACCTGTGATTGAGAAAAATGTTTCCTTTAACACAACTTGATATTTGAAAAGAAAATGACAAAATGAGATCTCTTCCCTTCATCATTTACATTATGCCATAGGGGTACATATTTGATCTAAGACATTTTGATTTATGCCAGTTGTTAGGATGCACCCAATAACAGAATCAGTCTATTCCTAGGAAATGTGTGTGTAGATATATATACATACATATCCATATGTATGTGTATGTGTTAGATCAAGTAACGCTCTTGTTCAAAAGTACCCAAATGTTTCCTATCATATTAAGAATGAGATACAAATTCTTTACCATGGTAGGTCTACAAAGTGGCCCTTGAACGGCTCTCCAACTGCATTTTCTGTGAAATTCCCCATAACTCACACTGCCCAAACACACTAGCAACTCACACTGCCCAAACACACTAGCTTCCTTGTTCCTTGAGCACATTAATACACCTGTCTTGAAGGCTTGGCTTTTACTGTTCCTTTGGTGTGAAATATTGTTCTGCCTGTATTCCATGGTTCAGTCCTAGTCCTCCTTCAGGTGTCTCCCTCAATGTCACCTTCTCAGATGTGCTATCTAAACATCCTATCAAAAATAACACCAAGGGCGCCTGGGTGGTTCAGTTGGTTTAGCCTCTGACTTCGGTTCACATCATGATCTCACGGTTCTTGAGTTCAAGCCCTACATTGGGCTCTGTGACGACAGTGTGGAGTCTCCTTCAGATCCTCCATCTGGCCCTCTCTCTGTCCTTCCCCCTTCTAAAAATTTTTTAAAAAGATAACACCCTTGGTTACTCTTCCACTTACTTTCCTTATTTTCCTTCATCTCACTTATCACCTTCTGAAAATACATTATATATTTATCAGTTTATCTCCTCCACTGGAATGCAAGTTACACAAATGCAGGACTTTATCTAGTGTGCCTGGCATTATTCTAGGCACTAACTATGAATACAGTGAACAAAAAAGACAGTCAATAGGTATTGTGAACAAAAGAGAGGAGAAAACATTCCCGAGAGGAAAAGATTGAATGCACATCTCCAGGTCTTTCCCAATCTCAGGTTATTTCAGCATAGGCTCTCAAAAAACCACATCTTTTTCTTTCAAAGAGTTGGTCTATACGTATTTATGAATTTATTAGTAGATGAGTGCCTGTCTCCCCACTAGGGCTAAAAGCTCCGTGAGAAGAGAGATCACTCTCTTTTTTATTTATATTTGTCTCCCCAGCTCCTTACAGTGTGCATTGCATATGATAAACATTTGCTGATTGAGCAAATGTAGCACTGATGAATGCCTGTCTGGTAAGGGCCCAGTTACGGCCTACAGCTGAATGCTTGCCCTCCGCTACTGAACAAGACAAAAGGCTTCCCCATGAAATAATTCCCATTACTTAAAACAGTCATTTATTTTTGTCATATGCCTTCTTTTGGAATCGAGGTGTCTAGGAAGCATAACATGGATAAGAGTAGATTGGCATTTAGATAGCCTGGGATTCAAAACCTGATTCTCTCACCTATTAATCTCATTTAAAAGTTTATATATTTATCAGAGTTTTCATATACAAAATGGGTATCTCCATACCTATGTTTTAACAGCATGAAGCCAAAATAGCTTCATGTATGTTTAATCTGAAGACAAACTATGGCCCCTCTGGGCCAGTCTCTGTGCTGTCCAGCCCTAAAATTAAACTTCAGAATTATGAAGAGAACCCATTCTTTCACATACATCATTAAAAACATGTATTTGAAAGGATCAAATTCCTGATTCACAGTCACCTCTCAGGAATCCTGTGGCCATGGCAGATCCCTAAGAGGACTTTCTCAAACTTTCCACCAGTCCCATAACTCTTTCTCCTTCTCTTTTTCTTTCACCTTCATCATTCCACCGTATTCAGGCTTTTTATTGTGATCTCCTGTTCCCCTCCCCAGGTTCCCTTCCCCCTCTCTTCATCCAGGCCTCACAGTTACCAAGGGAGATCCAGCTAACAAGAACATAATAAAACAAGCAAAAAACTCACCAAGTTGGCAGAATCAGAAGAAAGCAACACCAAAAATTACATAAATCTTATCCCTCAAACTAAAAACCAGAGAAGAAAGGTACTGGCTTAGGTCCCTCAGCTAAGAAACATTGCAGTGAAGATTAAAGCTCGGGTGTGATTCTGGGGACATACCCAACCTTATTGGGAGTCTGTGAAACCCCAAATCTGCCTACAGCTTAGGTTCACCTGAGATCACATCCTTGTCAATGAAGCAGGAGGGAGGAAGTTTACACTGCTTCATTCCTTTTGGTCCCTTTTTGGAGGATTCTAACTAAGTAAAGAAACATGAGACATTCACATATGCATTTATATTTACTCCTTTCAACTGGTGGCCTCCAGAAAGAGAGCTCAGTGGCAGGGTTTGATTTAGCAGCAATCAGCTCGTTGCCATGTTAGCTCTGTTTAAAAAGGGCAAACCACGTCCATCTGCTCTAGCCCATCGCGTGCTGTGCCGATTTGGTGAGGTTTATCATCTGTCTCTAATAGCAGTGGGCCCCAGAAATGGCACAGAGCAATTTTCTGCTTTCATTTCCGCAGCACTTGAGAAAAATATGGGGGCATTTTTTTAGTCTGAAGCAATATTTCTTAATGTTTTTATCTCTAAGAACTGCTACTTAATTCTCTCCTTGACTCACTTTCAAAGTTTAAGGCAAAGTAGACGATCTGGTGGTCCAGTTCTGACCAGGAGGAATAAAAAGGGGAGCCAGGGGGCTGAGTGAGGTACTCAAGATAGGGAGACTGAGAAAGTAAGTCAGCCCAATCACAGAGCCATTTCTGGCTAAAGTAGTTCTTCTGAAACAGAAATACTTCCCCATCCTTCTATCTGGCACAAGTCTGACTGCAGAATTATTTCCTTGACTTGTGTATGTTCGGTGGCTCAGCTTCTGGCATTTCTTTTGTCTTTGTCATAAATGTTAACATTTCTATCCATCTTTTTAAATTTAAAAGTTTAGAGGCACTTGGGTAGCTCAGTCAGTTAAGCATCCGACTTCAGCTCAGGTCATGATCTCATGGCTTGTGGGTTTGAGCCCCTCACAGGGCTCTGTGCTGACAGCTGAGAGCCTGGAGCCTGCTTCAGATTCTGTGTCTCCCTCTCTCTCTGCCCCTCTCCCACTTGCACTTTTCTATCTCTCAAAAAAAAAAAACAACATTAAAATAAAAAAGAAATTTAGAAGTTTATATTCTAAAAGCATAGCAGCTAGCTTGTTTAAGCTCTTAACATTGAAAGAGAGCTGCTAAAACTTTTCATTGCTTGCAATCTCCTAAATCACACATTCTTAGTTGACATAAAGTGGCACATGCTATTTAACTTGCTGCGGTCAAGTAATATACTCATCTTTCAAAGTCACTTAATTTTCCTTCTACTGCCTATGCTCTAAGGCTTCCACAAACCTGGAGGTTTATTTAGCTAACTATCTGTGATTGTCCACATACTTTATTTACAAATCCTTCACTTAGACATGATATTCCAATCAGTACCCATGTAGCTTAATATTAAGATGCTATTGAATAACTGATAGAAGTTTGTTCCTTGGTTTCCTAACAGTAGATCTAATGTTTACCCTTTAGATGGCAACCAAAATTGACCTCAGGACTTGGAATCCCACTTCAAATTCCAAACAGAGTCAACAATCCCCTTATGGCTCAGCCCTCATAAAAACGCAGATGTCCTGACTTGATTCCATTAAACCAGGTGGTTGCTGCCTTCCTAACGTCTGTCAATAAAGGGGTTCCAGGCACAATGTGGAAGTATGTGCCTTGGAAACAAGGAATTCTTGAATAAGTTCTTTTAAGCAGTCAGTTTTCTCTACTGACCCTTCTAACACAGAAATACAGGGCAATACATTAAGGAAAGGAGAGAACCCGTAACATGAGGCCAGTGAGAAGTGAGTAAAAAAGTACAAGAAAGAGAAAGGAAGAGGAAGAATAAGAGGAAAAGCTAGTTCCACATCTCTCCTCAAAAATACACACACGGTCCTTTCAACAGGCTGGCAAGGTTCAGTCACTGAAGCAGCTCTTTGAGACCATCCAATTCAAACCCTCCCTGGCATTGATTAACTGTGAACTACTGAGAAATTATATGGCTTTTAGAGCCAGCTTTCCCAAATTCCCACCAGTGCTCTTCTCACTCTACCTTGGTACCTTTTACCAAAATTTTAAACTTACATCAATCAAGGGGTGCCGGGGTGGCTCAGTCAGTTAGGCTTCTGACTCTAGACTGCAGCTCAGGTCATGACCTCGTGGTTTGTGATTCAAGCCCTGCAATGGGCTCCATGCTGGCAGTTAGGAGCCTGCTTGGGGTTCTCCCTCTCCCTCTCTCTCTCTCGCTCTCTCTCTCACCCCCTCTCGCTCTAATAAATAAAATTTTTTAAATTAAACTTAAACTTAAGGAGAGCTTATTAACACTGAGCAAAATCACTTTGCATATAGTATTCAATTTAATATCAAAGCATTCCTTTTAAGCAGTCACTAGTACCATCTGAGGAAGGCCACTTACCATCCCTGAGGTCTCCCTGAACCCACCCGCTGCGGGAGCTGGATCTGCATACAATCAGGCTGCCTCTCATATACTTTCTCACACACCGTGATTTGAGCTCAAACCTTCTCATTGGCTCTGCTACAAGAAAAACCACAGATGTTTCTACTCCAACACAATAAATAACATGCTTTTCTGGGGGATATATTTTAAAAACAAGCCCAAAACAGAGCTTTACAGAAGATGCAAACCTTTTTTAAACGAAAGGTATTTTCAGCAAAATGGAAAATCTCCCGTTCATTAGTAGTTTGGTGTGTGAAGACAAATTCTGGCAGGAAAGAATTTGGCTCGTTATGTAGCCATAATTTAAGAGTCATACCCAAAAACAGACAAGAGTTAGAAAAAAAGAAAGAAACCGCTTATAAGAAATTATCAACGAATATGGATCTATTATACTTTGAGTGGAAATAATCTATTTATAGCACACAAACATGTCATGTCTTCTTGGCTATTTTACGCTCCCATTTAGGAACTTTGAAAAAAGAGGGTGGAAAATAGTGATTGCAAATAGTCTGATTATCTTGACAACTGCCAACCAGCCTCTCAGGCTCTATGCTCTTGCAAGCCTCTTCAACAACCCCATGAAATTCGGAGCATCGCTCGGCTCCACGACCTACAGGGAAATACAATTCTCGTCAGGAGCTACCTGCGGCTGATGCAGCTGACAAATGTTATCTAATCAAGTCTATAAGCATCTCAGACAGGTGCGTCTCTCCCCCAACCTAGGAAATCGCTCTGAATAATTCATTAATGTGTTTCTCTAAGCAAACATACCTGAGGAAAAGAATATCATGTTGTGGCACTTCTTATGTAGAAAAAGTAAGGGCTTTAGGATCCTCAAAATCTCACAGGAAACATCACAAAACCTTTTTTTTCTGCTAAAAAGAAATCAGCATTAGGGAAATGTGGGCCTTGCCCCTCTCTAACCAACCTCCTAGCTGATTTCCACATCCATACCTTGGCGCTATCCTGCTTTTTTTTTTTTTTTAATGTTTTATTTATTTCTAGGAACGAGAGAGAGAGAGAGAGACAGCATGAGCAGGGGAGGGTCAGAGAGAGAGGGAGTCACAGACTCTGAAACAGGCTCCAGGCTCTGAGCTGGCAGTCAGCACAGAGCCCGATGTGGGGCTCGAACCCACGAACCACGAGATCATGACCTAACCAAAAGTCGGACGCTTAACCAACTAAGCCACCCAGGTGCCCCTATCCTGCTTCTAAGATAATGTTCTCCATTGGATTAAACCCGTTTCTTTTTTTTTTTTTAAGTTTATTTATCTTGAGAGAGACAGAGACAGCACAAGCAGAGAAGGGACAGAGAGAAAGGGAGGAACAGAGAATCCCAAGAAGGCTCCATATTGTCAGTGCAGAACTGATATGGGGTTTGAACCCACAAAGCTGTGAGATCATGACCTCAGCTGAAACCAAGAGTCAGATGCTTAACTGAGCTACCCAGGCACTCCCCCTCTTTTTTTTTTTTTTTTTTTTTAATGTTTATGTATCTATTTTGTGAGAGAGACGGGTTGGGGGAAGAGCCAGAGAGAGGGAGAGAGAGAATCCCAAGCAGACTTCACACTACCAATGCAGAGCCTGATTCAGGGCTCAAACTGACAAACCATGAGATCATGACCAGACCCAAAACCAAGAGTCAGATGCTCAACTGACTAAACCACTCGGGCACTCTGAGTTTAAACCAATTTCTAAGTGAACATCCTCTCCACACAGACATGAGCACACTCACTTTGGAGCTCCTGGCAGATGGTGCCTCAGATCATTTCACTGCCCACATGAGAAGGGAGTCCAGGGAAAGGGAGACCAGCCCCTCTGGTCCCAGCCTCTTTGCTCTGACTTACACCCTCACTTGCCACTACCACTGGAAGCTGGCTTGCTTGAGCTCTGACCCTTCAGATCTCAGACCAGAGTGGGCATGGGATATGTTTCCCCCTCCTTAGGCTCCAACACAAGTTGCTTCCTTTTATCAGGGATTCACAAATGTTAGTACATACCTGGAGAGCTTGCACAAATACACATCGCAGCGCCCCAGCCCAGAGTTTCTGATTCAGTAGTTCTGGAGGGGATCAGAAAGTATGTATTTATAACTTCCCAGGTGATGCTACAGGGGATCACATTTTTAAGAACCCTGAGTTATATTCATATTTCCCTCACTGGCTTGTTCTTAAGAATCACCTGAGAGTAGGTGGGGGTGGGGGAGAGCAGAGAATGCAAAGTTTCAGACCCCTCTCCTGGGGATTCCCATTCAGTAAAGCTCTTGTTTTCACAAGGTCCCCAGATGTTTACTATAAACAGGCACGTGGGAGGTTTTGTGCTGTCAAGAGCAAAGTACAGCTCTGAACTACATGTTTCATGTCATCACAATTCGGGGAAATGGGTGATGCAGGTGAAGAATATCTACTACCACAGATCACTGGCATGCTCACATTCATCATTTATATACTGGACTATTCCATAGCAGTTGCACTAAACTGTAAGTTTTTTGAGGGCAAGGCTTTATGTCTTTCCTCCCAGATTTGCACAGTAAAGAATAGTAAAAAGAAGGAAGTTACAGAGGAAGGGATGGAAGGAAGGGGGGCAGCTTTAAAAAAATACATAAGCCCAGGCTCAACCTTATGGTAATTCTGATTTAATGGGGATGGAGTGGGATCCAGGCATTGGTAGTTTCAGAAAGAATTCTAGGGAATTCAAATATATAGCCAAAATTGAGAACCACTATGATCTGCGGTTCTTAGAATCAGCATCTCTGTTTTGTGTTAAAGTGAAAAGAGCAGAGAAAGACTAAGGTTCTAGCTGAGCCCTATCATGCTACATGTATCCCACTGGGCAAGTCACATAATCTCTCTAAATTTTAATGTCATCATCTATAAAATGAGGATAAAATATCTACTGCATTCAATTACTCATGAAGAGTAAATGAAATAAGAGCCTCCATTCAATCCACTCCTTTACTCATTCATTACTTCATTCGCTTAACAAGTATTTGTGGCTCACCCACCACATGCCAAAGACTGTTACAGGCCATATGGATGGTGACAGACCAACACATCTCTGCCTTTGTAGGAGTTAGCCACGTCCTGGAAATATAGTTCATGTTGCACGAATGCTTATCACAACCATTATCCAAATTGGAGGTAATGACCATTACCTACTCAACATGAAATGCTAGAACAGAAAGCAACATTCTTCACACATTCCCAAGAACTATTCAAATTAAAAATTATAGTGTAGTTATGATTATAGTTGATACTATATTTATATGATGCATATTACAAATTTGAAATTCATTTATTTTTTCCCTTTTCTGTCCACAACTGAAAGGGTGATATGGCCGTGGAATCACAGAACATAAGACCTGAAGAGGATGAGTCCCTGACTGGCTGAGTTGGAAGAGCATGCCACTTTTGATCTTAGGGTCATGAGTTCGAGCCTCACATTGGATGTAGAGATTACTAAAAAGAAAATAATTAAACTTAAAAAAAAAAAAAAGACCTGAAGAGGATCATAGAGACCATTCAATAAAACTCCTTCATGATATACATGAGAAGTTCACAGCCATTGGAAGTGAAGTTCCCTTCTGTTTATGTGTGAGTTCTTTCAGGTCAGGCTTGGAATGTTTTTCATCAGTGAACACTATATAAGTGCTTGATCAGTGCCTTACAGACTGTAGGTTTTAAATAACTGTTTGTTGGCTAAAAGAAAGAATGAAAAATGTATAAAGGTCAATGGTAATCTTTGTTTAAGGATTGCACATTGAACCTTAGGTGGCCAAGTGGGCAGCTTTTCAATTTGGTATTTTAATACACGACAAAAAGCCTATAAATATCTCATCTTCTCTGAAATAGCACCATAGGTAAGCATGTTATAGTATTAAATACATTTATAAGAAATAAGTCTCTTTTCAATGTAAATTAATAAATTTCCTTTTCACCATATTTTTAGCTATCTAGGTCCTTAGCCTTTACTTAATGATGATGCACTTGATTAAATAAAATGAAAGAAAAATGAAAGTTCTTTCAGACATTAAAATGAATAATGAGTTTAGACTTAATCCAAAAGCAATTTAACTTTAAACATTCATATGAAATTAAATGAGCCATTGAATTTGCTATATAAGCAAGCATTAATCTTATCACACTATGAAAACTAGAAAGTTATACAGTGACCCATTAATTTCAGAGCCTAATACAAGGTCTGTTTAATGCCTGTACTCCATTAAAAAGTCTGATTCCACAATATAAGTGCTTTTTCATAAAAGTTTAAACCCAATTCATTTTTTTTTACTGCTCCAATCATGTGATAATCGACTCTGACAAGATTATGGCTGCAAATCTGACTATGGTATGTAATGTTATGTGAAACAAATTTTGCTTATGGCCTGCTTCCATCAAAAGAGAGGGCATTTATATCATTGGCAGGAATGTGAACATAAATTATTATAGCCCACTCTTCCTCCATCCAAGGGTGTTTCCTCTGAATAAAGTAGTTTATAATTCTCCCATTGCATGGATAGAGATCCCTGTGATGTAGAAGTAAAATTTCTTCAGAGTCACACAAGCCAACAGTGGCATTCCAGTACACATCAGTCATATGCTAGAAGCAGATACAGTTCAATGTTGAAATCAAACAATGTATGTTTATTTTTACACATTTAAAATATTTCTTTCTCCATGTAAAAAAACTGAATCATGATTTCATCAGAAATTCTTACATCCCAACTTTAGACTCCACATCCAACAAACCCATAATGCTGGTAAAACCACAGTTGAATAAGAGGTAAAGAAAAAAAAAGCAGCAGTTTTGTGCTTATTACCTTATAAAATGTGTAGATGAATGGAAAATCCATCCTTGCCATTCTGCATGACATTTCATGAATGTTGGAAGATCTGGGGGAGAGGACAAGTAGAAAAAGTGAAATATATGTATTTTGCTGGCAGGAAGGGTCATAGTCAATTTTATTACATGCCATATGACAAATTGATGGATTATTTCATAATAACAAAGAGGGGACCAAAGAAGTAGAATGTGTCAAGTTATGATCAAAGTGGTGGGATTAGATTAAGGAATTACATAGTTTACCTATTTTAAACTCTCATTAATAAATATTCGTTCTTATTATTTGGAGAATGGCTAATAATTCACCAGTGACCTGATATTTGATATTTGAAATTTGCAGCAACAAATTTAAACAATGAAGCCTATTATTAATGAAGAAGGATTTTGCAGTGTAAGAGAGGAAATCACTGCAGAATTTTTTAACTAAAATAAGCATGGTTTACAATCTAAATTTATTCACCCTTGGGCTGGCATTCAAGGCCTCTATCAGCTGCCTCCTAAATACAGAATATGGGAGGAGGCGAGTCCTGTGTCATTCATTCAGCCTTAGGGATATTCCTATCATTTGGGATTTAGCAGTTTAACCCCATCTCTGCATTTAATTCCCTCCCAATCTAGTGCATGAATGGCTGCCAAAATAAGGCCACTCAAGACCTGCTCCCACCAATCTAGTGGCTTAAGCCAGACCAAGCACTACTCACCAGGCCAGCACAACAGTCCTCAAGGGAATCCTGAAGGAGGCTTAGCAAAAGTATGTTTTATTTCCCTATATTCACCAAAAAACTTAAGCTACTTACACAATCTCTAAGTATTCATGGACCCTTAGTGATGAATACCTTAACATTTATAGTTTTCCTAAAAGAAGAAATGAAGATTCATAATTCTCCACTTTACAAACTAATAAACATAAGTTTTGGAGTTTAAAACTTTAAATAAAAGAGAGTTGAGTGTCAAACTCGCTTCTGTCTATAATGTCCAAGCAAGTTATCACTGTTGGAAATATTTCCTAATTTGAGAACTAAAACCCCTTCATATCTTGGAAGGCCCCTCCTTTCATGAGTCTTAGTGAGATACAGGGCTTCCGAATATCCTGCCAATAAGTAATCATTTTTTCATAAATTAGACAGAGTTGCTTCCCATCATCTGCAACCAAGAACTCTGAGTGACATGTTATGTCCTTAAAACTCCATTTCCCTATCTCTGAAATTGGGGATATTATGACCTGTGCTGCCACCTCATGAAACTGAAGGGGTTAAATGACATAACAGAAATTAAATTACCTACAGGATTGACAAATGTCTTCCACAAGACTCTGTGCTTCCCTCTTAACATTCTCTGAAAATATTAAGAAAACATATTTCACAAAAATCTCCTAGTTTTTGTCAAAATGGAAATGATCTATTTTTAAACAGCTATTGTCAAGATCAAGTGAAATCATATATGTAAAAATAAGAATCCAATGCGTAGCATATCAGATGCACTCAAAAACATTTTTCTTCTTTCCTTATAATAAGAGAAAAAGAATGATCCAATTTCAAACTTTATGACAATTATCAGCCATCCAAAACCATAGAATGTCTAGTTGAATACACTTTGCAAGTACAATCAAAGCTGTATCAAAAACCAGAAATAATGTAAATTGATAAGAATATGAAAATATAATCACTTCTTCCTGGTTTATGTTCTCTTATTAGCTGTAGGATCTTTTTAACTCACTTAACCTCTTTGATCCTCAGTTCCTTTATTTGTAACACAGGGAAAATTACATCTACCTCTCAAAGTAACAATTAGGATAGAAATACAGAAAGTAGAGGCCACAGTTTATAAAACTCTTACATATTGTGCAGAGACTATTTACCATCATTGTCATCAACTTAATATTTACTGAGATGTACCTGGCTCTAAGAACCATCATATGTACACACACACACACACACACACACACACACACACGTGTACATTAAATTTACCCACCCACTGTAAATATACTAGGCTGAAAATATAAAATACAAGTATAATGATACGGCTTTTATTTTTTCTCTTGACAAAATTCCCAGCAACAAGAGATGTTGCCAATAATGTAGTGGCCCCTTGCTTAAGATCAACAGGACAGTGCTGTTAGGACTCCAGCAAAAACCAGGAATTAAAACCAGGAATTAAACCATGTTAATTTCAAGCTTCATTAGAACTTGGGCAAGCATGCCTGTGAAGACCACCTGAGAAAAGAATACACCTAGCCAAGCTCTCATTCACTATTAACCACACTCTGGGTTTACCACAGCAAAACACAACTCCATTATCCTATGGACTTCTTACTTGGAGTAAGTCAGGTTTTCTTTTGCATTTATCTTGAATCTCTTATCATAAGTTAAGATAATCAACTGATTATCATATTTGCTGGACTGTATCAACCAAAACTTTAATATAATAAACCAATGATTGATGACAGACAGATACTGATCAATCAATTGACAGATCGATCATACCTAATAGCATTTTAGCTACTTGACTCTATGTGAGGTAAGCTATGGAGAATTTTATTCTTTAGTTTGCTCCAAATCAATAATTTCTCAAAAACATGGCCTCTGAGAAAATGTACTTCCAACCAATAAAACTTAAACAGAACAGTCCTTGAAGGCAACTCATTAAACTTTACAAATGTAGGGTGAAACAACTTCCTTAATGTGGAAAATTGTGACTAAATAATAGGACAAAACCATGAGGAAAATTGAGATATTTTTTATTAGTCTTTCTTAAAGGCATCATAAATTATGTATATTTTAAACAAAATTATTAAAATCATTTTTTTGGGGGGCGCCTGGGTGGCTTAGTCGGTTAAGCGTCCGACTTTCGCTTAGGTCATGATCTCGCGGTTTGTGGGTTCGAGCCCCGCGTCAGGCTCTGTGCTGACTGCCAGCTCAGAGCCTGGAGCCTGTCTCACAGTCTGTGTCTCCCTCTCTCTCTGACCCTCCCCTGTTCACGCTGTCTCTCTCTCTCTCCTAGAAATAAAAATAAAAATATTTTTAAAAAAATCATTTTTTTGGAAGTCTTTCTTAAACACTCAGGTTAAAGGTACTCTATAGAAAGATCATCACTGTAAAAGGGTGTGCTTATCCAGGATTAAACATATAAGGATGCTATTAGGGAAAACACCTATGTGAGAGAAAACATAGGGAGCTAAAAAGGCTGGGCAAACCATCTGAGTACAAAGCACTCTGATCTCAAATGAAGGAAAGGAGGAAAGAAGGTTGGGTTGAGGCATCTTAGACTGCCATGCAGTCATAGGAAGTTTTGGCAAGACCATCAGGGAGTCCTCAAGCCAAAACTGCCATCAGAAGAGTCCCACACCTCCTTGGAATAGACCCACCTTACTATTCCTGCCACCGTCCTTCACTGTCTGGGAGCAGCTGGTGGGCAACATCCCCTGAACCCACAAGCTTGGATTTCAGAACGCAGCAGCTGATGCTCTTGGTCAATTACTCATAGAGATTTGCAAGGCACAATCTCATGGCTGCCACTAGGGCATTTCCAGTTAAATATATATTTAAATATAATACATAGGACATTTCCAATTAAGTATATATTTCACATACATATTATATATACATACATATAATACTATATATGTTATATATATGTTACACACATAAACTTTTCATTTATTTCATTAATATGATGATCACTGTGAAAAATAATTTCACTGTAGTTACTAAATACACCCAAGGGGGAAAATATCTTCATTTGCTCCAGCTACTGTGTTTGATGAGACCTGTTTCTTGACTTAATGGTTAGCTAAGTGAAATATACTTTCTCCATCTCTCTCTTAGCCTCACAAGGAAAAAGAGCTGTTAAAATATTTTTTTAATGTCTGGAACAAAAATTGTTCTGTGTTTATTAACAGGCAGAATAACTATTGCATTAAACACTAACGCATATCAGTGTGGCTCACTCTCTCATCTTTCGTTTCCTTGTTCAGTGTGGGTGGATTGGTAAACTGACTAAGAGTCTGAAACCTGAGGGTTCCTTCATCATTTTTTAATCTCCTATATACTTCAGCAACCCACAGGGCAATAAAGTCCTGCAGTCTAGATTTGGGATTTGAAACTGAAACTGGCAGTCTCATGTAAGCCTTAAGCCTAAGATATATGCCCCAATTTTCCTTTCCCAAAATGCTGCTCTGAGGAACAATGAACCCTAGTCCAACTAAAAGTGCACTTTGTTTCCATTTCATATTACTCATTGTGTTCACTTCTTCTGAAGGAACCTCAAATAGACAGAGATACTTCAGTCTTGGGATATAATTCCATTTTAGTACTAACTTGCTATTATAGATTATAATAAATTAAACATTTGCTTATAAATAATATACCAAAAATGACATCAGCAAGATAGAGACTAGGAGATCCCAGCCCTTACCACACCTACACACAATGATAAAGTCAACTATCCATGGGTGAGAATAGCTCAGAAAGAACCCTGGAGTGTAGTTCAAGGGCCACAGTGATCCAGAGGAGCACAGAGAATGGGAGTGACAATATATCAAAGGGGTAAGAAGCATTCTGCCTGTATTCCCCCACCCCCACCCCCAGCCTGGCATGTCACCATAAGGAATCTTGTCGGCCACAAGTTCCTCCCGTGGAAGAAGTCAAGTGGAGGACCTCAGCAATCTTTGCCACTGAGAATCACAGCAATCCTAGCTGCCACTGCAGAGAAATCCCACAGTCTTCATGCAGACGCCAGCTGCTGGCCCTGCCTCGAGCCAGAGGCACTGCATTCCCTTAAGATGGAGCTGCCAAGTGTCCATCAACAGATGAATGGATCAAGAAGATGTGGTTTATCTATACCATGGAATACTACATGGCAATGAGAAACAATGAAATCTGGCCATGTGTAGCAACATGGATGGACCTTGAGGGTGTTATGCTGAGCGAAATAAGTCAGGCAGAGAAGGACAAATATCATATGTTTGCACGTATAGGAGGATTAGGAGGAACTTGACGGAGGAACAAGGGGGAGAAGAAGGGCGGAAATGGTGGGGGAAAGGGAGAGAAGCAAACCATGAGAGACTCTTGAATGCTGACAAAAACTGAGGACTGATGGATGTGGGGGGGAGGGGGGGATGGGCATAGAGGAGGACACTTATGGGGATGAGCACTGAGTGTTATGTGGAAACTAATTTGACAATAAACTATTTGTAAAAAAAAAAAAAAAAAAAGAAGGAGCTGCCAAGAGGCACCTCTCCCCTCCTTAGAGTCAGAAATACTTCTTCTTCCACCTCAGTCCCAGTGATGCCATGCCCCTGTGCTTAAAAACTGATGCCCACCATGAAGCATGTGCCTACATACTGCTCCTGGCACCCACTAATTCCAACACACATATACCCACTTGCTCACTGGACCATGCACCCACTGCAGCTGCAGACATGCACCCACAGAACCAGGTGCTTGCTAAGCAGTATGTACATCTACATGCCCACCAGACTCAATATGCATGCCTCCTGCAGAATGCACCTGTAAGCCCCCAGAACGGGCACCCCCATGCATCCCCCAACATAGATCTAGATAAGGAGCCACTACTCAACTCACCCAGCTGACATCCTTACACCAGGCCGTAGGAGGTCTTTCCATACCTCAGCCAGGGCATAATATTCTTCAAATATGAAAACAATGGGGCACCTGGGTGCCTCAGTCGGGTAATCATCTGACTTCAGCTCAGGGCACGATCTCACAATCCATGGATTTGAGCCCTGTGTCAGGCTATGGGCTGACAGTTCCAGAGCCTGGAACCGCTTCAGACTCTGTGTCTTCCTGTCTCTCTGCCCCTCCCCCATATGCGCACGCTCTCTCTCTCTCTCTCTCTCTCAAAAATAAAGTAACATTAAAAACAATGTAAAAACAAAAATGCGAGACTGCCAGGAACAAGAAAAACCAAGGAACCATGACACCACCAAAGGAACATAATAATTTCATAACTTGCTATAACCAACCTCAAAGAAATGAAGATCAGAAAAAAGCATGAGTGGAAAAAAAAGAGCCTAAGTAATTTATGGGATACACATTATGGGAAGAAGAAGAGAAGCTTATTAAAGGAAGCTTTATTTCCTTATTAAGTAATAATAATATTAATAAGTAAATAAGTTTAATAAGTAAAAAGCTTATTAAAGGAAGAATGGCTAAAAATTTTCCCAAATTTTAAGAGAGAAATCAATATCCAGATTCATGAAGCCCAGAAGACCTAAACAAGATCAACCCACCAACCTACCAAGACATATGATAATTAAATTGTCCATAGACATGAGCAAGGAAATAATTTTGAAAGCAGCAGAGAGAAGTGACTCACCACGTATACGGGAAGCCCCATAAGAATATCAGTGCATTTCCCAGCAAAAATTTTTCAGGCCAGGAGAGAGTGTGATGATATATTCCAAGTTCTAAAAGGAAAGCAGTACCAAACAAGAATTCTATACCTGGAAAAATGACTCTTTAAAAATGAAGAAGGGTGGGGAGAAATGAAGGAGAAATAAAGTCTTTCCTAGACAAACAAAAACAGGGAATTTGTCACCACTGTCTTACCAAAAATGCTAAAGGGAGTTCTTCAAATTAAGAAAAACACCAGGGGCACCAGGGTGGCTCATTCAGTTGAGCATCTGACTTCCACTTGAGTCGTGATCTCGCAGTTCATGAGTTCAAGCCCCACATCAAGCGCTCTGCTGTCAGCGCCAAGCCTGCTTGGGATTCTCTGTCTTCCTCTCTCTCTGCCCCTCCCGCACTCACTCTCTGTCTCTCAAAAATAAACAAACATAAATTAAAAAAAAAAAACACTAAACAGGGGCGCCTGAGTGACTCAGTCGTTAAGCATCTGACTTTGGCTCAAGTCATGATCTCATGGTTTGTGAATTCAAATCCCACATCCGGTGAGCTCAAGCCCTGCTTCAGGTGAGCTCATGCCCCACTTCACTTTAAATGGATATAATAAAATTAAACGATTAATAATTAATAAACTAAGCATTTGAATAAAGATGTGAGTGAGTTTTAGGGGTGCCTGGGCAGTTCGGATGGTTAAGCCACCAACTCTTGATTTTGGCTCAGGTCATGATCTCATGGTTGGTGGGATGCAGCCCCACAGACAGGCTTTGTGCTGCCAGCATGGAGCCTACTTGGGATTCTCTCTCTGACCCTTCCCCATTCTCATGCATGATCTCTCACACTCTCTCTCTCAAAAATAAATAAACTTAAAAAAATAAAAGTAATAAAACAGAATAAAAATAGAGGAAATGGATGGGAAGAAATAAAAGTGAAAATTAACAAACTGAAAAAGAAATTGAAGAGAATAAGAACCCCATTGTTCCTTTCTTCAGTGTTTATTTATTTTTGAGAGAACGAGCTTGAGCAGGGGAGGGGCGGAGGACAGAGGATCTGAAGCAGGCTCCAAGCTGACAGCAACCAGCCTACTTGATGCAGAGCTCCAACTCAGGAACCTGTGAGATCATGCCCTGAGACAAAGTTGGACGTTCAGTCACCCCCCCACTATTGTGCCTTAATTAACATACTTAAAAGACAAGGTGTTCGAGAAAATAATCTGCACACAAAATTTTAAATAAATGCATAGCTTCCTTAAGAAAAAATAATTATCGTACAAAGTGGAAATTATTAATATAACATAAGTATCCCAATCCATATAAGTATCTGAAGTTTATTTATATTTAGAGAGAGCACGCGCATGCGCATGTGTGCTCATGGGGGAGGTCAGAGAGGCAGAGACAGAAAGCCAAGTACTGACAGCACAGAGCCTGACTCAGGGAATGCAGGGCTCAGTGTCATGAACTGTGAGATCATGACCGGAGCCAAAACCAAGAGTCTGCCACTTACCCAACTGAGCCACCAAAGCCCCCACAATCCATATTAAGTATCTAAATGTTATTACTCAAGGTCTCTGACACCCAGGTCAGTTTGATCAGAAGTTTTACTACCATGTGGGGATTCCTAGCATTTTGATGGATGAGTTACTTGAGAATTAATTATATATAACTCATATTTGATGTCTTCCTTTTTTAGAAACTACAGTTTTGGTTTTTTTAAAATAGTTTATTGTCAAGTTGGTTTCCATATAACACCCAGTGCTCATCCCCACAAATGCCCTCCTCCATGCCCATCACCCCCTTCCCCCTCCGCTCACCCCCATCAGCCCTTGATTTGTACTCAGCATTCAAGAGTCTCTCATGGTTTGCCTCCCTCCCTCTCTTTAAATATCTATGTCTAATTACTAGAACTTTCAAAATCAATCAGAGCAAAAGGCGAATGTTTCAGTATGCTTATCCTCTGAGGCAGGTGCTCTCATTGACATACTAAACCCTGACTCACAAATATAAGGTCCGTATAAAATTGCACCTCTTGAGAAAGGGGAGAAGTTTAGGGTAGCAATGTACATGATAAATTGAAATACAATATTTGCACGTTAAAACTCAACACTACCATTGGCTTTTTTTCACAGGGTACCCCCAATTCTAGTTTTGTACAGGGACTCATGAGTTTTCATAGGTGACTATATACATAAATGCATTATATATATTTATTTATAATTTGTTCACAGAAATGTCCCAGAAAGTAGTAATTTCAAAGGCTACGTTATCTTTCTTAACAAGGCTGTAAATGCCTACCTATATCCATGGTCTTTGTAAACAACTAAACTAGACTCCTTGGACCCACAGATCTAGGTAAAGCTACATGACTGAATTCTGGCCAGTGGAATACACATTTAAGTGATATTTGCCACTTTCAGGCCTAGACCCCTGAAGCCAGTATCATGTTGGTAAATACTGAATAACCACCCATTGGGGAGGGTGGTGGGGAAGTCCCGGTTTGTAGCATTTGCCAGTTTCTGTGATATAAATATTCCCACATGCCTAATTTCAAGGTACCAACATAACCTCACTAAACATGGAGTTGGAAAGATGTATTATATAGTATTTCTACCATACAAATATAATAAATACAAATAACCTCAAGATCTCAAATAATAGCAAAATGTAATAATGTAATTGGGAAATGATGAGTTTTGTTTTTAATATAAATTAGTTTAACTGTAAGTGCATATAATTTGATTTTTAATAATGGTCATATTTAAAAGCAAACTCAAAAAATTCCTTAAAGTTGAGCTCTCACAAGCCAGCATAAGCCAGCTCCAGCACACCACTGCTAAAAACCTTCATGTGATACTTCATACTCTCATTCTCTCCTTGTTCCCTAGTCAAATACATCCCTAGGATTCAGTGGAAGTTTGGGGATCTGTAGAACCACAAGAGTAAGCCTGGGTCCCTAACTGACTGCATGGGACAGAGATTCTCATCTGTCCTGATCCTACTCACCCACACTGGATGGAGAGTAAGAAATAAGCCCTAATGTGTTAAGATAAGTGGGGGTATATGTTGCAGCAGCTGATATTCACTACCCCGACTAAATCCACCATTATAAAAACAAATGAATTCTCTCATTCATCAATTCCCACATTTTGTGAACTGCCAAACCCAGTTGAGAATGTTTTATAAAATACACTCCTAAGCCCCTGGAGATTAAAATTTTTCAGGTGTAAGGTCCAAGACTTTTGGGAAAGTCTTAGCCAGGCTTGGGAACCCCTGATCCAGTTCTACCTATTTCTGCCCAGTTGTTTTAAACTAAAGCATCCTTACAGCTTTGCAGAGGAAAGTATTACCTAAAATAAATTTAAT
Source organism: Crocuta crocuta (assembly GCF_008692635.1). Taxonomy (NCBI): domain Eukaryota; kingdom Metazoa; phylum Chordata; class Mammalia; order Carnivora; family Hyaenidae; genus Crocuta; species Crocuta crocuta. The sequence continues at coordinate 916,061 of NW_027551573.1, forward strand.
AAGTTTATCTTAAATTCAAAATTGGGCAAAGTTTTTCTTTCATCCTAAAAATGTATTCAAATGGGGCGCCTGGGTGGATCAGTCAGTTAAGCATCTGACTTTGGCTCAGGTCATGATCTCACAGTTTGTGAATTCAAACACCTCATCGGGCTCTGTGCTGACAGCTCAGAGCTTGGAGCCTGCTTCAGATTCTATGTCTCATTCTTTCTCTCTGTCTTTCCCTGCATTGTGCTCTGTCTCTCTCTCTGTCTCTCAAAATTAATGTAAAAATATGTTTTAATGTATTCAAATTTATATATTGTTCCATAATAAATCTGTATTTACTTTAGAATTATAAAAATGTAAAAAAAATAGAATTATAAAAATGTTTCAAGTTACTTACCAGTTAGGTTTCTTAACTCCCTCATCTCACTCCCCAAAAACTGTGAAGTAAAAAAAATTAATGCTTCAGGAACACATGCCTAGTGGGGTCATATGATCCAGTGCTACATTTGGGAACCATTCCATATTCCAGTGCTCTAACCCCAGGGAATACACTCCTAATAAGCAGTTAACCAGGCTGCTTGAATACCTCCAGAGATGGGGAGCTTATTACTACTCAAGACAGGCTGCCTCTTCCATTATTGAATACTTCTGAACATTCAAGAGCTCTTCCTCAGAATGAGCTAGCATATAAATCTATTATTTCAAAACTTTAAATTTGTTCATTTTGCCCCCCACACACACAAATTAATTCCTACCCATATGATAGGCCTCTAGTCCTATAGGACAGCTATCATGTTCTACCACCCCTGATTTTTCTATTCCACAAGTCTAATAAAGTTTGTAGAAAAACAAAAATCTACTCCATTTGTCAAGGGAAAACAAAGAAAGATTCACAGAAAACATTTAGACTTATTCCTATAGTAAAAGTAGGGGGTTTATAGGTGAGGAGGGAAGTAGGTGCCTGAGGAGGAAACTGAGCAAAATTTCTGTTAAGGTTTGATATATTCAAGATCAAGCAGGGGCACCTGGGTGGCTCAGTCAGTTAAGTGTCAGATTCAGGTCATGATCTTGTGGTTTGAGTTTGAGCCCTGCATTGGGCTTTGCATTGAGACGCAGAGCCTGCATGAGCTTCTGTCTCTCCCTTTCTCTCTTCTGCCCCTTCCCTGCTCATGCACTCTCTCTCTCTCAAAAAATAAATAAATTTTTAAAAACTCGTTTAAAAAGATCAACCAGAAATTGAATTAAGACATGTAGATAGAGGACAATGACGGAAAAAAAGTTGTAAAGATAATGATAGTCATTTCTTGGCTGCAACAGCAGCATTGGGATCACCTGGGAAATTTTAGAAATATAAGGAAATTTTTAGAAATATAAGGAGTGGGGCGCCTGGGTGGCTTAGTCGGTTGAGCGTCCGACTTTCGCTTAGGTCATGATCTCGCGGTTCGTGGGTTCGAGCCCCGCGTCGGGCCCTGTGCTGACTGCCAGCTCAGAGCCTGGAGCCTGTTTCAGTCTGTGACTCCCTCTCTCTCTGACCCTCCCCTGCTCACGCTGTCTCTCTCTCTCTCTCTCCTAGAAATAAATAAAACATTAAAAAAAATTAAAAAATAAAAAGAAATATAAGGTGGGAGTGAAATTAGAAGTGACAGAGGTAGAAAGTGAAAGGCAAGATGTGGAAGAAAGACTAGGGACTGGAACGGGTGCTGTTATTTTTACTATACACAAAGGAGAGTCAGGACACTAAGTAGAGGGGATAAGGTATGAAATAGGAATAATAATAAAACTAAAAAAATACCAAACTGGGGCTCCTGGGTGGTTCAGTCAGTTAAGCATTCTGATTCTTGACTTGGGCTTAGGTTATGATCTCACAGTTCATAAGTTCGAGCCCCATGTTGGGCTCTGCACTGATAGCGAGGAGCCTGCTTGGGATTATCTCTCTCCCTCTCTCTGCCCTTCCTCCACTCATGCACACTCTGTCTCTCAAAATAAAAAAATAAACATTAAAATAATAATAATACCAAAGTATCAAACACTGGAGGGAAGAAAGAGCGGAGGTAAAGAGGTGGTCAGATGAACAAAATTTTCCTATTTCATGAAAGGGAGTAAATAATGTCTTATGTTGATAAAGGGAAAGAGTTGTAAGCATATAACTTAAAGTTATGGAATAACCACCAGAAGATCCTAGGGCTTCCTCTAGGCTGTGGGACTGGAGGTAAAGGTATTTTATTAAACTAAAATAAAAACACCACAGGCCCCACCCCAGACTTACAGAATCACACAATGTATTTTAATGAGATTCTCATTTGATGAACATGCACAGTAAAGTCTGAGAAGCACAGATATAAAAGACAAGCTAGAGTCTTGGAAAATGCTTTAGCACTCAGAGAAGAAACAGAAAATTTGATATCACAGACACAAAACCACAAGAAATGGTCATGGAAAAAATCATAACTTTTTTAGTTTTATATTGTTTTCATCTTCTATTACATAAAAAGTATATACTATAATATTGTCAGTGCTTACAGCTTCAAAGGTTATAGCCTCACTCTTTGTTATATCTAAGACTTTGAACATTATCTCGTCGGGAATGGGGAATCACTGAGCCAGAGAATGATATGGTTCTAGGACACCCCCTCTGGTACACATGGAAGTCAGAGCAGGAAATACAGTGCTTCCAGAGCACTGCTAATTTTGTGCAGGTTTGTGTGATTTCCCCAGGTGCTTGCAAATACAAGATGGTGTATAAACATCCCTTAACTCATATATGTTCCTTCTTTAAACAAGTTAAACAATCTCGTCTTGTATGATGAAGGCAGTCTCCTTTCCTCTGACCCTGGAGCTTTCTCTGACCCTCTGCCTGTACCCAGGGTTACAGTGCCAACCCTCATTTCAAATTCAAATTGGCCTTTGTTTCCAGTGCAAAGATGTCACTGAATCTGTCGCTCACTGACATGGTCCACTCTAACTGTGTAAGAGAGAGCACTTAACTAGTGTTGGATGAAGATTCTGGGTCAGATGAGCATGTTTTGTTTCCTCTGTGGTCCCGGACCCCAGAGTCCTACTTATTTCAGAATAACTAAGGATTCATACCTACTTTTGTAAATTAAGAGAAGCAGACAAGAGAGAGAAAGGGTCAGGAAAAAAAAAACACCATGATGGATCTGTATTACTCCTCATGCTTGCCCAGTGTGTTGTGAACCACCTTTTCCCCACCCTCAATCCCTGTGGTCTAGGCGGACCTCCCCCACATGCCATTCCAGTGGAGGACAGATGAAGTCAGATCTGCCAATCAGAGCACACCATCAATCCCGCTCAGTGATAGATTCAGGGTAGGAATCCACCAAGCCCAACCAGTGAGAACCACACCTAGGACTGTGGTTGACTGCTCCATTGTGCTCCCAGAACCCGTCTGACAATGAATTACCCAGAGAAGAAAGCAGAACTTCAGGATGAAAAGACAGACTGCTGATGACATTTTGAAGTTCTGCCGACCTGGGTCATGTGTGAAAGCTATCCTAGACTTGGCCTTCACTGTTTAGGAGCCAATAACTTTCCTTTAGCTTAAGCATGGTAGAAATTGATATATGATATTTGCCATCAATGTCTTACTGATAATAAGGAGGATAAAAGGGGAAAAATCCATTCAGACAAATGACATGGATTGAGTTTGAGACTGCCCCTTCCTGGGTCACAGAGACAGCACACCCTTGCTGGGCACAGCACAAAGCCAAAAGAGGCAATGTGAGGGCTAACTAAAGGCTGGCATATAAAGCTGCACTGCCTGAGTTTGCAGTATGGCCCATTGGTAAACTGAGTGATGCTGGGAACTTATTTGACCCTTCTGTGTGTCTGTTTCCTCATCTGTAACCTGGAGTCAGAAATAGAACCTACTCAGGGCGCCTGGGTGGCTTAGTCAGTTAAGCGTCCGACTTTCGCTTAGGTCATGATCTCGCAGTTCGTGGGTTCGAGCCCCGCGGCGGGCTCTGTGCTGACTGCCAGCTCAGAGCCTAGAGCCTGTTTCAGATTCTGTGCCTCCCTCTCTCTCTGACCCTCCCCTGCTCACGCTGTCTCTCTCTCTCTCCTAGAAATAAATAAAAATATATAAAAAAAAAATAGAACCTACTCTACAAGGTTGATAAATGAATCCAATGAGGTAATAACATGAGATGCCTAGAAGAGTGACTGGCACTAAGAAAATATTTGTGAAGACCATTTTTTTAAGTTCTTTTTTGAAAGAGAGAGAAAGAGCAAACCGGGGAGAAGGGCAGAGGGAGAGAGGGAATCCCAATCAGGCTCCACACTCAGCACGGAGCCTGACAAGGGGCTCAGTCTCACGACCGCAAGATCACGACCTGAGCCTCTGATATCAAGTCAGACGCTCAACCTGGCTACTTTTTAAAAAATCTTTCCTTCTTTTCTTCCTCCTTCCTTTCCTGAGTCCATTACTTCCTCTTCTAAATCAGAGACTATACACTGCTCAGAAACCAGAGAGGGATGCACCTCGGTCTGGCCCTCAGGAATCTCACAGTCTGTTGGAGAAGATCTTGTGCCCACTATGTGTTAGCATCCATGTGCCACATGTGCAATGATTAGCATAAAGGACCTAAAAACTCACAAAGAAGGAATTCCCCTTCCATCACCACAGTGGTTAAGGACGGTTTCTGGAAAGGCATCACTCAGAGCATACACTGTAGTCGCAGCAGGTATGATAGTGTGCCATGGGCAAAGGCCTCCTTAAGGAGATTTATAGGAACATCCCACATTGACTCCCTCCCTCCTAATACATGAAGTATTTCAGGGTGGGCCAAATACAAACTGTGTAGGTAGTGTGAGCAGAGCAGATGCGCAAATTAACATGACATATTATTCCTGAGAAAATATGTTTATGTTGGGTTGGGGCTAAAAAAAAGATCTCTAATTGCTGCCAACGCTCTCATTGTCCTTGGGAATATGAAAGTTGGGGCTTGTGAGTCGATATAAAGCCTAAAGTGGGATCCGGGTGGTTCCATTCTTAGGGTGTGAAAAAATCAAGTCAAAAAAACAGAGTTAAGGCTGGTGATTAATGTGAACTAATAGGATCTCAGGAGTGTTTCGGGCCGCGAAGGGGAGTCATGGAGTGTGCCTCCAGATAGTTGTGGGAATTCTCCCCAAAGCCTCACCTCTAGCAATAGACACCCTGACAGAGTCTGTTGCCAACTTCCATACAGCTGAACCATGGAGGCCAAATGCTTTTGTTTATGAAAACTATTCTGAGCTATAATTCTATAACATTTGAGTAATTCAGCTGGAAGATGCCAAATAACGGATTTTTAAAATGGTGGACACATATATATTTGTACTCACAACCCCACGTTGTCTATCACAACTATATACATATGGTGCATTCACCCACACAAGGCACACAATGTATACCACAGGGATACTAACAGTCACAATATTACATTCATATACACACACCATCCATATATACACACCAAATACACATGCCACTTGCATACACCTTTTCCACCACACTCACACACCGAAGATACAGCCACCATATGTGCCAGACCAGATAAGTCATTCCAAATTTATATATCAGCCCACCCCCCCAACAGTTGTCCAAAATAAGCACATTAGCACACACATACACACACACAGACACACACACACTCTTTCTCTCTCTCTCAAATTACACCCCAAACTTAAGAGACTGAATTTTTTTCTTTTAAGAGATACACAGCTTCATTTTTCTTAATGTTTATTTATTTTTGAGAGAGAGAACGAGAGAGAAAGAATGCTCATGAGCAAGGGCGGGGCAGAGAGAGAGGGGGACAGAAGATCCCAAGCAGGCTCCATGCTGACAGCAGGGGGCCCGCCTGATACTGGGCTCCAACTCAGGAACCCATGAGATCATAACCTGAGCCAAAGTCGGATGTTTCACCGACTGAGCCACCCAGGCGCCCCCAAAACTTCATTTTTAATAAAGAGAGGCAATAGAAAGGAATAGAGGAAATATTTTTAATTTTTAAATGATCAAGATGTCCCAATACATCAAGACTCAACAGGTTTTGCAAGATCAAGCTAAAGGTGTCCTGAGAGATGTTTATCACATTTGATTCACTCAACATCCAGTGATGAAGATGGAGAGTCTGAGGAAGCAACTACAGAGCCCTGCATAAGGCAAGCTCTCTGAACACAGAGTTGGTGTGACAGTGACAGCGAGAAAACTATTCTGTGTCTTCTCCTGGCTCTACCTTCACACCCTTCCTAGGAATCGACTGGACTCCAACACCTCAGGTGACATAAGGGCTGGTGTGAGGTGAGAGCACTCCATTCTTGTCCTTAAGGTGGCAGCAGAAATACCCCAGGAACAAAGGCCACAACCATTTAAAGTGGACCCCCTGCATGGCTGTCACAGTAGAAAATTGTAAGAGAGGAAGAGGGGGTTCCACTGAGTAATTACTATGCAGTAACCCTAGGCTGAGGATCCCAACAACCTTTTCTTCACGGCATTGAAAGTTCCCTTAATATGGTCCCATTCTACATGTTCTATATATTACATCAAGTAGCTTGTCCAAATGAACACACTTTGGGACTGGATTTAAACTCAGGTCTTCCTGGCTCCTGAGACATAGCTCCTTCTCCATGTATTTATCTGGCCTGTTAGTACTATGGTTGGCACCATGCTAATACACAGAGATTCAGGATGAGGCCACTGGATATTTCCATGAAAAATAACCAAAAGAAAACCTTAATACCTCTTCATTCATGTTAGAACAAAAGTATAATTTCTACTTATTGATTTTTTTTAAAGATTTTGAACCAAATTTACTTAGTTTTACATTTTTTTACTTTTAATAGTTTATTGTCAAGTTGGTTTCCATAGAACACCTAGTGCTCATCCCCACAAGTGCCTTCCTCCATGCCCATCACCCCCTTCCCCTCCCCTCAACCCCCAATAGCCCTCGATTTGTACTCTGCATTCAAGAGTCTCTCATGGTTTGCCTCCCTCCCTCTCCCCCACTATTTTTCCCCTTCTTCTCCCCCATGGTCCTCTGTTAAGTTCCTCCTAATCCAGCTATACATGCAAACATACAGTATCTGTCCTTCTCTGCCAGACTTATTTCGCTCAGCATAACACCCTCTAGTTCCATCCATGTTGCAGACACATGAAACGATGCTTAGCATCCCTCCTCATCAGGGAAATACAAATCAAAACCACACTGAGATACCACCTCACACCAGTCAGAGTGGCTAAAATGAGCAAATCAGAGGACTCTAGATGTTGACAAGGATGTGGAGAAATGGGCACCCTCCTACACTGTTGGTGGGAATGTAAACTGGTGTAACCTCTCTGGAAAACAGTGTGGAGGGCCCTCAAAAAATTAACAGTAGAACTACTTATTGATTTTTAAACTGTTGGGAGTAGGCTGCTGTATTGCCATGTGAATGATATTTGGCCAAGGGAGTTAGCTGGTGTGGAAATGACCACTTCTGTGGGCTAGTGCATAAATGTCACTCCAAAAGAAAAAGTGTGAAGCATCCACTTTCCCCCACCACACTACAAGCTTCCCCCTCATTTGTCTCCCTTTAAGATAAATGTGTCTCATCCGTCTTTAACCTCTCGTGCTGGGCACATGGTACATGCCTGTGGAATGAAGACTGAAGGAATGAAGAAAATGTACTGTTTTACATAAAACAGTGGAACCCTGTGGAGCCCCAAAACCTGGCAGCAAGATCATTTCTGTGAAATGGCATATACTGTGCTTGGGAATGAACCCACAATATGGAGACAGAAATGGCAAGGCTGATGTTGCTAACTCATCATGCAAAAGCTTTGGTCCTTTGAAGCCAGAGCATCCTCTCTGTGGAACAAGATCATAGATTTCTTCCCAGAAACCCTGTTTCTGATACCTGGGGGAAATCTACCATGCCTCTTGGTTCAGTAATCCCACTGGGATTTATAGATTTTCTCTCAGGTACCACAATAGTTAACAAGAGCACAAATACTAGATCCCACCTAAGCACTGAATTTCTAAGGGAAAAAGTTTTTCAACTTTGCAAAACTATGGAAAATGCTCTGATACACTGATCCTCTAATCTGTTGCTATTAGGTAAAAGAATAGATGAATTAATTAATTAAAAGTAGAAGGGAATGTAGGAAAGGCACAAGAGAGAAAGAGAAAGGAAGGAGAGGATAAACAGTGGAATGAAGAAATAAATATTAGGTATTATTATAAGCAAAGCACTCTGCTTCACACAATTCTTGCATTATCACATTGGATCTGAAAAATAGCTACTATTATTATCCCCATATTTAAGATGGGTAAACTAAGACTCAGATAAAATAAATTGCTCATGCAAGGCTCACACAGTTAACAGGTAAGGGAGTTAGTTAGGTTCTTGGCCCCATGCCCATTCTATGGAGCTTAAGTTTTCTCTTTAAGGAAAGAATAGGGTTTTAGGAACATTAATCTGCAAGCATTTTGAGAGACAGCAACATATAGTACTGGGAGACCAGGCCAGCTGCTATAGGAATCCATGAAAGGGGCACAGAGTCTCTGTCTATCAGCACTTGATAACAATTTTGCCAGGAAATCAGTTGAAGAAATACCAAATACACATTAAAATTAGTATAGATTGGGGCGCCTGGGTGGCTTAGTCGGTTAAGCGTCCGACTTTCACTTAGGTCATGATATCATGGTTCGTGGGTTCGAGCCCCGCTGCGGGCTCTGTGCTGACTGCCAGCTCAGAGCCTGGAGCCTGTTTCAGATTCTGTGCCTCCCTCTCTCTCTGACCCTCCCCTGCTCACGCTGTTTCTCTCTCCTAGAAGTAAAAAAAAAAAAAAAAAATTAGTATAGATTAAGTGCGAATGAGGACATGAGAAAAAGGTTTAAGAGTCTGTAAAAATTCCTTGAATGGGAAGGCATTTCTGGCATTTATTAATTCACTGAACACCTACAATGTGGACAGGCATAAAGGGAAACAACAATCAGCAGAACTGGACACTATTTATGTGCACCACACAGCCTAAATGGGAAAGTAACAATTCCAATTCATAGAAGTTTTTGATATGTGACATGATAGTGATAAGTAAATGAAAGGAAGAGGGAACCCAGTTCTGGACCAAGGGAGGACCCAGGAATTCTCTGCACAGGAAGAGATCCTTTACTATGTTCTGAATACCCAAAAGAAGCCCTCAAGGTAAGGGAGTAAAATGGGAAGAAAAAAAAGAACTAGAGAAAGCTTGGAAGGCAACGGACATGTAAACAAGCGGAAGCTTGTTACACACTCAGACCTTACTTCTTACCTCTATCCCTTCCTTGCAGTCAAGACGGGGAAGCAGCACAGTCTACGCAGAAGCCTCTACCCTGTGGTGAGCAATTGCTCTCTGCTTAACAGAGAACTCATCAAGTCCATTTGGGAATATGGTCTGTTATGCCAACTGCTCCCCTGTGGCCTCTAAATATGTTAATTACATTTTGATCTGAAAAGATAAAGTATAATAGGAAAATGCTTTAAACAAAGGCAAGATCCAGAAATGTCTCACATTCCCACTTGAGCAAATGTTCTATGTGCCATTTTTATCAATGCTATCAGAAAAGGATTTTGCTGTCCATGAGTGGGGAGCTTAAGTGTCTTTTCTGGAGTTGCTGTTTGTGCTGTGGGAAATTACATTTGCTCTCTGGGGTTCCTGTGTTGATGGAATGTATTTATTTCCTCCTGGAATAAAAGTAAATAATTCTGGAGGGAAACCAAAAAGTTCAGGCTTCCAGGATCACCCTTGTTTATTACGTAGATGTACGGAGAATCCATCACTTTGGAACTGGCCAGCTGTGAGGCGTACAGGTGATTGTTTAATAGTGATGGTCTATATGGTCTCAGCCCATGATAGCCATCATGTAATGCATACAGCTGTCAGGACTGGCAAGCAGCATAACACAGGAGGATGTCACAACCCAGAGCTAAGCAATCTGGCAGCGATAAAGATAATGCCCACTGTCTTTATTGTTAATCTTCTAATACAAAGTTTTGTTCTAAAGCGTAAAAAAAAAGAATAAAAAAGAAAAGAAAAGAAGTCAATAAATGTATTTCCATGCCTAGTGTAAGTCTGTGTGTATATTCAGGGCTGATAAAGATCATTCTCATTGAATGATTCCAGGTCCACACATCCTGCCTCCCCTACTTTCTCAAGATGAATCCGATCTTAAAAGATACAACTGTTTTATGCACCATTTATGTGGAAAATCTGACCTGCAGGCCATTCGTGCCAGTTAATTAATTTTCCTTTGCTCACCAAGGCAGCTGTCACAGAAGTGGAGGATGCTCTCATTTTATGCCTAAATTATGTAGGGAAGAGTTTTTCAAATTAGAATGCAAGAAACCACTCAGCGCTAGCCCCTAAGGGAAAAAATTGGGAGGCTGGAAAATATTCTTAGCCTTTGGTCTCCCTTCTTTCCCATTTGTCCTCTATGCCCTCTCTCTCACAATCCTTGGATTATAAAATTTGTATAATATTTTTGTATAATTTGTATAATTTTTGTATAATAATTGTATAATAATTTTGTATAAATTGTGTAATAATTTTTCTTCTATCCACCTTTCAGAAAGTGCTTCTTTCTGTGTATACACTCATGCATTCTGTCAGTCTGTCAGTCAGTCAATCATCTGTCTGCCTGTTCACTCTACAATTTATTCATTCATCCATTCAGTCATTAAACTGTCAACTTACTACTTCTAGATGTGAAAGACTGTTCTGACCCACTTCTTGTCCACATAGTACCTGTGTGTACTTTACTCACAGTACGTCCAAAATCAGATCAACTAAATATGGTACCATATCCGTCTTCCTCATGGGCAAGAACCAAGATCTTCCCCTTCCCTCCCTGAGCCCTTGCTATTGCCTCTGATTAGAACACTTTCCCTCACTCCTTTGATCTCTCTCCTCCTTTCCTTTAGAACTCAGCTAAAACGCCACCTCCTCAGAGGTCTAAAATGCCTTCCCATTATACTCCCTCGAAACATCCTGGTTTCTTTATCTCTTTACAGCATGTATCGTTATGTGCAATATGTATATATGTATTTGTTTGCTTTCTTTATCTTTATCCCCAATTGATAGCTAACTCCATAATAGCAGCACCAACTTAGTTTTCACTTCTGAAAGCCTAGAACCTACAGTACATTGAAGAAGACTGTTACTCAGTAAACATTATTAGAGATCAAATGGATGGTCATTTTTTCTTCACATCTCCAGCTAATTTAAGTCCAGGATTCTGCATGCAATAGGCACTTATTGCACAAATGTTGACTGCTTAGAAATAAGTGAATTCTATCAAATCCAGGCTGTGAATTGAAAAGATCTGGAAACAAATTCATTTCTATTTTTCATTTTCTATTTCCTTTGACACCAATGTCTGTCTGTCTGTCTCTCTTCCTCCCTCCCTCTCTCTTTCTACCTCCCCTCCCCCTTTCTCTCTCTCTCTCTCTTTCTCCTGCCTGAAATCCTCTGCAGCCATTTGAAATTCTAAATTCTATTCTGAGGCCATCCTGGGAGAGATGGATAATGTTGTTTCAGCAAAGCATAAACCATGAAAGTACAACCAGCTGAGTTCTTAACACTTTTCATGATAGCTTCACATTTATATTAAAAATATGGGTAAGAATGGACAGAATGTATAATTTTAAGTGGGGAGTCACTCACCCGCTTACTTTTGATCTATCGCTTCAATTGGGCTGAGAAGGAAGTTTTGACAGAGACACAATTTTGCCAAGTGTGAGTGGAGAATTTGACCTGAAAATGTAATTCTCAGATGTACACCATGGAACATTTAGCCGCCCCTTCCTCACTGCCTAATAAAATATTCTATGTTCTTGAGTTATGATCCTAAATTAGGCTCCAAAAATACAGAAAGTGTTGCTCATATTCTGAAGCAGAATGTCACAGTTGAGCAAAAAAAGATGAGGAAGACAGATGGGTGATGCTTGTCTACTCCATTCCCAAACTTCCCATGTTGTTGGGCTCAGGAAACAATTGCCAACAGAGAACCAGACTGTTAACGCATTTTGTATTGTAAGAATAAGATTACATTGCAATAGGCAAAAACTTAAAGCAACCTAAATGTCCATCACCTAGCATATAGATAAAATATGATCAGTCAATACAATGGAATACTACTCAGTAATAAAAATGGATGAACACTGATACATGCTACATGGATGAACTTCAAAACCTGCTGAATGAAAGGAGACATACACAAGAGACCACATATTGTATGATTCTGTTTATATAAAATGACCAGAAAAGGCAAATTTATAGTCAGAAATTAAATTAGGGATTGCCAGGGATTAGGGGTAGGATGGGGATTAATTATAAGTGGACACGAGGAGGGAATCTTGCTGGGTGAGTGAAAATATAAAACTGATTTAAGATTATGGTTGCATTACTTGGTAAAGTTACTAAAAATCACCATATGGTCCTCCTGAAATATGTGACTTTTATGAGATATAAAGTATGCCTCAATCAAGTTGTTTTTAAAATCGAAGACTATAGGGGCGCCTGGGTGGCTTAGTCGGTTAAGCGTCCGACTTTCGCTTAGGTCATGATCTCACGGTTCGTGGGTTCGAGCCCCGCGGCGGGCTGTGTGCTGACTGCCAGCTCAGAGCCTGGAGCCTGTTTCGCAGTCTGTGACTCCCTCTCTCTCTGACCCTCCCCTGTTCACGCTGTCTCTCTCTCTCTCTCTCCTGGAAATAAATAAAACATTAAAAAAAATTTTTTTTTAATTGAAGACTATAGTTTTTTCTTACTCAATCAGACCACATTCTTAGCTAAAGTCAGTGCTCCTCTCATGATATTAAAACACAATGAATTTGTTTACAACTCTTATTTACTTATTGTCTAAATTAAACTTGTCTCTTAAAAATAAAATAAGGCTGGTTTTTTACAGAATATTAATTCTAAAAAATGAATTGCCTAATGGAAATGGATGGGCTGAAAAACACTGCTTCTGAACCGAAGTTTTTTTCTGGGAGATTTTCAATAATAAAGTTTGGAAGGTTTCTTCCCTTCAAAATGAAATATTTTGTCCTTTCATTTGGTTCATTTCACTTGATTTCAGAGATTCTAATTTCTTCTGGGCTAATGGGAGTGGTCAGGTTTTTGTACATCTTCTCAAAGGGAATTAAATTTGCAATTATTCCTAGCATACTATAGACTCTTGCAAACCCGTGTTTCGTGCAGTCTTCAGATCCCTGCTGCAATTAGCATATTTTCAAGGTGAAGTGCAGATGTCAAATTAATGTGGAAGGCACCAGGATTGCCGAAGGCCCTGGGTCAATTGGTATTGGTCTAATTGGAGGACATGAGTCTTCCCTGTGAAAAGGGTCTAGGGACTGACATCAGAAACAGGAAAGGTCCTTCATATGTGAGCAGGGATAAGTAATGGGAAGGAGGGAGTGGAGAAAAAGAAGCTAGAAACACAAGAGAGGACTTGATTTTATAGAGCTTCAGAGAAGAGAACACAAGGAGAATTTTATTATCACTCCTATTTAGTTACCATTATGTGCCAGACACCAAGTTGGGCACTTTATATGCATTAGCCCATGTAAGTCTGAAAAAAAGCTCCCTTGGTAAATTATTCTTCTTCTTCTGCAAAAAAGTGAAGCCTAGAAAGATGAAATTATTTGCAATATATTATCACTGAGCACTTACTATATGCCAAGTACTTTTTAAACATTTATTTATTTTGAGAGAGAAAGAGAGAGAGCATGCAGAGCCCAGACAGTGGGTCTCAAACTCACAAAATCATGAGATCATGACCCGAGCTGAAATCAAGAGTCAGACGCTTAACCAAATGAGCCACCCAGACACCCCCAAGCCAAGTACTTTTTTTTAATATTTTGCTTATTATCATATTCACCCCTCACAACAATCCATAAAGTAGATGTTATTACTGCCTGCACGTTGTGGATGAGGGAACTGAGGGAGAAGGAATTTAAGAAACATGCCCAAAGTCCCACAGTTAGTGAACCTCACAGGCACCAACTCCATGTAACGTGGATCCCTGCACTTAACCACAGCACCACTTGACTTCATGAAAGCTCCAGCCCAGGGTGGAAGTATGAACTTTGCAAGGACTTGTAAAAGACTATGAACTCTCAGGCTGCCAAGCCCTTGCCTTTGCTGTTCCCTGTGACTCCAAATCCAGATCTTTCCTTCAGCCCTGATTATTTTTTTCCCTAAATCATCCTCCATGGAGCTATAAGGGAAGAGGACAGGAGAGAATCTTGAAGTCTTGAGTTTTTAAACAGAGCAGCTCTGTTTACTTTTAGGGAAGTTAGGGATTCTTACAAGGTTTCATTGGAACAAAAGAAGCTCTGAAGTTATAAAGAAACCATTATGTTAGAGCCAATACAAGGATTACATCTTCTTGAGGGTGATTTGGATATCACCAGATAGTAATGAAAGGAAATGTACTTGGGGCATTAGATTTGGGATTGACTCCTGACTCTGACCCATACCAGTTGTTTGTGATTTGATAAATTCATCTCTTCAATCTTCAGCTTCCTCATTAATTAAAGGGGAAGGATAGTTGTTTATCTTGCTGATGTTACAGGGATGTTATGAGGATCAAATGAGATAATCTACAACAAAGTGCTTTGTATTCTATAAAATAGGCTTGAAATAATAATAATAAATACAAGTGATTTATTGAATCAGTTGCCTGGCATTGTGCCAAGTAAGCTCCTTTACATGGATTATCCTCCATAAACCCTGCAATAGCTCTAAGCAATAGGTACCATATTATCCCTAATTTATAGATTTAAAAAAACCTAGGCTTACAGAGGTTAAGCAATTTACCTAGATGTCAGAGCCAGGAAAGTGGTGGCACTTCTAGAATCAGAAACAGGTCCTGATTCATTTTTTTAACCACTCTTTTTTAAAAAACTATATATGTCAATATCACCTCTTTTTAGTACTTCAAAGTGAAATTGATTATTCCTACTTCCATTCTCTCGTGACATATTTGCACCCTTTTTACGGAACCTCATCATAGTCATAGTTGCGTTGAGGTCGTAGGTTATTGCCTGACCCTCACCAAACTACGTGCCAAGGAGGAAGAATTGCATCTGTGTCCCCCTAACTCCCAGGATCTAGAGCAGTGTGAGTGCTCCATAAGAGGGCATTCCCTTCTCCATAACTTCCCTACGGGGCAGAATTTAACCTCTTCCATACTCAGATCTACCCTGGGTTCCTTGACATTCCATGACAAGTTCTGCTTGGCTTCACTGGACTTGTGCCATTGCACAAAACTTTACATCTTGTTAAAATGGAAAAATAAGAATAGCTATAATAACAACAGTGGCTTATATTTCTTGAGCACTTACTGGGTCTGAAGTCTGTGTTAAGTCTCATATATACATCACTTCATTTAATCTTTGCCAGAAGCCTGGTCTAAACTGCCCTCTTCTCCATCGCACAGATAAGGAGCTGAGACCTGTCTCAGCTAAGAATGTTGTAGAGTCCATTTAGAACTGAGGTTTCCTGACCCCAGTGTCTTATCTCTTAACCCACAAAATACACTGTGGTACTGTTCTAGAATTCCTCTTGCAAAATTCTCCTCACTCCTCTAGATACATTCAACATGCCAGATCCTTCCTGAAATCTCCCCATTCTATCAGCTGCTCTGACTTATTCTCAACCTCCCCATCATGCAATCCATCACTACACACACTTCCTTTCATTTTTAGTAATTGTCTTTTCTGTCTGCTTGGCTGTAACATCCCATTTCACTATTGCATTGTTCACAGCATCTAGCAACATGCCTAACAGCGAGTCAACATTTAGTATTAAGTTCTGAATTCTCCCTTTGCTATTCATTTATTCATTTATAATTCAGTAGATGTTCTCTATAAAAGGGCAGCTATACTATCTTTTCCCCAGCTCCCAGAGCAATGTTTCTTGGTTATGTCAAATAGAGCTGTCTTAATTATTTGACTCATCTTTTAACTGTTGGTTATTGAAAAACCTGTGGAGGGAAAGTCTCCACAGGATTTTTGACATATTTTGACAGAGGGAAGGACAGGGCCCACAGCCATGCCCGGGCCCTAGAATAAGGTGACTGTAACCAACTTTTTCCGATGCTGTTTTCAACAGATCATGGAAATGGCTGGGATTTTAGAAAACTGAACAATTTCTGAAATTTATCTGCTCAACATTTACTTGCTTATCTCAGAGACACGTTCCAAAGGCAGAATCTTTAAGGAGAAAGGGGTGGTGGGCAGGAGAAATACAGCTACTGGTCTCATTGCTAGGCACCTTCCATCTACCCAACCCTGCTCTAGGTGTTCAGCTTATGTTATTACCACATCTACATCTCAGAAAGACTTTGATAACTTTGTGTCAGTAACTGAATTTTGAATTTTGTGCCTCCCCACCCCTATAATTCATTTATTGAAGCCCTAAGTCCCAATGTGCTATTTGGAAGTAGGACCTTTGGGAGGTAATTAGGTTTAAATGAGACCATTAGTATGAGACCTCAGAATGGGATTAGTGTCCCTCTAAAAAGAAGAAGTGAAACCAAGACTTCTCTCTTCCTCTCTCTCCACCATGTGAAGACATAGAAGGTGGCCAGCTGCAAGCCAGGAAGAGAGCCCTCACCAGGAACCAAATCTGTGGGCATCTTGATACTGAATTTTCTAGCCTCCAATCATGAAAAGTAAAGGTCTATTGTTTAAGCCAGGCAGTATTATGGTATATTGTTATAGCAACTCAAGCTGACTAAGACAGTCTAGGAAGTGCAGAATTTTTTTAAAAATTTTAAACAAAAATGTATACAGTAACACAATTTTTATAATTTTTCATTTGAAATAATCTCAAATTTATGAAAAAGACATTAGTTAAAAAAACTTAGTGTACTTTTCATCAAGATACCCCAGTGGTTAATATACAGTCCCAACTGAGCACATGTACCCCAATGTTCATAGCAGCACTCTCCACAATAGNAAAAAAAAATACAGTCCCAACTGGAATTGTGAAATTTTATATTATGTATGTAAAAATCATAAATTACACACACACATAAATATGCAATGCATTGTGTGTGTGTGTGTGTGTGTTGTGCACTATAAAGGACATTACTGAGACTACTGATGGAGTTTAAATAAGATTTGTAAATTAATTAATAGTATGAATTAGAAAAGAGTATTGATCATTGTACTCTGGTTATATAAAAAATGTCCTTGTTCTTAGGAAATACATACTGACATATTTAAGGTAAAGGGGTATCATGTCTGCAACTTATTTGCAAGGAGTTCAATAACGCTTTTAACTGGTATCAATTTATATCTCCATCCAGACCACTTCCCTAACATACAGACTCCTATTTTCCATTACCCTTCCTACACTCAGCTTGGACACCTCACTGGAATCTCAAACTAAACATAATCAAAAGTAAGCTCCTCCTTTCACTGATCTTCCTCTCCCCTCATTTTCCCTCATTCTTTGCCGTCTTAGAAAATAGGACCTCCCTCCTCCCTGCTGTTCGGTAGTTGACGTCTTGATCCTGCTTTACACTTAGATTCCACACTCCTGCCTTCAAAACAAGTGGAGACCGGCTCCCCCACCTGCTCCTGCTCCTACTGCCCCACCACCACAAGCACCTTCCTCTCTTCGTGGGTCACTGCAGGGGCCTGCGCACTGTTCGCCTTGCTGCTGCATTCCACCTGGAAGCCCTCTGCACCCAAAAGCCAGAACGATCAAATCACAACACAAGTCAGATCATGTTACTCCTCTGTCCAAAACCCTCCGATGGATTCCCATCCCACTCAGAGTAAAAGTCAGACATTAAAGTGACCTACAAAGTCCTGCATGAACTGGCCCCAGTTTACCTTTCTGACGTCATCTGTAACTCCCTCCCTTTTCACTTCGTTCCGGCACCATGACATCGCTGTGGTCTTTCGTCTCCCTTTAACTCTTTCCCTTGGAGCCATACAGCTGGCTCCCACTCTTCCTGCAGGTGTCTCCTCAAAAAGCACCCTCTCAAATGAGTGAACTCTTCCTTACACCTTTCAACATAAAACAGCAAACTGCACTTACCAACATTTCCATCTCTCACCCTGTTTTATTTTTCTCCATAGAATGTTTCACCATCTATGCGTCACAGCTTTATTTGTTTAACCATTTGTTGTCAGTCTCATTTCATCAGAATATAAATTTTGTGAGGGCATGGGCTTTGTCACTACATGTACTGCCAATAAAACCATTCTCTGCTCATGTGAGTGTTCAGTGAGCTGCTGAATGGTTCAATGAACATTAAAATCACAGTAACATCTAAATACAGTTAGGGAAGAAGAAACACAGACATGTAGAATATTTATTCCGTCTGCAGGCACTCTTGGATGCCATGGTGAATTTTAAGGCCTCTTGCATTAATTAGCTCTAAAGCTAATAGAAAGATGTATCAGAGCAAGCTTTGCATTAAGATTGAAGATATCCTGTTTCTAGTCTTGGCTCTGGAATTGAAGAACACACTTAATCTTGGTTTCACCGTAAGTAAAATCAGAGAATTGGGGCTCTCTGGGGTCCTATCCGGCTCAGGTTATGTGATTCTGTGGGCTACCCAGGACTACTGCTTTTAGAATCCTCAAATAAGTGCATGTGGCTGTCATAAGAAAGGATTCGCAGGTTTAAATGCTTCCCTATATTAGCATTCAAAACTCCCTTTGGATACTCAAAAGGTGGTAGTTGAAAAACTGCTGCTTCCACTAATTACAGTTATTCAGATTTTTCATTATTATTATTACACAGAATAATAATTGTCATCACTTACTAAGTGCCCACATTTTTAAAACTTAGTTAAAAGAAAAAAAGTCTAATTACAGGGTAAGGATATTTGCATAAATTGATGGATTTTAGGCATATATTAAGGTAGTAACATAATATAAAGCCAGGAAGGTTAAGTTTCTCTTGATTTGTTACTATTTTTTATTTACTTTTAATCTAGTTAATTTGTTTAATGGACTAATGAAGAAGCACTATCTCTTCTCCTTCACTAGGCATCCTGGCTGCCCATCTCTGCCACTGACAGACTTTTATTTAGAGATAATGTAGCCTGACATAATGGTGCAGTTTTGGAAGATAGCTGACCTGTGTTTGAATTCTGGTTCTGTCATTCACTTACTTTGTAACCTAAAATAAGCTTCCCACTTTCTCTTAACCTTAAGGGTTTTGTTTAAGGAAATAATAAAAGCCAATCTATAAGGGAACTTTTGTAAGACAATAAAATAAATTTGTACAGCACATGGCAAACACTTGTCACCAAATGCTAGCTTTCTTCTCTTGTCCCCTTCTTCATGGCCTCAAAGAAATGGACCCAATCAAGAGAACATGGAAGTGTTCCATGGGCAAAGTTGTCTACCCTTGCAAGGGAGAAAGGACTGCAGAACCCCTTTTTACTTCCTGCTTTGTCCCTCTTAAAAAAATGCCTTGTTTTTCCATACTAATTCTTTCCCTCAAAAATTTAATTATAAACCCAGGAGAAAAGAACATTTTTTTTCTAGAGCACAAACTTGCTGAAATGTGTGTGTGTGCATGCAAGTGCATTTATCCATCCACTTCTATTCTCTTCAAACCAAAAGCAAGCAAGAAACAAAACAAAAAAAAAGCAACAAGCTAGTACCCAATGGGCTGAACAATATACCTCCTTTGCTCTGTAGTACTTTAACTTTTTCCCATTTACATTCTTATACTTAAAAATATTACACATGAAATTCTGAATTTCTGCTTTATTCTGAAACATCAAAAGAACTGGCAAGCCCAGAAAAACCTTCGCATATATGTCCAAATGATTTTTGACAAGGATGCCAAGATCTTCAATGGGGAAAAGATAGTCTTTTCAACAAATGGTGTATCACCTAGATACCACCTGGAAAAGAATAAAGTTGAACCCTGACCTTCTATCATACACAAAAATTACAGCAAAATGTGCCAAAGACCTCAACATAAGAGTTAAAACTATAAAACTCTTAGAAGAAAACATAGAGGGAAAATTTCTTGATACTGAATGTGGCAATAATTTCTTGGACATGACACCAAAAGCATTGGGAACACAGTAAAAAGAGATAAATTAAACTACCTCAAAATGAAAACTTCTGTGCATCAAGGGACACAAACAACAGGATAGAAAGGCAACCAATGGAATGAGAGAAAATACTGGCGTATCATGTACCTGGTAACACGTTAACATCCAGAATATATAAAGAACTACAATTCAACAACAATCCAATTTAAAAATGAGTGAAAGGGGGGTACCTAGCTGACTCAGTTGGTGGAGTGTGTGACTCTTGATCTTGGAGTTACATGTTTGAGTTCCACGTTGGATGCAGAGATTACTTAAAAATAAAATATTTTTTAAATATTAAAAATTAAAATCTTAAAAAATATATTAAAAATAAAATCTTTTTAAAAATTAAAAGGACAAAGGAATTGAATGGACATTTTTCCAAAGAAGACATATAAATGGTCAAGAAACACTTAAAAAGATGTGCAACATCACTAATTATTAGGGAAATGTATATCAAAAACACAATGAAATATCACTGCTAAAAAAGAAAAGAATGAAAAGAATGAAAAAAACAAGTGCTAGCAAGGAAGGATGGGAGGAAATTGGAATCCTTGTGCACTACTGGCGAGAAGGTACAATGATGCAGCCACTCTGGAAAACAATATGGCTCTCCTCAAAAAATTAAAAACAGAATTACCGTTTGATTCAGCAATTCCATTTTTGGGTACATACCCAAAAGAACTGAAAGCAGAGTCTCCAAGAGTTAGGTGCACATCCACAGTCACAGCGGCATTATTCACAGTAACTAAAAGGTAGAAGCAACCTGAGTGTCCATGGATGGATGAGTGGATAAACAGAATGTGCTGTCTACATACAACGGAACATTAGTCAGCCTTTAAACAAAGGAAACTCTGACTCGTGCCACAACACAGACGAACCGTGAGAACATTATGTGGATTGAAATAAGCAGGTTACAAAAAGACAAATAATGTATGATTCCACTCACATCAAGTACCAAGAGCAGTCAAATTCATAAAGACAGAAAGTGAAAGAGTGATATCCAGGGCCTTGGGAGAGGGAGAAATGGGAGCTATTTAATGGGTATACATTTTCAGTTTTACAAGATGAAAAGAGTTACGGAGATTAGTTGCACAATTACAAGAATGTATTTAACCTACTAAACTATACATTTAAAAATGGTCAGGATGGTAAATTTTATGTATATGTATTTTATCAAAATTTTTCTTTAATTTTTAAAAAAATTTTTAAATGTTTTTATTTATTTCTGAGAGAGAGACAGCATGAGCAGGGGAGGGTCAGAGAGAGAGGGAGATACAGAATCCGAAACAGGCTCCAGGCTCTGAGCTGTCAGCACAGAGACCAACGCAGGGCTCGAACCCACGAACCGTGAGATCATGACCTGAGCCCAAGTCGGACGCTTAACCGAATGAACCACCCAGGAGCTCTTCTTTAATTTTTTTAATGCAAAAAAAAAAAAAAAAAAATCTGACAATAGTTAGTCCTCACAGGCATTCATGGTGTGGTTCGGCAAAGTCATCCTGGTCTCTAACACTCACGGCTTCATTGTCTCTTCATCTGCCTGACTTGATTGTTAGCATTTATGTTGCACGCAGGCATCAGAGCAAGATCCTCACGGTTAGTGTGAGGCCTGCCCACTTCGTCTATAGAAACTGCTGTAATGCTTTTCCCTAGACAACAAGGACTGTGCCTGTACATTTGTGCTAGCTTGGCTCAAATGTCACCTCCTGCAGAGGCCATCACTGACCACCCTATTTAAAATTGCAAACTCCCACTCGGACCCTCCACTACTCCTTCTCCTGATGACCTCCTTCATTTTCCTTCATAGTAGATATCAGACTTTGACTTATTACTACCAGAGTTAATTTAATGCTTCTTTTTCTTTCTCCTCCCACCATGAACCCATTAAAACATAATATCCATGAGGGAAAATATTTATGTCTCTTTCGTTTACTGCTCCTGGAACAATATGTGAGGCATGGGAAGTGGTTGATAAATTTTTACTAAACAAACGAATGCATCAGTCAATCAATCAATAATTGATAAATGTGGCATTCCATGTGGCATGTGTGTACCTATACATACATATGCATATGTGTGTACACACTGAAATTACAGGTCATGAGAGATCACAGTGCCTATTTCTGTCATCATCTGTAGAAAATCCTCTTTATCCACATCTCTAGAGTATCACAGTTTCATGCATTGACTCTACAATATTCCACTTATTTTTTTAAGTTTATTTATTTATTTTGAGAGAGAGAGAGCAAGCAGGGTAGGGACAGAGAGAGAGGGAGAGAGAGAATCCCAAGCAGGCTCCACACAGTAAGTGCGGAGCCTGATGTGGGGCTTGAACTCACAAACCACAAGATCATGACCTGAGCCAAAACCAAGAGCTGGACACTTAACCAACTGAGCCACCCAGGTTCCCCCACAATATTCCATTTAGACACTTTTTGCCATGGCCTCCAGAAAGCTCAGGGGCCCATTCTTCAGGGCCATGTTTGTGTTCAGACCAGGCACACTGCTGCTGCATAGGAGAAGACCCTGGATCCAGTGCTAAGACAAAGTAAGAGCTCTGAGGCAGGACACTGGCCGTGTGAGGACTGTCAAGTGCCTACTACAGCTGTGGTTAAAATCAGATGTAGGCCAGGGGGTGTGACTTAGCAGCAGCAGCATCTGGTTACTACTTACAGCCCATGGCAATAACTAAATACTTTCTATATGTTCTATTCCCAGTGTTGTTCAAAACAGATTTGCTTACCTAAAAAATGGTTAAAAGTAGAAAGGCTTCAGAGATAATGTCCTCTGCTCCCCTCCTGGGAGATTAGGAAACAGAAGGTGAGGAGGTGAAATGACTGACTCAAGATACATTCAAATCAGAGACATCAATAACTCTCTGTCCTATTAAAAAATCTACTCCTTGGATTCCTCCTGGATTCTCAATTAGGAAAGAGATATTCCTTTTACACCTAATTGAACACTGACCTAATTGTGACAACCTGGACGCTGTGAGGCATTTTTATAAGTTTGTTTATTTATTCTGAGAAAGAGAAAGAGAGCCCGTGTGTGTGGAGGAGGGACTTTGAGAGAGGGAGAAAGAGAGAATCCCAAGCTGTGCTAAGAGCACAGACCCTGATGCAGAGCTCGAACTCGCAAACCTTGAGATCATGACCTGAGCTGAAATCAAGAGTTGGTCCCTTACCGACTGAGCCACCCAGGCGCCCCCATGGCAGGCATTTTTAAAGAAACTATGCTCAAATAGCTTCAAGTAATTCTCTGAAATTGTAGGTCACTATGATTCAATTCAGTTTTTTAAGGATCATCTATCCCTGGAAGGACCAGCAGACGACTTAGCTTGGGCAACTCACTGGACTTGTAGATGCAAAAATGGGCATGAGGGAGGCAGCCCAGCATAATCTCACATGAAAGATGTCGAGCAGTAGTTGTCCTGTTCTTTGATGTTTGCAAAAACTTCTGGAGAACTGCACGTATTATGTCCTTTGTGTATGCTTTGTATACATCTCCAAAGTAAACGCTCTCTTTCATAAGAGGAGCATCTAATCTCCAAAGTAATTTATGTGCATAAACTATGTTCTAAGGCAACAAAAATAGATATAAAATTTACCTTTTCCTCATTTAATTTTGCAATAAAGAATTATTTAGTGGGTAGAACATTGGGAGGGAGGGGGAGGTTTCCTTTGGCACTGACAACACAGCAGGAATATATAAATATGTAATGGGCATCTGAATCCCCCCTGTGCACAAAAGCCATCCACACTTACAAAGGCCCTTTGCCTGATTTTCCCAGGCTTTGCTCCCTAATTAGAATGGTATCATGCTAACCTGTCCTCACTATAGAGACCACCTCTTTTCTCCCTCTCTCCAGCTCAGGAGTTCTATCATAGCTAATATCAATCATCACATTATGCACATTAAATACATACAATTTTTGGTTGTTAATTCTACCTTGATAAAGCTGGGGAGAAGCTAATAATCCAAAGTATCTCTCAGTAAAACTAGTCCATAGCAGGTTATATATATATAATATATACATATATATCATATATATATTAAGTAAAAGCCGATTATAATCAATGCTTTCTTTTAAGAAAAACTAAGAAAAAACACACTTGGTAAATCTTTAAAAAAAAAAAAAAACATGTAATCTAGGTCCAAAACTAGGCACCAACTGGAAACAAAGTGCTCTCTTTGCAACACTTCTTAATGTTTTCTGGAAAGCTTTCAGAATATTTTTAGAAAATCTGCTTTTAAAAATGGATCGACTCAGAGAAAGAATTCCCATACACACAAAATGCTGAATATAATTTCAAAGTGATATGGAACCCCTCTAATTGTAGATTAGGAAAGTATGTTGTGTGATTTTCTGCAGATCAAAAACATTTGCTAACAGAGTCACAAATATCATTAAAAAAGAGTTTTTTTAATATGCTAAACTTTTTTTAACATGTTAAACTATTATGGCAACTAGCACCTCCCCCTCCCCAAAAGGGTTATTTAAACAAAACTCTAGAAAACTTTTTTATCCCAATACACATGCCTAACATTACTTTCATGTGTAATACAGGTTGGGAGTGTGCAGAGTGAAAGTCCATCTAAATATAAGTACCTTGGGGCGCCTGGCTGGCCTAATTGGTAGAACATGTGACTCCTGATGAGCTTGAGCCCCACATTGGGTGTAGAGATTATTTAAATGTATATTTACATGTATACATACACACACACACACACACACACACACACGTGTGTGTGTGTGTGTGTGTGTGTGTGTGTGTGTGTATCCCTTAACTAATCCCCCTATTTCCTAACTGGAAATTATGTGACCTGTGTATACATTTATAGATTTTAATTTACTTCTTTGCTTAATTACTTTACTGAGTTAATTATTGGAAGATAATAAAAACCATTCTTCCAACCAAAATACCAGATGATTCAATGCTTTTATGTTACCAAACTGTGCTAAATTATAACAATGGCATAGAATATGAGAGAGACTTCTCTTTCACTTTCCCTTTCGTGAAGCTTGTACTGGGCATTGAGAACTTACCCCGTGTTTGAGCAGTTCAACATTCTGTGTAACATTTCCAAACATTCCCTCTTTCCTTTTCACATTCTCCACTAAAGTGAACATTTTGTGAGGGCACAGTCATGCCTGCCTTGCTGACAGTGTCTGACACAAAGCAAGTGTTCCATTTTAATGCTGTTGAATGTCATGGTACAGTGGTTTTGTCTCCTGCCAAACACCATGGGGGTGGTGCCAATAGGTTATGGACTGGTTTCCTCAGAGCCCCGAGGTTCAGGCAGAAGCGGAAAAGGAAATATCAGAGCTGCTAAGGAGGAGGCCATGTAGAGGGTTCCAGCCCCGGCCCCTATCCTTCTTCAGGCAGATCACCTCTGCTTTCATCTAGGCTCCTTCATAAGATTTGTCAGAATCGGGGCATCTGGGTGGCTCAGTCGTTTGAGCATCTGACTTCGGCTCAGGTCATGATCTCACAGCTCGTGGGCTCAAGCCCTGCATCAGGTTCTCTGCTGTCAATGTAGAGGCTGCTTAGGATCCTCTGTCCACTCCCCCTCCCCATCTCACACTCTGTCTCTCTTTCTCCCTCCCTCTGTCTCTCTCTCTCTCTTTCAAAAATAAACATTTTTTAAAAATTTGATAAAATGATTTTTCAGAATCAAGAATACCAGACTCAAACAAACAAAAAGTTTGAGAAGCCCTAGAACGTGTGAGACCCCATAGTCATATTTTGGTAAGGTTAAACAAAATATTTCCTAATACTTTTCTTTTCTATGGACTGACCAATAACTTGGGAACTGAAAGGCAGAACAATTTGCATTTTGTATTCAGTTCCTTCAGAGTCAAGAAATAGTCCCCATATTCTTTAAAACAAGATAATATTTGCAGATATACCAAAATTTTCAAATAAACATTTTTTTCAAGCGAATGCATTTTATATCACTAAAATACATTGAGATGGGGCACCTTGGTGACTCAGTCGGTTGAGTGTCCAACTCTTGATTTTAGGTCAGGTAATGATCTCACGGTTCATGAGATCATGCGCCGAGTCAGGCTCTGCACTGATATCACAAGGGTGCTTGAGATTCTCTCTCTCCCTCTCCCTCTGCCCTCACCACCCCCCCAGCTTGAGCTTTCATTCCCTCTCCCTCTCTCTCTTTCTCTCCCTCAAGATAAATAGAATAAATAAAATAAAATAAAACAAAACACATTGAGATATAACTCTATTTTTCCTGAGTCAATCTGAATCGAGTCAGCATATATTAAGAACATGTTTAATAGTGTATGAATAACATGTGTAACAAACACTGGTAGAAGAAACAGACACTTCTAATAGGAGCAACATAGTTATCATTTTGAACTTGAGAATGCCAAAACGTATGTCACAGAAGAATGGTAGCCCTTTTGCAATTTTATAATATGTATTTTATCACTAACCAATTTTTCAGCAACAGAAAATGTTCATCATATGATTACAAGGAGATCAATGATACTCAGAATTGATTTTTTAAAAAACTACTTTTTCTGGAATATTTTTTCCAATTAGTCTTCACAAGATCATCTACCCATAATTCACCGTTTCCAAAAAATGTAACAGTGGTGGTGGTGATGTTAGCTGTGGAAGTGGTGTTAGCTGTGGAGTGCGTGGGGGCAGCCGTGGTAGCTCTCTGTGGTAGTGATAATGGAGGTGGTAGTTACAGATAGCGGTGATGACACTGGCAGTGGTAGTCATGGGTGGTGGTGGTAGTAAGGGTGGCAGATGGGGGAGGTGCCAGTGATGTTTGTGGTGGCAGTGGCTGTGGGGTGGTGGTGGTGATGATGGTAGTTGTGGAAATGGTGATGGTAGTTGTGGGTGGCGGTAACCACAAAGGGGTGGCCATTGTATAGGTTTGTCTGGACTCATGGAGAAATATAGACAGAGGAAATTATCCTTACCAGAAAATTGTAAGGATCATAATATGTGATTGAACATGTTGCTTACACGTGACAAGATGTAGTTTGAAAATAGCTCATCATAAAACATCAACTGTAGCCAAAATTACCAGGGTTTTCTTTTCTGTGGCTCTATTGCTGCCTGTCACTGAGGAAAACCAATGAATGTGACATAAAAAATTATAATATCACATTTATTGTCTAGGGTAATTTTAACTGTTGTCCAGGCTTTGGCTTTTACTCTCAGATGGGAGACTTTCGTGCCATGGACGAAAGAGTGACATGACTTGATGAGCAGTCTGTAGGCAAGTGGCCTGGACTGGGTTGGTGGAAGCAGAGGAGGCACGTCATGGCCACATTATGAATATATCTTAAATGTACAGCCCACAGTATTCCCTGGGTTTGTGGGACGTGAGAGCAAAGGGTCTAGAATTTGGACCCAGTCCCCCAGGTGATTCTGAGAAAGGACCACATTTTGTAAAACCATGATGCTATGAGATCTGTTTTTTTGTCTATCAATCCTCTTGAGAGACTGACGAACTACTTGGCATGTTGATTGTCTTAATAAATATTTTTTAATGAAAATACAGAAGATGAGGATATTTTCAGAAAAACTTGTGTATAAGCAAAACCATGCCAGGTCTTAATACAAATCCACATGTTTCAGTCTTTGTTAATGGCAAATCATGTTTTTTTTTAACATGTATTAAGCAAATCCTTGGATTCTACTTTTACAACCTGTGTGCCAATGCTCTCTATTATAGTAAATCCAGAGCCATATAGCAGAGAATATTTTTCGAAAGAGTCTGATGTCTTCAGACTGAATGAGACTCAAGAAACCTAAAAGCTTGGTTTTCATTAACATCAAACTTCCTGTCATAGAGAGGTTCATAGAACACTGAAGGCAAATGTGTCCAACCTTCATGAAGAATTGTCAGAAGGTAACAGCTAAGTTAATCATCTCTCCACTATGCGTTTTTTTTCTTTTTAGCCTATGCCCATGGTGTGTATGATGTGAGCAGCCACAAGCTCTTCTAAATGATGAGAACTGGTTTTAATTAACCTACCATCAATTGTTTTGTCTTTTTCCTACAGAGATTTGGAAACATTTAAAAAAAATTTAAAGGCAGACAGCACTGTAACGCTAGCTTAGTTTACTAAAAATAATAAAGTGTTTTACACAGTTTAGTTTCAACTCATGAGTTAAAGCAATTCTTAACAAGTATAGTATCTCCAACACTCCAATTCAATACCCAAGAAATCCTTAACCCATCCCTCACCAGCACCTGTTGTAAATACCAGGTCACACTGCATTTGGTTCTCTTACCTGGGAAACTAATAAACAGTGACAAAAGTCTTAGTCCTAAAGAAGTAAGAGAAAATAGGAATGGACACTCAGCTCCAAATCATTCATCCTTTGACTTCAGAAAATCTCCTGACCTTTTTTAAAAGCATCAAAGTCAGGGGGCGCCTGAGTGGCTCAGTCAGTTAAGCATCCAACTATGGCTCAGGTCATGATCTCACACCTTATGGGTTGGAGCACCGTGTCGGGCTCTGTGCTGACAGCTCAGAGCCTGGAGCCTGCTTCAGATTCTGTGTCACCCTCTGTCTCTGTCCCTCCCCCACTCACACTCTGTCTCTCTCTCTCTCAGAAATAAATAAACATTTTTTAAAAAGCATCAAAGTCAAAATCACTTCCATCCACCACTCTTAAAGAGATGGGTCTCTGAGAGAGAGAAATAGAGTTATTTGATTGTTGAATTTGCTCATTCACTCATAAATATATACAAAATAGACATGCTATTCTATATACTGCAGCAGTGAGAGAACAAAGAAAGAAAAAATAGTCAAGTCCCTGTCCTCACAAAATTTACATTACATATTGATGTTGATATTGAAGTAACTTCAGTCAAACAGTAAGACTCCATGCTAAATTTTTCAAGAGTTTCCTCTTGGTTTTGTATAGTATCTCCCAACTTAACTGTGAATATCTACTTTTCTTTTTAAAAAATCTATGCTTTCCGCCACTTGGCTAGCATAGATAGTTAAGATTATTGAAAGAGATATAATGCTTATTTATGACTGTAAATGTAAATACCTATAGATATGAAAATAAATATAAATGTTGATACACACACACACACACACACACAGTTAAGAGCCTAATGGAGTGTTTAAAAGTGTTTAAAAGTTAGGATTTAGGGGTGCCTGGGTGGCTCAGTTGGTTAAACATCTGACTTTGGCTCAGATCATGATCTCACAGTCCGTAGGTTCGAGTCCCACGTCGGGCTCTGTGCTGACAGCTCAGAACCTGGAGCCTGCTTCAGATTCTGTGTCTCCCTCTCTCTCTCTGCCCCTCCCCTGCTCATGCTCTCTCTCAAAATAAAGACATAAAAATTTTTTAAATAAATAAGTAAAATAAAAGTTAGAATTCAGGGGCACCTGGCTTGCTCAATTGGTAGAGCATGTGTCTTTTGACCTCAGGATCGTGAGTTCAAGCCTCATGCTGGGCAAAGAACTTACATAAAGTAAAATAATAAAATAAATAAAACAAAAAAGAAGTTAGGATTTGAAATTAAAAACCACATGTTGTAGTCTTCATGCAGTCACTTAACTAGTCACGTTATCTTAGGTAGGTTATTGATCTCTTTAAATCCCCAGTCCTCACCTATAAAGTTGGAATAATAATACTTACATAATACAGCAAATGCACTGATTAAATAGAAGAATCTATATAAGCACTTATTCCAGTGGCCAGCACCAAGTTTGTATCTCATAGCTATTGTCATGATGATATCTCTGTAAATTCTGTGAATCATAGATGGAGAATCCTGTCAACAAAACTTCAGTCATTTTTTTTAATTGCCCAAAATTATCATTCATGGTCACTGGGGCATTTTTTCCTCTTGGTTCCTGCAGAAATTCTGTTTCTAAAATCCGATATCAAAAACTGATAGAAATTCAGCCGCGTTGTCTCATCACAGGGATGTGTGCCTCTAAAACACATCTACATCTGAGTCTGTTTCACTTGATGTCCCAAAGTAGGTCACTGGCTTATGACACCCTTTACTCTCCTATAAAGAAAAGCACCACAACTCCCATCGCTTTCGCACAAATATATTTTTTCTCTTGTGTTTAGCTCTTTTTTCTTCCCTTTGTTTAGATAGAGGCCCTAAAAAGAAGGATTTTCTTTCCCAAAATGTAATAAGGCAAGTGAAAACATCTTTACCTAAACATCACTTTAACTCTTGTTATTCTATACCATCCTTTGCAAACCAATTTTTGTGTTGATATTATGGAGCTTTTTTTCTTCAGGAACTTAGAGAGTGCCATTTGTCCTAAACAATGTAGCTCCAAATGTCTTAAATGTAGTGTTTCTATTGTTTATGGTACTTCAGAGTGGACCCCTTCTCAGGCCTCCACTTACTGGAATCAGTTCCACTCCTTCCTTGACCTTTCATCAAGCACACAACGTTATACGTGACATTCTACGTGCAGCTAGAAAGAAACTCTAAAGACAAAATAGATAAATCTGCTAAACATGAAAGTTTAATTCAGTAAAAACAAAAATGCTGGTGGTTGCATTTCTTTCCTAGTTTAAAATGCATGGACTTTGTGACAGATATTTCTCCTAATGGAACAGAGACCTCTCTTACTATTCCTTGTCTTAGAACTCTTCACTAAGCCTGCTTCCTGGGAAAATATATTTTTATTATATTACATAGTAAGAATGTAGAGTTTTGGCAATGTTCACTGGATCAAGAATAAGAATGCTCCATTTCCATTTGCATTTTGCACATGATACAACTCACTCCAATTGGCTCTTTTAACTGGGATAAAGTTGAAACTGTGCACTGGAAACATGTGCATGGAAGTTGAGTTGTTCACTGATGACTCAGATTTCCAGTTCTCACCCACAGACATTCTGATCCTATAGGTCTGGGGTCGAACCTGAAATCTTGACAACTGAGAACACTTTCCTAGGGGTTAAACATTTTGGTGAAAAGCTCACTTTTAATAAGCAGCATGCCATATGTTCAGATGTGACCTTACCTACATCTTTCTACATTTTACCTGTAAATACATTTTTCTAAATACACTTTCCTTTTATCTAAAATAAGTTGGAAAGAACTGGGTTAGGTTTTTGAAAGAAAGCCAATTATTGCTCTGCAAAGTGAAGGTAATATCAGTTTCATTGTAGCAGAGTTTTATAAGCTGATAAAGCCTAAGAAAATATGCATATGATCAATCCTTTGAAGGCGGTTTCATGAGAAATAGGGACTTACAAGATTCTGATTTTTCACTTTCAAGATAGAATATAGATGAAATCCCCTAGGATACCATCCTATTAATGTAATTACACAGATACAGGCATGGAAGGAAGTGCCGGGCTGATTAGAAATGACAGAGAGAGAGCTGGCAAGCTCCAGTAGAGATTTCTGAAATGACAAAATCAGGACTAAACAGCATACATTTAGGTTAGAATAAATCTTGCTGAAGAATGCAACTCTCTTTAAAAGAGAATACTATAAAGCAAATGGAAGTAGATTTGCCCATGTAAAATGGTATCTGGTTAGCAGTCCATATATCAATATCTCAAATCATGTCATCTCAATGCCTACAAAGATTCAGAAAAAAACATGAGAACTCATAGGAAGCCTGAAAACTGAGACAGACAGCCAAGCCATCACCAGAATCCATAGGAAATCCAAACAATGACAAGCCAAGGGAGCTGAAAGAAAACACTCTAAAAATGGTGCCATAGCAAGCACACCACCCAGAAGATGACTGGGATGGGCTTTGGATATCCATTTATTATTTATCTCTGATTCAGTGACTCCAGAACCATGCTTAGGTATAAAATGAGGCAGCTGCCCCTATCTTGAGAGACTCACTTTTTTTTCTGTATATGCCTTAGTCCCTTCCAAGTGTCTCTTGTTCCAAATATACTAGAGGACTTTTAAGGTAAGAAAAGCAACAGGGGTAAAAAAGAGAGAGAACTGATGGTGATCAATACATTTCAGATAGCGTAGAAGACAGATAGAAATGTTCATTAATAAGCTCTAAATCAGAAAGACTCCTAGAAGTAATGTGTACAAGATGCTGTAATATTTGGGAATTTTTCCTGAATCCACAAGTTCAGGTATGGGGCAATGTTAGTACAAATTTGTCTGAATTCAACAAAGCTATGGTAGATGAGTGGCTCTGGGGCACTGGAGATCATCCAAGAGCCGAGCACATTAGCCTTCCCTATTTCCCTCAGTCTGTGATGAACATAACACAGACTGGGAAAACCAAGCAGACAGACGTTTACAGTTGGTGTCAGTGTCTACTGTGTTGAGCAGGGTGTCCTATGCTGTAGAGGGCCTGACTCATGTTTAAGAGCAGTATTTTTAAATCAACTTTGTTGAGGTATAATTTGCATTAGACAAAACGTACCCACACTTAATGTGTTTTGATAATGTACACTCTCATATATCTACCACCCCAATCAAATTTTTAAATACTTCCATCATCCCAGAAAATTCCCACATGCCAAGTATGGTCAATTCTCTCCTCCATCCCAAAGAATCACTGATTTTGACTTCCATTACTTCAGATTAGTTTTGCCTGCTCTGAATCTTAAAATATGTACCTTTGTATCGCTAACTTTTTTCACTTAGTAAAATTACTTTAAGATTCATCCATGTTTTGAGAGAGGGGGCAAGATGGCGAGGAGTAGGGAGCTCCGTACTTGCACTCGTGCCCATACATCACACAGAAAAGATCTGAAGCCATTGGAAACCTTACAAAACCTGAGACATTGGGAGAAAAAGGACGCAGAATCCACTGAGAGAGACTTCTAACATGAGTGCGAACTGGGGAAGATAAAATCGGGCCAGGATCGGATACTCCAGGGTGGGAGACGATCCCCTTCTACCCTCTACGGGGAGTGAGAGGGGAAAAGGAGAGAGTCCAAAACAGAAAAACCTCCGCTTGGGGCATAGAAAGATCGTACTTGCCAAATACCTGCATGCCAGGTCCCCTCGCGCCAGCTGGTCCTGGGGGGGGCTGAGCACACAAACTGCTTCTTTGTACTGGCTCCTGGAGGCTGGACTTCAGAGTGGTGGCGNCCATGTTTTTAAATGTATCTGTGGTTCATTGTTCTTTATTCCTGAGTAATATTCACTGTATACAATATTTTCATTATATACCTTTATTTATTATCTATTCATATCTATCTATGTTGATGGATATTTGAGTTGTTGTTAGAGTTTGGTCATTATGAATAAGATCTATAATCATTTGTATACAAGTCACTTATGAGTATATATTTTCACTTTTCTCGGGTAAATACCTAGGAACAGAATTGGATCATATGGTAGGTGTGTATTTAACAGGATAAGAAACTGCCAAACTCTTTTTCTAAATGATTGCATCATTTTGCCAACCTCTTTCGAAGTGATTGTACTATTTTATGTTCACATAAATAATATGTGAGAGTTCCAGTTATTCCAAATCGTTACCATCACTCAGTCTTGTCAATCTTTTTGATTTTAACCCTTTACTACAGTATTTTATTAATTTTTACATATTTATTTATTTTTGAGAGAGAGAGACAGACAAAGCACAGCAGGGGAGGAACAGAGAGAGAGGAGACACAGAATCCAAATAAGGCTCCAGGCTCTGAGCTGTCAGCACAGAGCCCGAAGTGGGGCTCAAACCCATGAGCCACAAGATCATGACCTGAGTTGAAGTCGGACATTTAACTGACTGAGCCACCCAGGAAACCCTTAACTGCAGTATTCTGATGAGCTAAAAACACCAAGAATATATTTGTGTGTATGTTTGTTTAGCTTGGTTTAATTTTTGTCTGCCCTGCAACCCTTACTTTGAACAACTAATGCCTCCCAAATTCATGTGTTTAGGACATCTCACACATATCTCACTGGATTATTCCCACCTCTTCCATCTTCTAGGCCCTTGGCTACTTTGTTTCATCGTGGTTGCTACTAGGGTCTTGACTCCATGTAAGGCCACATGGTCCCTCTGCCTCATGCTCTGGCTCCTCCTAACATTTCTGAGCTCAGAGGAAGTGTATATCCCAGGGCATGGAGGACTGCTGAAGGGACTGGGTGATCCAGTCTAGAAGAGGGGAGGAATTACCTCCTTCTGGATACACTTTAATAAAGGAGAGTTCAGGGATGGGATGAAGATGCCAGGTAAATCTCCTATGTCTTTACTGCAACCCGGTTGCTTTGTGCAGTGTGTCCAGCCATCCATTCCATATAGCTTAGTGGATAAACCCACGGAGCAACTGTGACTCATCATAGGACAGTAGCCTTGCAGTAACACATCACTTGCACTTGTTCCCCATCCTTTCCTGCCTTGCTTCCTGTCTCTCTCACTCTCTGCCCTGGGATTTGAACTTTGAATAAATCATTGTCACTTAAATCTGGCCTCAGGATTTTTAGGGAACGTAGATTGTCCATGAGTTCCTTCTCTAGAGCTACCTCTTCCTCTCAATCTCCTCTTGTCCAAATGTTCATTGACTTTATGAGTCATCAAGTGTCTCTCTAATAAATTCTGTTTTGGTAAGAGCCAGTTTCTGTTGCTTAAAACCAAGAATCTTAATCAGTTTGTGAGACAAGGATATAACCTGGTGGGATATTACGATATACCTGTATAATAATTGATCCTACAAAAGAGGAATATGAGGATCACAGAAGTTAATGACATTAATCATCTACCGCAGCATAAATGCATATAATAACATTTGGCATATAGTAGGTACTAAATAAATATTTGCTGTAACTATGTCAGGGAAACCTTGTTAGTACTGCATTTTCCACCAGATTTGAAATTCAAAGCCTATGAGCTTCCTATTATACCACACTTTATCTCAATTCAGATTAAAGATTTCAACAGGAATGATTCTCTCTTACATGGTGTATAAAAATCCTCCATGATTATCTATCTGATTATGTAGGTCTTCATCCAAATAGGTATATTTAATCTGGACTGCTCCCTTCTCTCAAGTAGAATTTTTAGTTTTGTCTGATTAAAAGAGTGGTACCCTGAGAAACTGTGAAGAAAAAAACAAAGCTGAGGGATTTATACTACCATCTACGAAAGCCTAGTGTAAAGCTATAACAATGAAGACAGTGTATACATAATAACCAATGGAACAGAATTGAGTCCAAAAACAGACTTTTATGATTCCATGAGCCATACTGGACAACTTTTTGTTGTTGTTCTAGATCAATTACATATCTATATGGAAACATAATAAATGAAAATAAATAAATGTGACATGAATAAACACAGAAATAAAGTCTAGATGAACTACATATCTAAATATAAAAGACTATAAAATAATAAAGACTTTAGAGGAAAATACAGAACATCTTAATGTAGACAAAGATTTTTTTAACAAGACACAAAAAGTACTAACCATAAAATTTTTAAATAACAAAATGAACTATAATAAAATAAGAATATCTGTCCACTGAAAGATACCATTAGCAGACAGGGAGGTAACCCAGGGAACAAGAGAAGATATCTACAACACATATATCCAACAAAGGGCTATAAAAAAATAGAAAAACGGACAAATTCCTAAAGAGATATTTCAAAAAGGAAGATATTTCAAAAAAGATATCCAAATGTGTAATAAACATATAAGAAGATCATAGACTTCATTGACCATAATGGGAAATCAAATTAAAACTACAAAACAACATATACATATATATACCAGAATGGCTAAAATTAAAATGATAGAAAATATCAAGTATTAATTATAATTTAGAGCAATTACTATCACCACTTTTGAAAAATATTTTGAAATATCTTTTTTTAAGTTTATTTATTTATTTTGAGAGAGAGAAAGAGAGAGCAGCGAAGGGGCAGAGAGAGAGAGAACAAGATTCCCAAGCAGGCTCCGTGCTGTCAGCATGGAGCCCCATGCTGGGCTAGAACCCACAAATCATGAGATCGTGACCTGAGCTGAAATCAAGAATCAGCTTAACCAACTGAGACACCCAGGCACCCCTTTTATTATTTTTATTAATGTTTATTTATTTAAGAGAGCACACACACAGGGGAGGGGCAGGAGAGAGAGGGAGAGAGAGAATCCCAAGCAGGCTCCACACTGTCAGCACAGAGTCTGCCATAGGGCTCAGTCCCACAAACCGTGAGATCATGACCTGAGCGGAAATCAAGAATCAGTCACTTAACCCACTGAGTCACCCAGGCACCCCTGGAAGTATCTCTTAAAGTTGAACATACCCACTTTATATAACACAGTAATTTCACTCCAGGGTATATAGCCAATAGAAAGGTTCACTTATATTCACCAAAAATATGCATTAGAATATTTATTGCAACTGATGTTATCCAAATACCTATCAATGGCAGGATAAACAAATAAATCATGCTATATTCATTCAATGAAATCTGGGCAGCTATATGGATAAATATTGCATAATTATACATAGCAATCTGGACTGACCACACAAGCATGGTGTTGAGTGAAAGAAACCAGATACAAAAGAGTAGACATCATGTGACTCAATGAACACAAAATATAAAAACAAGTAAAATGAGTGTATGCTGTTAGGCTTTAAAGATCCAGGGGAGGACATACTACCTAGGAGGGAGTAACAGGGTAGGGATTTGTGAGGGACTTTCATATTCTGTTTCATAATCAGGGTGTTGGTTACCTGAGTATATTCAGTTTGTGAAAATTCACTGAGTTGGGCGTTTATGTTATGTGCACTTGTCTTTATTTACATTTTGCTTCAACAAAAAGTTTTTTAAAGTAACACATCTATAACAACACTTAATGGAAGATAATATCTTTGCAGTCTATTCCCTGAAATAAGGCATACCTTACATCCAACAGTAAGAATTAATAATAACTATAATTGGCTAAAGCTCTGTCATAAAAAAGTTACATTTTTTTCATTAGCAGTAGTGGATTTTATTGCATTAAACACAGTATACTATTCCATGAGTATCAGTGTGTGTTATGAATTAGCTCCCTGAAGTGACAGAAGTCTTTAATTATTGCATTCTAGTATTTTGTGACTAGTCATTTGGGGATAATTGCATTTTTCTACAGATTTTTAAAGTGTTAAAAAAAAATTTTCCCTCACTATGTATGTAGGTATCTCTCTGGCATAATGTCTCACATAAGATAGGCATTCAAGGTTGGTGAATTAAATGACTATAAAATGCACTTAATTTATTCAAAGATATTGTAATTGAGGCACACCTGGGTGTCTCGGTTGAACATCTGACTTCGGCTCATGATCTCACAGTTAGTGGGTTCAAGCCCCGCATCAGGCTCTGTGCTGACAGCTCAGAGCCTGAAGCCTGTTTCAGATTCTGTGTCTCCTCTCTCTGCCCTTCCCCTGCTCATGCTCTGTCTCTCTCTGTCTCTCTGTCTCTCTCTCAAGGATAAGTAAACAATTAAAAAGTTTTTAAAGATATTGTAAATGAGCTTTAAAACAGGAGTTTTTAATATGAGGTACATAGACCACCAGTAATACCAAATTAGGATGGGTAAATGACATCTCAATTTGCATTGGGATTAAAATCTAAGTGAATTTTAACATTTCCTTCAATTATCACTTTGTCACTAGTAGAAATCACAGATACTGTCATTTAACATTATAGTTGTTATCTTGACATATTTTCTATGCTTATCATTACATTACCCTGAAATTATAATAATAAATAGACTCACCACAAAAACATGTCATATAATGCACTAAAGAAACTCATATTTTACTATACCACACTTTTTAGATATTATCATAATAGCATTTCAATGTAATTGTTTCTTTTATAATCTTCTGTATTACATTTTAGATTTTTGAAAGGATTATTTTGAGAAAGAGTCTATAGTCTTCCTCAGGCTTCAAAAGAAGACTATGGCACTTGTACACTCATGCACACACACACGCAGTGTTACATTCCATGCAAGGTATTCAGTTCATGTCACATTTTCCCCCAAAAAAAAGAGACAGGGAGAAACAGAGACCGAGAGTCAGAGACAGAAAAGAAACAGAGACAAAGAGCACGCATATGAGAGAAAGAGGGAGTTACAATACATAATGCAATACTCTACAGTGCCCTGTCATAAAGTAAAAGCAAATTTTATAATTACTCAGAAGCCCCTGACTGGCTCAGTTGGTTAAGGAGGGGACTCTTGATTTCAGCTCAGGTCATGGTCTCATGGTTCGTGAGATCGAACCCCACATCAGGCTCCACGCTGATAGTGTGTGGAGCCTGCTTTGGATTCTGTCTCCCTCTTTCTCTGCCCCGCCCCCTTTTGCATTCTTTCTCTCTCTCTCTCAAAATAAATAAATCGACTTGAAAAAAAAATTATTTTAATTCCTCAGGGAATTTGAGCATTTCATTGCAACATCTCAGGATTTCACCCAAAACAGAAAAGAGGGGTGATCTTCCCTCGTGTCACTAACTCCAATACGCTACACATTAAACCCGGAAACAAAAGTTCCTCTTTGATTCTTCTGTGCCTTTGCACTGTGTCCTGATCCAGACTGCACCACCCTCACCCAAAGTTTCCTCAGTGAGCTGCTGCCCCTTCTTCTACGTCCAACTAAACCATACTGCGAGGTGTTGTGTTTGCCCCCCGATCCATTCTGCACCCTTCCCTAACCAATTTTCTTTCGCAGAAAATTCACCTAGGAGTGGTCATGCCCTAGGGCTTCAGTTGTATTCACCCAATGGGGAGCCTTGGCAAGACATGGAGGTTAGAAGAGATTGACCATTTCTACCCTCTCCTCGCTTTGAGTTTAGGGATGGTATAGACTCCTACACCTTGTAGTTTCATTCTCTGGCCACACTTCTGCAATGATCCTTTATGCAACTGACCTCAAATTATCCTGTTTAGGGTGTGTTAACCATTCCTTGCTGGTGTCTGGACTGATTCAGTCATTAACTGAATGAAGTCTTTCCATCCCTCCCATCCCAAAGGTGGTCACAGGCGTCTGACTCAGTTAATAATACTTTTCACACTTTATTGTATTTATTTTACATGTCTGTGTTCTCCATTAGCTTCCTAAATGCCAGAGCAATAACTGGGCAATATCTGAACTCCTACTACCTGGCAGATATACCTCTCAGATATAAAAGGTATTTAATAAAAGTTTATTGGATAAAGGTATAAACAAATGATCAAAATTATCAGGGTACTCTTCAGCATAAATAATGTTTTAAACAATCCCACTAGCTTTTATCATCTCATTATTGCTGCCAGTAAATATTTTAAGCTGTAAACTTGATTTAGGAATTGGAAAAGAGTTTCACAGGCTTACCACATCTGCAGAACAATGTGTTTTCATAAGTTTTATAATGCAACACATATTACTAAAACATACCCTATTGTCTTCTTCTATCAAATGCCATTCACTTTGCATCTTTGTCATTTCCTCCACAAGAATTTTAGAGTTCACGGGACACTAGATAACATAAGAAACTAGTTCATTCTTACTTAAAATTAAATATTATAACAGACTGCCAAATACAAATCCCTATTTATGTTTTTTTATTATTTCTCTCTTCACAATATTTTAACAGATTTTATTTTTTTTTTTAATTTTTTTTTTTTAATGTTTTATTTATTTCTAGGAGAGAGAGAGAGAGAGACAGCGTGAGCAGGGGAGGGTCAGTGAGAGAGGGAGGCACAGACTCTGAAACAGGCTCCAGGCTCCGAGCTGGCAGTCAGCACAGAGCCCGACGCGGGGCTCGAACCCACAAACCGCGAGATCATGACCTAAGCGAAAGTCGGACGCTCAACCGACTAAGCCACTCAGGCGCCCCATTTTAACAGATTTTAAATGACAGATTTCAGGGGCACCTGGGTGGCTCAGTCGGTTACGCATCCGACTTGGCTCAGGTCATGATCTCAGTGTTGATGGGTTTGAGTCCCGTGTCGGCCTCTGTGCTGACAGCTAGCTCAGAGCCTGGAGCCTGTCTTCAGATTCTGTATCTCTCTCTCTCTCTCTGACCCTCCCCTGCTTGCGCTCTCTCTGACTCTCAAAAATAATAAATAAAAATAAATAAATAAATGACAGATTTCATTCTTGGGAGATGATCATATCAGTTTGATTAGATTGTCACCTCAGGGTCAAAGCTTTTATATTTAAGAAGTCTGGAACAGAAGAGACTCTAAAAACAGAAGACCATTGCAACTAGGCACCTGAAAGATAGAATTTCTTTCAGATAACTGAGAAGCAGACTCTATAAAATGCATTCATAAATATTTTTGTTAATTTCAGAACTTTTGCTTCAAAATCCCACATTAAAGAAACATTTGAATGGCCAGCCCTGATTTATTCTCCTCTCTTATTCCTTATTCTCCCAAATTGGATAGCTTTCCCAGACATGTTTTTGAATTGTTTTTTAATGTTCATTTATTTTTAAGAGAGAGACAAAGCATGAGCAGGGGAGGAACAGAGAGGGAGGGAGACAGAATCCAAAGCAGGCTCCAGGCTCTGAGCTGTCAGCGCAGAGCCCAACATGGGGCTTGAACCCACAAACCGTGAGATCACGACCTGAGCTGAAGTCAGATGCTTAACCAACTGAGCCACCAAGGCGCTCCTGTTTTTGCATTTTTAATACATGTGTAAGTATCCATAAACAGATAACATTATTTTTTTTATGGCTTTTTTAATCACATAAACTGTATCATACCATAGATATTGTTCTATAGCCTAGATTTTCACCCAAATTATGCTTTTGGATTTATCCAGATTGACAAATATGAATAAAATTCATTTCTTTCAACTGCCAAATAGAGGAGACAGACACTGCCAGTTGCCTTCCCATAACTATGCCTTACCTTTTTCCTTAGTAAGAGCAACATAATATTTTTCCAATACAGTCATATGCCCTGCAAAATTAGACAATATTTGCCAGGTCTTTTGTAGCTAGGTTTAGCTATGTGACACAGCTTTAGCTAATGAGATGTAAGCAAAATCAGCTTAGGATTGTTCAGGAAAAACGCTGATCACTCAACTGCCTCCTCTTCTTCCTTGTTTCTTTCTTCTTCACTTTTTTCAAGCCTAGAACAAGGATGTGATTCATGGTGGCAGTGCAGCCATTTTGTGACCTTAAGGAAAAGAGTTACATGCTACATATGACAGAGTGTGATATAAAGAAGCCTAAATTCCTGATGATAATTGTGAAGTTACCACAGCAACTACAAGTAGTCCTACCTCTGGATTTCATATTAAGTGGAAAAAAGCAGAATCCCTTTTCGGATAATGTACAGTGGTTAGTTCTCTATCACATGCAGCTTTATTAACTCCTAACTTCTAACAGAATCCCAGTAATGAATACGCCATATATATCAATTTATCTATTCCCATGAGTTATTTATTTACACTTCTATACAGTTATAACCAGTAATACAGTGAATATCTTTGTACAATGAACTTCCCTTTACATATATCTGAAATTCCCTAGAAAGTTCATAAGGTCACACTGATATTCAACCTGGAGAACAGTTGAAAATGCTTAGAAAAGTGATTGCTCTTTACAGTCCCACAGTGTCTGCATTCTTAATTCCATATACCTTTGCCAATTCGATAAGTCCTAGCCAATGACATTTTTGTAAGTCTAGTGGGTATGAAATAGAATCTCATTTTTTATTTGAAATTCATTACTTCCCAGTGATATTTATCATTTATTTCATAGTAGATGTTCTTATTTTTTCTTACTGAACTTTTGACTATTTTTAAGTTAATTTATGGAACATAATTATATGACTATGTGAGTAGGTCCAGAAGTCTTCGCAAATGAAGAAAAACTTCAATAATGGCTACTTTTTCACTGACTTATTACATTTCATTGATTCTAACCCTCAAGAAAATTCTGAAAGATAGTAAGATAGGAATTACTATCCCTATGTTTTTGTTATTTTTATAAGTTTTAGTCTACTTGGACAGCATTCTGAGGTTTGTATACACACAGAGAATTTATTATTCTCTGACTGTCCAAAGCCATACAACCAGGAAATAATGTAGCAGAGATCTGAATTTAAGCCTTTTGGCCCTAAAGCCTGTACTTTTTTTATTACACAATGCTGATCATAAGATTTTTGCTTCAGCATAAATTGTGTGCAGCAAAATTATTAGCTGCTGTAGAGAAGGAAGAAAAACTAAATCTTCTAAATTATAAAGACAAAAACATATTCACACTGGTTTTCAAACATGGAATTGTAAAACAGACATATTTGAAAAATAGTTCCTGGTCACAAAAAAATATGAAGTAAACAGAAATTCAGAAAAGATTAAATATCACCAGAGAAATACCCCATAATTGCTACTTGGACACAACTTTAATTTTAGTAGGTTAAGTGAATGCGAGTGATCCATCTTAGTTTTACAGAAGCAGGTGCTGCTTCTGCTCACAAAATTCCCCTTGCAAAATTAATTTAAATTGGCTTGGCTATGAGTACTCTCAGTTGATTTGGGAACTGGCTCAAGAGTCACGAACAAGAAATAATCATAAACCTCCAAGTACCTAGTTTGCTACTGGGGTGGCACCAGGATTGATGGATTGAGTTTCATTTAGCATCTTCATTAATGACCTGAAGGAGGGAGCAAATAGGTTGTTAATGAAATTCACAAAGAGTAATATATGAGGAGGCATTGCAAACACTGATAAAGACTGCTAAATTCTCAAAAGAAACCCAAAGAGGTTAGATAGGTACTCAGAAATTAACAACCTAAAATGCATCATGGAAATTTGGGAGTGGAGAACAGGGCTGGGGGTGAGGAGGAGAGGGATGGGGGAAGAAAGTTGATGGAGAAAATGT
Source organism: Crocuta crocuta (assembly GCF_008692635.1). Classification (NCBI taxonomy): domain Eukaryota; kingdom Metazoa; phylum Chordata; class Mammalia; order Carnivora; family Hyaenidae; genus Crocuta; species Crocuta crocuta. The sequence continues at coordinate 958,929 of NW_027551573.1, forward strand.
TATTAATTTTTATGATATCATTGACTAAGAGTCTTCCAAAGCATCATTTCTAAAAGAAACCCATAAGTTAAGGTGAAAAGTCATCTGTTGATGGACACTTAATTGCTTCCATATCTTGACTATTTTGAAAGATGCTTCAGTGAACATGGGAGTATGAATACTTCTTTAAGATCCTGTTTTCATTTCCTTCGGATATATACCCAGAAGTAGGACTGCTGGTTCATATGGTAGTTCTATTTTTAACTTTTTGAGGAACTTCCATACGATTTTCTAGAGTGGCTGCACCAATTTACATTCCCACCAGCAGTGCAAAAGGCTTCCCTTTTCTCCACATCCTTGCCAACAGCTGTTTTCTCTTGCCTTCCTGACAATAGCCATTCTAACAAGTTCATAGCTATTATATCGCAATGAGGTGATACCTCATTATGATTTTGAGTTGCATTTCTCTGATGATTAGTGATGCTGAATACCTTTTCATGTACCTGTTAGCCATTTCTATGTCTTCTTTGGAAAAAAATGTCTATTCAGTTCCTCTGCCCATTTTTAATTGGATTGTTTACAAAGTAGAATTTTACTAAGTAAGTAATAGTATGTCTTGCTTGGAAATAACCCTTAGGAAATGAGGAAGAATGGACTTGACCACAAAAATCTGTCTTGACCACTACATAGTGATTCAAAATTTTCAGAGACCTCTAGTAAGATCCCTAGGCACAGTTTTTCCTTAGCCCTGAGCCCAGAAGCCTCATGAGAAAGAAAATCAAGTCTTGGAGTGCCTGGGTGGCTCAGTCAGTTAAGTGTCCAACTTCAGCTCAGGTCATGATCTCACAGTTTGTGAGTTTGAACCCCACGTCAGGCTCTATGCCAACAGTTCGGAGCTGGGAGCCTGCCTCAGCTTCTATGTCTCCCTCTCTTTCTGCCCCTCCTCTGCAAATGTTCTGTCTTGCTCTCTCTCTCAAAAACAAACATTAAAAAAAAGGAAAGAAAGAAACTTATGTCTTTTTATGTCAGTCAGTAAACAGGAATATAAGACATTTGCTGGACTAGAAGAAGTCAGAAGTAGTCAGAAGGCAATGAGGGAAGCAAGAGAGACAATAACCAAAAACAAAAAGAAAAGGCTCTGGCTTGATCCTCAGAGAAGGTATTAGAGGAAATTGCAGTGCCAAATTGTGTGCCGCTATACCTGAACTCCCTCTGAGCATAGCCTTACCTGCAGGATATGCTCTGGGAAGGAAGAACCTGGGTGGTAGAAAGGAAAACACTGTGTTTAAAAGGGTCCTGGTTATTTTATCCTCTAAGAAGCAACTGAACACAAAAAAATAAGAGTGATTTCTAATCTATCAAAGAGAGTAGTGGGTAATGGATATTACATAACAAAAGGCAGAGGGCTTCCAGGGTTAATGGGTAAGAAAATACAGATGTCCCAGCAACATCAGGGTCAGGGGCAAAGGAGGAGGGGATTGGAGAGGAGAGGGGATGCCACCATCTTGTGGGTAGCCTGAACAGTATATAGGCAACTACAACCTATCAGAGATCTGCAGACAGATAACATAAAAGGGGCAATAACAGCTGGACCCAAGGAAGACCAATTCTGTGAAGATCAACCAGCTCAATATGAGAGCCCCTCTTCTTCTCTGCATTTAATGACCCTTATAAAAGCAGGAAATGGTGTTGAGGGTGGGGAGAGACAGCTAAGGTCCTGCTACTTGGTAAGTGGAAGCTAAAGATCATGTAGACTTGGTAGGAACCTGTTAAAACTGGTATTCTCTCAAGGTGCTTAGGTGGCTCAGGTAGTTACGCATGATTTCAGGGCTCATGAGTTTGAGCCCTGTGTTGAGCTCTGTACTGACAGCTCAGAGCCTGGAGCCTGCTTCGGATTCTGTGTCTCCTTTCTCTGGCCTTCCCCATTCATTCTCTCTCTCTCTCTCTCTCTCTCTCTCTCTCTCTCTCTCTCTTTCTCTCTCTCTCTCTCTCANCTCTCTCTCTCTTTGTCTCTCTCTCTCTCTCAAAAGTAAATCATATTTGGGGTGCCTGGATGGCTCAGTCAGTTAAGCGCCCGACTTTGGTTCAGGTCATGATCTCACAGTTCATGGGTTCGAGCCTCACGTCGGGCTCTGTGCTGACTGCCAGCTCAGAGCCTGGAGCCTGCTTCGGATTCTGTATCTCCCTCTCTCTCTGACCCTCTCCTACTCATGCTGTCTCTCTCTCTCAGAAATAAATAAAAAGCATTTAATTAATTAATTAAGAATATTTAAAAAAAATTTAGGGCACCTGGATGGCTCAGTCAGTTAAGTGCCCGACTTTGGCTCAGGTCATGATCTCACAGCTTGTGAGTCTGAGCCCCATGTCGGGCTCTGAGCTGAGAGCTAGAAGCCTGGAGCCTTCAGTTTCTGTGTCTCCCTCCCTCTCTGCCCCTCCCCTACTTGCGCTCTGTCTCTCTCAAAAATAAATAAACAAAATTTTTTAACTGGTGCAGCTACTCTGGAAAACAGTATGGAGGTTCCTCAACCCAGCAATTGCACTACTAGGTGCAACTACATCCAAGGATGCAGATATGCTGTCTCAAAGGGGCACATGCACCTCAGTGTTTACAGCAGCACTATCAATGATAGCCAAAGTATGGAAAGAGCCCAAATGTCCATCGATGGATGAATGGATTAAGAAGATGTGGTATATATATATATGTATATATATACATATATACATATATACACACACAATGGAGTATTACTCAGCAATAAAAAATAATGAAATCTTGCCATTTGCAACTATGTGGATGGAACTAGAGGGTATTAAGCTAAGTGAAATTAGTCAATCAGAGAAAGTCAAATATCATATGGCTTCATTCAAATGAGGACTTTAAGATACAAAACAGATGAACATAAGGGAAGAGAAGCAAAAATAATATTTAAAAAAGGGAGAAGAACAAAACATAAAAGGCTCTTAAATATGGAGAACAAACAGAGGGTTGCTGGAGGGGTTTTGGGAGCGTGGATGGGCTAAATGCATAAAGGGCTTAAGGAATCTACTCCTGAAATTATTGTTGCACCATGTGCTAACTAACTTGGATATAAACTATAAAAAATAAATAAATTATAGGAAAAAAATTTTTAATCTTTTAAATTAAAAAAAAAATGATATTCTCTGTAAGCCTGTATCAACCAGAGTCCTGGCAGATAACAGATAGCATACTCAAGGAGAGCAACTTGGGGAAGAAATTCCTAAAAGAACCATTTGCACAGAAGTGGTCACAGTTACAGGAAACCAACAAGGCCAGAAAGGGCAAGGAAAGGAAGTAAATAACAGAATCTACTAGAAGAGAAAGTTGCCTGGGAGAAGTTGTGGCCATAAAAACAAGAACAAAACAACAACTAAACCCAAAAGAGACAAATCTGCCCTCACTCTTCCCTTACCCTCTTGGGTTCTCACTGGATTAATCCAACAGGAAGTTAGAAGATGAAGCAAACTAATTCATGAGGTCCAGCAAACCCATTGAATTGGGCTGGGAAAGGGTAAAAAGTGGGTCTAGAGATGCAAATGAAAAACATCAAAGACCCACAAGCCAGTGTGTATCCTTAGAGAACATCTGAATATCTGTAATATTGCTTTCCGCACAATCTGCAAGATTCACGCTGGGAAACATTTCATTTCTTTTTCATTGGAAATAGTATAAAAGGTAACAATAATAATGATGGTGATGATGACAATGGTGGTGACAATGATGATGATGATGATGAAGGAGCTATGAAAGAGAAGGAGAAAGAGAAATAAATAATGCAACAAATACTACTAAGTGAAAAATCTGTGCATTTAGCAGTATTTGTTGAACACCTGCTAAGTGTTAGACTGTTGAGCTAACTGCTGACAATGAGTAAAGACATGGTTTCTGTCCTTAGGAGCTTCATGTTTATTGGAGAGATCAGATCTGTGAACCAGTTTTCACAATGCACCATTAGCTACCATATGGATAAATTCAACGACCTTTTATGGTGGCTTTATTTGTAGTATATTACAGTTATTATTAGTAACTTTTACTATGTACCAGGCAATTTGTTAAACTACTTAAATCAGACCTACCTCATAAGATCATGGGAGGATTAAATTCAAGGATCTACTATTATCTTCACTTTACAAATGAGAAAGTTGACACTTAGGAAGTTTTCATCATCTACTCAGCCTCCTGGTTAGTAAGAGATGGAGCTGTGATTAAAAGCCAAGCCTTCTTTTAAAAAAATTTTTTTTAATGTTTTATTTATTTCTGAGAAGGGAGATAGCGTGAGCAGGGGAGGGTCAGAGAGAGAGGGAGTTACAGAATCTGAAGACAGGTTCAAGACATGGGCTTGAACCCACGATCTGGGAGATCATGACCTGAGCTGAAGTCAGACACTTAACTGACTGAGCCACCCAGGCACCCCCTAAAAGCCAAGCCTTAGACCCATGAATCCCTAATCACTAAAGGGATTGAGACCACAATGTTTTTCCTTTGAAAAATACATAAACTATGTACCCTTTCAAAATACGAGGGAGTGTTCCTGATCTGTCAATTTACCATGTCCCTTGTTATTCCTCTCAATATCTATGACTCAATTTACTAATTGCATCAAATATTATATTAGCTTAGTATTGCACTAATTAGTACTATTTTGTTTACTAGATGATGACAGGGTGAAATGGAGTTTCCTTTCCTTGATGCCCATTATTAAAATGATTATTCCCCAGGGGGTGATGTGAAAAAGAGGAACGGGCTAGCATGTGTGGATACCTGCAGCCTTTAGCAAAGAGGATGGCCCTACCCCAAATTATTCCATCTGGCAGAGCCAGTTACCTGCTGTAGTTCACACATGAATGGCAGCAATTTGCATGCAAATAGAAGCCTACATGCTTTCCTGGAGCTAAGAGCTGTATTTCAACATTTCACAGTGGAATTAGTCAGTGGACAGGACACTGCGACTTTGTGGATATGCCAGCTAAAACTCTTCTAAATACCAAGCTCTGTGTTTCACAGCAAGATTGTTTATTGAACCAATTCATGGAAGCTCCAAAGACTCCTCTGCTGATACACTGCCAGCTCCAAGCCTCTGGTTTTGACATTGATGTTGTCAATTGAGATTAAGCATCGGTCTTAATGAATGCTGGCAGACATCCTCTGAGGTACAATCACCCGTGTTCTTGTGGCTAAATAGCAAAGCTCTGGACAGGAGTGAAAGTAAGGTCTTGGGAGTGACTAGTCATCTTTTTTTCTTACTCCCGTTCATTGGTTCCACGTTTCTTATAAGAAAAAGGTCAAGTTCCTTGACTGGTCTTCATGGATTTACATAGTTTGAGCCATATTGATCTTTTCACCCTCATGCCACCCATTCCTTTATACTCCAGCACTCTGAAAGTAATCCTACATGCCCTCATATGTGATGCAATGTTTTAAGAATTTCCCTTCCTTTGCATATGCTGTTCCTACCATCAAGAATGACCATTTTCACTACGTCTGGATGGTAAACTTCAGAACTCTGGGTAGTGATCCTTCAAAACTCCCTCCAGGCTATTCTGAAAGACCTTCTCTTCTTGTTCCAAACAAAGGTAATTTCTCCATCTCCAAAACCTCACTGACATCTTTACTCTTATTGCGTAAAACAAGTCATACAAGCACACAAAAGTAATAGTCTTACCACTGGACACTATGCACCCATAACTTGTTCATCCTTATATATCCAGATCTCAACACAACATTCGACATACAGTAAATACTCCCTGCTTATTTGTCTAATTTAACTGAACTGTCCTACCAAAGTATTTGGTATAGGAGGCATTTGGGAATTTAAAACAAACCACAACATTTCATTTGTAATTCAGGAATTAATGCTAAATTTTTTACAATGTCTACTTACATCTGTTCATGAAAATGCACATGATTACTATAAAATTTTAACCCTCTCCCCCAAAAAAACAAATGAAAGAAGAAAAAGTATTATGAAAGATGCAAAAAAAAATTGCTTAATATCCCTAACCAGAAAAAAAAAACACTTTCAATATTATGCGCCAATGCATATCATATCCATACATACATACACATGTAAATATTCATATATAAATCAGAAACAGAGTTTGATTACTGGGTTTTTTCTTTCTTTTCTTGAAAGAAATTTACTTTGAATACCAGGAATGAGTTATCCTTTGTAGACAAAGATGACACAATGGAGAAATAAGTATTCCCTCCTGATGAACAAGACAGTGAGTCTTGCTGAAATCCATTTAGTACAATCAGTTGGTCTATTATCTCCCGATTATGGAAGTGGAGAAATGAGATATTTAATCAGACATATTTTAGAAAGTTGTAACATATTTGCGTATTTCCCTAAGGCCTGTAATGAAGAGCTCTTAATATTTCATTTTCATTATTACCAGAAGAGAAGAGTTACAGTAAAAACTCCCCTTGCGGTCTTAGTCCCAGAACAAAGAGGAAGGTCAGCACATCTGGGTCATTCAGGCGATGATCCCACAGCCAAACTGAGTAGAGAGCTACTCAAGAGGAGAGTTCTGGGTCCAGTTCCCAATCCATGTCCATTTCTGTCCTTGTCCTTGCCCATTTTCTGTCCTCCCCACCGGACTCACAGGACAACTTGTATTTAGAATCTGTTTTGAAGGTCCTTGAAAATAATCATTCTTATATGCAGGATAAAGTGGACAGCTTCCACTGAATACCAAATTCCTCCACAAGTTCAGGATCAAGAGCCACATTCTCTCTGCTGTGTGAAATTTGGCAACCCCTCAGGGACAGAGGGGACATAAATGAGTAAACTGAGGTATATTTCACATGAAATCAAGAAGAGATGGGAGTAGGCCATCTTTAAGATTATTCTCAAACATGTGTGGTAACTAACTTGACAATAAATTATATTTTTAAAAAATTCTTCTCAAGCTAAAAGAAATTATCTGACTTAGTGTCAAGCAATAGTATCCCCTGGACCAGAGCTGTAATTATTGAACCAGAGAACATTTTTATCAAACACCAAAATGCTGATTCTGACTCAATTACTACTTTGGCTGCCAAATCCTCATAGTTTTGAGAAGCTAGATTTACATTTAGATATAGATTGTAGGGGTGCCTGAGTGGCTCAGTCGCTGAAGCATCTTACTTCGCCTCAGGTCATTACCTCCCTGTTCATGGGTTTGAGCCCCATATCAGGCTCTGTGCTGACAGCTCAGAGCCTGGAGCCTGCTTCGGATTCTGTGTCTCCCCCTCTCTCTGCCCGTCTCCCACTCATGCTCGGTCTCTCTTGCTCTCTCAAAAATAAACATAAAAAAAAAGAAAGAAAATTAGATATAGATTGTAGCTAAGTGTATTCTGTTCCTAAATAGATCAAGACCACATAGCTGAGAAGTGTGAATAATTGCAGAATGCATAAACAAATGATTCCTCTCTGGACAAAGACACGAATTTGGCTCTCTTTTCCCGTACTTCTCAATGTGTTGTGTCATATTCCAGGCTTAAGGCTAATCATGCCAAGAAAGAAGCTTCAATTTATATGGTGAGAGACAGGTAGGTACAATTCCCAGGGAAGTCTTAGTCTAACCAGACAGTGCTGCCTGCTTCCCATATCCAGTGTGGTCTGTGGTGGCGTGTCTGATAAGCACAAGTGACAAAAGGCAGATGGCATGATCACTGTGATGGAAAATGAGAACTGAAGAATAACCAGGTCCCAGCAGCCCCTGACACAGTGGCCCTGGATAGCTAAATTTCAGCCATTCCTAAACACTGGTGGGAAGAAACAGATTCGCTTCATTAAGTGTTTTCGACATATTTCTTTTTACATATGTGTATTGCAAAAAGAGGGTCAGTGTGTGTTTAGAAGGACTGACATTTTAATTCACATTTAGTTGGCATCTATTGGCATGAGGGGTCAAACACAAAGAAGTATGGGAGGAAGAATTATTTGGAAAGGCAGACTGGTGTAACAGGAGAAAGTAAAGCCTTGATTAGTTTCTAAAGGAGAATAATCTTTTAAAGGTCAGCCAGAGGTGGTAGAGTGCATGTGCGCAGGCAGTGCATGTATCCTAACCACAAGTGCTAGAAAGGCACACTGGTTCATTCCCCAAAAAGAGCCCAACCCAGCTTGTGGCATCTTTCTCACATTCCAAAAATGGGGACTTTCAGGAGCTGGACAGAGAAATAGGGGTGAGTGCTTGTCTTCATATGGACAGCTGAAATCTCCTCTTGGTCACCTTTTCAGCCACTTATTCCTCGTATCCATCTGTCTCTATCTGTTTCCAGAAAATGTTCTGACCTCATCTTGCCTGTCTCTTGTGTCCTAACAAAAACAAACAAACAAACAACAATCCTGATGTCTCCTTCCTTGTCTCTTAATTGTATATACTGGCAAGTTCCTGGTTGACTCAAAGTTGTCCCACTTGGATAAGCATGAGGACACAGGACAAAAGAAATGATTTTTTAAAAATATTGAACACTGGCTCATAAAGTAACTTTGACTTGAATGCAATCTACAGATTATGTAATAGTATTGTTATCAATATCAATTTCCTGATTTTGGTCACTATGCTATATTAACGTAAGAAAATGTCTTTATTTTCAAAAAATACACACCAAAGTACTTACGGTTAAAGAGATAATGATTATTTCCAAATGTTATAGAAGAAAAAAAATGACACAGTTAGATAGGACTATAAAGTAAACATGACAAAATGTTAACAATTGGGATAGCTGGATGAGAGACATCAGGAATTCTTTGTATTCTTCTTAAAAGTTTTCTGTAATTCTGAAATTTTTTCAAAATAAAAAAATTTAAATAGGGGCTGTTTCTATATTAAAAGAAAATTCATCATTTACACTTGTCATCATAGTAAAGAATCTGCTCTCCCATCATATACCATTAGGGAAGATGACTTAAAGTAAAGAGCTGTACCCTGATACAACTCAAACCAAACAAATGATCATGTAAACCATACTACCAAAAGTGCATTCTAGAAAACTGGTCAGAATTTTTCATAACACTTCCAATAAAGTTCTCATCTTGTCACTCGTCCATTCATTCATTCATTCATTCACTCACTCATTCACCACATATTTACTCAAGGCCTTCACATGAAATATCCAAAATGCTGATGCTCACAAGCTTGTGGAGAAGACATACACACAGAGTCAAGTACAAAACTGTGTGAAAATTAATATAATTGGTGCCATGGGAGCACAGAGAGGGGTAACCCTCACACAGTCTTCAAAGGAGTCAGAGAAGCCTTCCTAAAAATATGATGTTTATTTTTTTAATGTTTTAAATGTTTATTTATCTTTGATAGAGAGAGACAGAGACAGAGCAGCATGAATGGGGGAGGGAGGGAGGAAGTGAGAGAGAGAGAGAGAGAGAGAGAGAGAGAATCTGAAGCAGGCTCCAGGCTCCAACCTTCTCAGCACTGAGCCTGACATGGGCTCAAACTCACAAACCATGAGATCATGACCTAAGCTGAAGTCAGATTCTTAACTGACTAAGCCAACCAGGTGCCCCAAAAAGAGGATGTTTAAGAAAAGAGTAGTTGGGGGGCGCCTGGGTGGCTCAGTTGGTTGGGCATCCAACTTCAGCTCAGGTCATGATCTCACAGTTCATAGTTTCGAGCCCGGATCGGGCTCTTTGCTGACAGCTAGCCCAGAGCCTGGAGCCTGTTTCAGATTCTGTGTTTCCCTCCCTCTCTGACCCTCCCCTACTCTCTCTCTCTCTCTCTCAGAAATAAATAAAATATTTTTTAAAAAAAGAAAAGAAAAGAGTAGTTGGCTAGATGAGAGAGTGCGGGTAGGCATGGGAGAGCGATAATATCCCAAGACACGCGCAGCTGCTGGGGCATAGCATCCAGGGTGGAGAGGAGGGGAGGTTCTAGGTTATAAAGCAATTAAAACTGAAGAGTTGGGGCGCCTGGGTGGCTCAGTCGGTTAAGCGTCCGACTTCAGCTCAGGTCATGATCTCACAGTTGGTGGGTTCAAGCCCCGCGTCGGGCTCTGTGCTGACAGCTACCTCAGAGCCTGGAGCATGTTTCAGATTCTATATCTCCCTCTCTTTCTGACCCTCCCCTTCTCACACTGTCTCTGTCTCTCTGTCTCTCTGTCAGAAATAAATAAAACATTTAAAAATTTTTAATAAAAATAAAATAAAAGTGAAGATTCAAGCAGGAGCCTTATATGAGTTGCTTGTGGTTTGGGATTTTATCCTGAGGACTACAGGATAAAAAAATGACATGAATAAAACTGTTTTTTAGAATTTTAATTCTGGTTACTGGTGAAACTCTTGATTTGAGGAGAGCAGGAATGGAACCTGGGAGACCATTTGGCTGGAAATGAGGCAATCAACACTAAGGCATCATGAACTACGAACAGAGAAGTTAAAGGATCATACACCATTTCTTTCTTCTGAAACCCAACCTTTCAGATCAAATGGAAGCACCCATGTGCCCCATCTCAGATAGATAACAAAGGCCAGGTACTTATACCTTAAGGTTGCTTATAACAATCAGTATCCGCTCAACTTGCATTATGGCTTTTCTGCTCTTGCTCTAAATCCTATACCTGATCTGAGAGTTGATCCCATTTCCCTTCATAAATCCAACCTTAATGGATGAAATGGACAAAGAAGGTCAAAAGGTTCAAACTCCCAGTTATAAAATAAATATGTCATGGAGATGTAATGTACAGCACAGCCACTATAATTAATAATACTCTATTGCATTGTTTGAAAGTTGCTAAGAGAGTAGACCTTAAAAGTTCTCATCACAAGAGAGGCATCTGTTTAAGCATGTGACTCTCAGTTCTGGCTCAGGTCATGATATTGCAATTTGTGAGTTTGAGCTCCACATTGGGCTTCACGATGACAGTGTGGAGCCTTGTTGGGATTCTCTATCTCTCTCTACTCCCCCCTCGCACCCAGTCTCTCTCTCTCTCTCTCTCCTTTTTCTCTCTCAAAATAAACTTTTTTTAAAAAGTTCTCATTACAAGAAAAAAATTGTAACTGTGTGATGATGGATGTTAACTAGACTTATTGTAGTGATCATTTTGCAATATATACAAGTATTAAATCATTATATTGTACACCTGAAACTAATATAATATTGTATGTCAATTATATTTCAATTAAAAATTTCAACAAAATGAGAACATCACACTGAAGCCAAAATTATATTGCTTAAAGCCAAATAACTAAATCTAAATCAGATTATCAAACTAGCCTGCTAAAAGAAAACTATTAGTTAACTGGGATTCACAAAAAATATCCAGAAATATTTCTTATGGCCATTCTCACTCATATGTTACAAATGTTGAAATGACCTCCTGTCAATCTTTGCCTGTCAGGTGAACTGTTAATTACATTTAAAAACCTAAATCAGGGGCGCCTGGGTAGCTCCATCAGTTAAGCGTCCTACTTCGGCTCAGATCATGATCTCGCAGTTCATGGGTTTGAGCCCTGTGCTGACAGCCAGCTCAGAGCCCGGAGCCTATTTCAGATTCTGTGTCTCCCTCTCTTTCTGACCATCCCCTGCTCACGCTCTCTCTCTCTCTCTCTCTCTCTCCCTCTCAGAAATAAATAAAACATTAAAAAAAATTTTAAACCTAAATCAAGGGGCGCCTGGGTGGCTCAGACCACGAAGCTACCTACTCTTGATTTCGGCTCAGGTCATGATCTCACAGTTGTGGGATTGAGCCCTATGCTTAGCTCTGTGCTAAGCATGGAGCCAGCTCAAGATCCTCTCTCTGACTTTTCCCCACTCATTCTCGTTCTCTCTCTCTCTCAAAGCAAATAAACTTTTTAAAAAGCCTAAATCAAAAAGCATGTATTTGACAACATTTTTCTGAATGCTCCAAGAAAAGGTGAGTCAATCACTCCTCTGTCCTTAAAGTATTTTATGCTTCTTAATTGCATGGTTTCAAACCTCAACTTTGTCTCAAACCTCAATTTCTGGGTAATATTGGTCATACTGCTTTCTAACTAAAAAGCAGAGAAAAAAATAGAATTTACCTCCTAGAGTTGTTACATGAAATAATCACTAATAAGTGCCTCCCTGGGTCCCCAGAACATGAAAATATCAGCTACCTGTTATGGAGAGTTCACTCTGCTTCATTTATCATTTTCCCCTCATCAAATTAGGAGACTATCTTATCACCTATGAATCCCCACTGTCTAGCAGGCGGCTTGGCATGTTGATGGTGCTCCATACACATTTGCTGAATGCATGAATGAGTGAGTGGGTATAAGCAGGATATCTGATGATCAGTGTCCACTGCCACAGATAAATTACAGCTCTGGTTCTTGGCAGATTTCAGGTGATGAACTGTTTGGGCTGGTTCACAGAGCCATAGGTTCAGCCCCAGCTCGGCAAGCCTGCTGAGCCATTTCTGCACATTGACTATATCTCAGACGGCTCTTCGTCCTGATCACTGGCTGAATCACCTCTGCTGGCTTCTTTCCTGCTTCTTGGGGAGTGAAAAGTTTCTACTGCTAAAAGAACAACGGCCTGTGATCCCATCCTTCCCATTTGGGCAGTCTCCTATTATTGTCGGTTCTCCCCCTTGCTCTAACAAGTGGCTCCTGCCTCATCACAGAGCATTTGTGCTTACATCTCCCTTTATCCCTGTGTGCAGTGGAACAGAGCAGAGAGAGTTCCTCCCTGCCCACATTGTGCTGACACTGAAAGAGACACAATCATCAGGCAAGAAGGAAAGATGGCTTTTGAATCAGAACAAATGCATCCCGGCTCAATTCTATGCTTCATTTAGTTAGGAATCAATTGGCTCTGGCCACCATGACTGAGTCTCTCTTTTCATTAAAAAAAAAACAAAAACCCAGAACTAACTAACTTACTCTCTCCCTACCTCTCTCTCTCTTGTTATGTGAGAATTGGAGAGAGACGAGGAAAAAACTGAGTGGAGTTTGAAATTAAAAATGGCATCCTGCAGAAGGTGAATCAGAGCAATACATATAAACAAAGATGATAAGTGAATTAATTGCAATCCCAAAAATGTACTCAGTATCAAATGTGTGCCAGGAACCATGCTAGGATCTGGGAAGGCATCTTTGAAAGACTAATTCTTACACTCAATGACTTTGGGAAATTACTTATTTGGAGTAACTGATATTATTTAGCTTGGGAAGGGAAAGAAGCAAGGGTGTCACAAGTCCTATCTTCAAATATATGATGGCATGTAGAAGTGGCTTCCTCCAAACTCCTTACAATTGTCTACAAAACTGTGTAGTATCTAGCACGTGCCTGTTTGCAACATCATTGTGAATGGGAGTTTCATAAGACAGTACATAAAACCATCTAAAATCACAGCTTTCCTAAGATGTAGCAATTTATCAAGTGCTAAGTTCATCTTCTACCAGTCATCCTGCTCCTTCTCCCCCAAGCCAAAGAAAGATCTACATGTCTGTATCTCCCAGCCATAAATAAATATTAAAATCTCCCCCCCCACACAAAATACCACTGCCTTTATTGACAACACATAAGAATCCAGGAAATGAAGAGTAAAGTACACAACTTGATGGGATCAGAATTCAAAGTTGATAATCTTGCACACACCCTTAGGAAGTGTGACTTCAGTCGTCATTCCAAGGCTTTCCAACCACAAAGTGTCACGGTCAATATCTGCAACCTTTTACTTCATCCCTTTAAATTCACCCATGCCATTTGTCACACCCAGTGGCTCAGAACCAACTTCAAGTTAGCACAGTCCATCTACTTGGATGTTTCTGTGTCTCTATATTTCTAAGGCCATTTGACTTCATGATTCCCTTTCTTTGTCTTTCTCCTTCTGAATTAACAGACCCATTTCAAAGGCTTGGCTTTGCCTAGGACACAGAGGGCTGTGAACACATTTATTAGTCATAACTCCAAGAATTGCAAATTAATGAAGACTCAACTCAAATTGGCTTAAGCAAAATGGGGAAAATATTAAATTAATAACTAAAAAGGCTTGTGGTAGCACTCCCTTTAGACATCTCTATCTTTCTTTCCTTTCCAGGTCTTGCCTCTGCTTTCCTCTGTGTGTTTTGCATGCTCAAATGGAATCTCTCCACATGGCCTCTGGAAGCTCCAGTCTTACCTCCGTATAAGACAAGCACAGAAGAGAACAACCTCCTTCCAGTCTCCCCTGTAAGCACCCAAATATTAGCTCTGTGTGCTCGCTTCGGCAGCACATATACCAAATATTAGCTCTGATTGGGTTGACTGGGGTAGATACTCATCATTGCAGAAAACAATGGTTGCTTAGAGACCCGATCAACTGATTAGACAGGCTACTCACTCACCCACCGCTGGAGCTAAGGTTGGGTCACCTAACAGTCTAAGAGGAGAATATATGAGAGGACAATATGTACTTCCTAAAGGAGTCTCCAGAAGCTCTTACTAGTAGAAGAATGAACAGAAAGGGAAACAGAAAAAGGCAGACATTTCCTTTAGTATTCATATTTGAACATTGAGCCCATAGCTTTCAACAGTTTCAGAGGAAGAGCAAACATGAATGGTTTCTGAACCAAATTTTAGGTATATAAGGCTGGTTTGTATGATTTTAGCTCATTGCCCTCTATGTCTCTTGGAGGGAGGAACTGATAGTAAGTGAGGGTCAGAGAACAGATAACAGGGAGAAGGACATTTGTTCTCAACCTTTTATGACAGCAATGAAATCAGATGTTAATGAGGTAAAATGTGATAGATCCAGACAATTCTTGACAGAACTGTGGGTCTGTTCTAGCGGGAGGTTCTTACTTTGTTTCCTCCACTGATGCCGAGCTGGACTGTTTGCACAAAGAAATAAGTTGTTTCTGAGTCATAAGTGCTATAAAAAGGATTATAATTAGGGTTTGAACTTCAGATTCTAGCTGTACTTTGGATATGAGAAAGAAACCATCAATCACACATGTGAGACTCATTTCTATCTGTTCAACTCCCCAATCAATTACAAAGGTCATGGGTATGGAGAAATATTTTGCCACACTTTAAGAGCAGGAAAAAATTTTGTCAAAGCATTTTAGAGTGGATTTTTCTGTCATTCTGTTTACTTTGCTTTTTCTTTTTATTCGCTCTTTCCTGATGCTCCACCATCTTAGGGTCACTTCATTGCACATTATTTCATCCGTGGGTCTGCTATTTGGATCTTCATGAGACACACTTATGGAAACAATAAGTTTTCTCTTCCAATACACCAAGTGGAGTTTCTAATAACAATAATAAAAAAACCATTAACTTCAACATTATTATTAACAACAGCAATTATAGAGCAAAAACTTGAGATGACATAATAGCCATGTTGATGAGCAATTACAATGTGTCATGTCCTCTGCTAAGCACTTTACCTACATTAACACAATTAAGTCTCACAGCAAAACTATGAGATCAGCACTTTTTCCAATCCCCCATTTACAATGAAGACAACTGAAACTCAGAAACCAGTGCCTTAACTAGCTGGTAGGGGTCCCATCCAACACACTGCAGGCCCCTCACACCCAAT
This sequence comes from Crocuta crocuta, assembly GCF_008692635.1. NCBI lineage: Eukaryota > Metazoa > Chordata > Mammalia > Carnivora > Hyaenidae > Crocuta > Crocuta crocuta. The sequence goes on from NW_027551573.1 coordinate 974,419, forward strand.
ACATGCCCTCTGTTCATTCCCTCAGCCTGTCGTGCTCTCTCCAGTGTTTGTAGCTGCTCTTCTGTATTCTAGTGCTCTCTCAGGAAAGCTATATTTTCAGGGCATCATCTGCACAACTGTAAGTGATGCCCTATTCCTGCCTGGTTAGCTTCCACTCCTGCTCTTACAACAAAAGACACCTCCTCAGAGCTGACTCCCCAGATATGACCACTTTCTGGACTCCCTCTTTCTTTACAATTTACAGTCACTGGTTGCCAGCTTTGTCTATTGCCAATAGACTTAAAGTTCTGTTCAATTTTCACATGGAGTTGTGTCCTGAGTTGTTAACTCCCTTCTAGTCATCAGCTACACATAACTGAATAGGTGAGTGACTGTAAGCACTAGCCAGGTAGGTGACAAGGTGTTCAGGACCAGTGGACTCTCAGAACTTCCTCCATCCCCCATTGCCATTTTCCAAACCCTCTTTTTGAGAAACCCCCTCTCCCTGATTTGAAAACTATGAAGCTATCCCAGATGTTATTTTCTCAATTACTTATAGAAGTAAGGAAAAGAGTAGAACTTTTTTAAGAGAGAGCACACGTGAGGAGGGGAAAGAGAGAGAGAATCTCAAGCAGGCCTCACATTCAGTGAGGAGCCTGACACAGGGCTTGATCCCACAACCCCAGGATCATGACCTGAGCCAAAATCAAGAGATGGACTCTCAACCAACTGAGCCATCCAGGTGCCTCAGAATAGAAGTTTTAAAAGTCAAGCAGTTACAGAAAATAGGGATATGTGAAGACTCCAATAAACTCTAATATGCATGTCCCATCTAATGGGGGTATTTGTTGCCCTAAGGATTGAAAGCCTCATATTCACCAGAAATTCCAAATATTTAATAGTCAGATATATTTTTAATTTTATATGCAAAAATCTCTCACTATTTTAATATCATGTAGAAGGTGTATGACAAGACCCAAGTTATTTAACTTCTCCTTGCCTCAGTTTCTTTATCTATAAAACAGGATCAATATTGGAACCTAATTCATAGGGTTCTATAAAAAGTAAGTTATTTGATATGTGTGAACAGCTTACATCAGTTCTTTGCACACAGTGTTTACACATATATTTGAATATGTAATATGTGATTGAATGTATATTTAATTTCATGTTGAATATTTAATTGCATATTGAATATATAACTAAATAATAACAACAATAATATATTTTTAAAGGAAAGACACTGCAAGGCAAGTAGCACACATCTATAGGACACTTATGGCCTGCAGGTTATCAGATTGGGATCCATGCTTCTCCTTTCACCAAAAGTCTCATTTTAGACCACCACCAATGTGGCATATCTCCCTGTTTCTTTTGTCCTACATAGTTTCACAAATAGCCCTTTCTCTGACCCAAGAGTCCCCAATATTCTGAAATCATGCCTGCTCAGCCCACCCCTGAGTCTCAAGACTACCCAAGAAGGGACCGTTTGTAATATCTACCTTTACTCTGCCCCATGAAGTATGGTTGAAAAACTTCACCCTCACACACAAATCCTTTAGGAAGCTCCTCTTCACAAACCTCAGAGGGGTCTCTATCAGCTGCAGCCCACTTTTCAATCAGTCTTATCTGTAATGTTTGCAGATTGCACCAGCCACCCCCGAAGCCAGCTGTGTTATCAGCAATCAGCAGCATGGTGAGGACAGAGGATAGGCACAGTTGAGAAAGAAGCTAAAAATAACCATTTTCAAATTAAAATACTGAATTGGAAAGGAATGACGTGGGGGGAAGGAGAGGCAAGACACGGTAGGGCAGGTTTTATTTATTTACACCAATGAATCAAAGATAAAAGGACAAAAAAGGCATCTTGAAGGAGTTGGGAGTATGGCAGAATTGTTTTCATCTCCAGTAATGTCAAAACACGAACGATGATGTGAAGCAATGCCTGTCAGACAAACCCAAAGGAAGCTATTTACACGTTTGGGATGAGCCGGGTTATAAATGATGGTTTAATTGGGAAAATCAACCTAGTCATTTGAACAAGCCAACCTAAAAACAGACATAACATAGTGCTGGGAGGAAAATAAACTTAAGGAAATTTCTTTTCCACTGCTTTGCTCTAATACATTTCTCTCCTGCTCTCTGTATGCCATTCTCATTTCCATTAAGAAAAAAAAAAACACTTCTCAGCATTTCCCAGGCCACCCTTAACCTCCCTGACTTGCTCACTGGGAGCCTGTGGAAGACAAAGCATTCTCTCAATGACTGGAGACAGGCTCTGGGCAGTACCCAGCACACGGAGACTGACCTCTGGGGCTGGGATGGTGGCCTCCTAAAAACAAATAGTGCAGGGGCTAATGGATTAGGGAAGGTGTGTAGAATGTCCGGCAAGTAAAAAGCATTCAATACATATTAGCTTCCTTACCTGCCACTCTAATAGGGAACTGGTATTTATTAGCAAAGAGAAAAAAAATCACCTACTCACATCAAAAATGAGAATTTTTGACTGGGAAGAATTATATGAATACAGTGCCAATGATTATTTTTATATGGGAGATTATGATTGATATGGGTTCCTTCTTTATTTAGGTTTTTAAATTTTTCTGCAATGAGAAGTGAGAAGGTGATTTTTATTATTTTTTAAAATAGTTTATTGTCAAGTTGGTTTCCATATAACACCCAGTGCTCATCCCAACAAGTGCCCTCCTCCATGCCCATCACCTCCCTCCCCTCCTCCCCACCCCCATCAGCCCTCAGTTTGTTCTCGGCATTCAAGAGTCTCTCATGGGTTGCCTCCCTCCCTCTCCCCCACTATTTTTCCCCTTTCTCTCCACCATGGCCCTCTGTTAAGTTCCTCCTAATCCTCCTATACATGCAAACATGTGGCATCTGTCCTTCTCTGCCTGACTTATTTCGAGAAGATGATCTTTAAATCAAGAATTCTGGATGCTATTATATTGAAGGCATGTCATTCTAGGCTTATACTCACCTATTCCCATCCAATGACCCAAGCTTATAGTAAAATTCATTCATCAATGAGCTTAAAAATTAAGGTTTTACTTTTTTTTTTTTAATGTTCCATAAATTGGCATTTTACCAATTTTTTAGTAAAGGGAGGTCGCCACTAATACCAACCTTAAACTGAATACCACTTGATGCAGTTGTAATCTTTCAAAACATACCCAAAAACCATATATAAACATATGAAAGAATTAGCAGAGCACATGGAATTAATTTCATCATTTGGGCCATTATTCTTAGGTTACCCTTTTTGTCATCTGCAGCAGACACCACTTCCCCCTCAGTTCACCTAATTTCAGCACTGGTGTGGTGGACAGTTCCATGCATCTTTGCCCTGTCCCATGTGCCTCTCTACACAGCTTTCCCTCAAGCTGGGGAAAGTAATTTAGCCACATGCAGGTGCAACCCAGAAATGTGGGGGATTCTATGCCTCCAATATAATCCTCATTTGATGGAGGATGAATGTCTATGGATAAATGTCTCAACTTCCTTGTCTTCCAGGAGGACAGTTTTAAGCAGTGATCACCTCAGTAACACATACTTTGTTTTTCTTCCCTTCTTGTCTCTCTCTCTCTACTTTGTCACACTTCTGTTTTCTGTGATCACCTCCAAAATAAAATCCCTATCTCAAGTCCTTGTCTCAGGGTCAGCCTTAAGTGGAAGGAGGAAGTGTGGTTGGATCCAGAGTAAGACATCATAATTACAATTTCTAGGTTAAAAGCAGGCTTCCAGTCACTAATGACAATAATGTCATTAATGACAACAATGTCATCAATGACAACTGCAGTCTAGATTTTATTTATTAGAATGTAGTGCACAGGAGCGCCTGGGTGGCTCAGTCAGTTGGGCACCCGGCTCCTGATTTCAGCTCAGGTCATGATCCCAGGGTCACAGGATCAACCCCTGTGTGGGGCTCCACACTGAGCATGGGGCCTGCTTGGGATTCTTCTCTCTCTCCTTCTGCTGCTATCCCCTACTCTGTCTCTCAAAAAAAAAAAGAATGTTGTGCTCTAATTAAACTGACAAGCTAAAGAACCTGCAGAATGGGACTGGAACAAAACTATTACTACACAGCACTGTAACAGGCTCTGGGACAAAGCAAGTAAGTGCTTTCACCAGCCCATGAGCAAAACCTACTCTTTTTTGTAACTCTTGGCCTTGAAGAACTGGGGTCCTAGGAACACAATGAGTAAGACAACTCATTCAACAGTAACTGTCTCCTTTTTGTTTGAGTTTTTGACAGCCTCACAACAGAAGAGGAATTATAGTGGCCTTCCTGCTTAGCACACAGGACCAGTGACATATAATATGTATGACTGCTTTTCCTGCCACAAAGCTATGACACATTATCAAAGCCTCACAAAGTCATTCCATCTTAGTACAACTCAGAACAACTTGTTTCCATCTTATTTCTGGGACAAGGACATTCACTGTATCCTACTCTCAGTGACTTTTCTGAATATTGTATTGAATGTTGACACATGCTTGACAACTCAAATTCATCAGTTAAATGTTTTCTTCTTTCAAAATTGTTTTTAATGTAATAATTTAATGAATATGAATCCTAGATTTGTCACTAAATATGTGACCTTGCTTAGTCAAACTTCAGCATTTTGTTCTATAAAATATAGATAGCGATAACACATTGTAGATTGTTATGAAAATTGAAAAATTCCCTGAAATGTGTTTAGTAAAGTCTTTGGCACAAAAGCTCTTCTAAATATTAAATATTATTATTAAAATCATATCCAATTATAATAAACTGCACAATGAAAAAATACAAAGTCAGTTTTGCACTTAGAATCTGAAGACACTTTAACTAAAGGATGTATAAGATCTTCTCATACTAACCTTTCATTTTTTATGCAGTTTAACCTTCATTAAAATTTAACAATAATGTGTAAGGAAACAAATTTCTCCAAAAAGCAAAAGTGATTGAGATATCCATCAAGGGGATCTTACAAATAGAAGGGGAAGCAGATATATAGAGGGACTTAATCATGCTCTAAACATTTGTGGAATGCCAGCTTTGTACTAGAACTGCACCAGGTAAAAGAGACACAAAGATGAACAAGACTCTGTTTACACTGAGGGAAGCAGGTGTCCAGTGAACAAATAAGAGCCCTACATTGACATGATATGTATTATTTTCAAGGTAATATGAGAAGACCTTAAAAGGAATAACCAGCTCTATTAAGGGGAGTTGGAAGTTGGGGCAAATGAGGTAAGCCTTCACAGTTATGACTGTTAAACTGGTAATATAAAGAATGAATAAAGGTTAACAAGTTAACTAGTGGGAAAAGAGGACACAGCATATAAAAAAGCAAGGAACTGTGGAAAAGCAGAGTATCTTCACGGCAATCCAAATAATTAGATTAGACTAGGCTCAGGAGAGATGGGATAAATCAGAAGAGGCATTAAGAAAACAATTCTCACTGGGTGTTATATGGAAACCAACTTGACAATAAAATATTTTTAAAAAGAATGCAATTCTCCTAAATGGTAGCCTGGAATTATTTTGAAATCCATAACTGAATTATAAGCAAATTTGTATGAAATATTTAATGGCACATAAGATTTAATCACTTGTCTATTTTCACATTACTAGCAGAACTAAAACTAGAAGCTGAGCTTCCCAATTCCAATATGATGTCCTATCCTCTAGACTAGTGGCTCAAAAAGAGAGGTCCCATGGGGCACTTGGGTGGCTCAGTTGCTTAAGCATCTGACTCTATTTCAGCTCAGGTCATGATCTCACAGCTATGAGATCAAGCCCCATATCAGGCTCCATGCCCAGCATGCTTAAGATTCTCTTTTTCTATCTCTTTCTCTCCACCTCCCTCACCGCCCCTCTTCCTTGCTAAGGAAAAAAAAACAAAAAGGTCCCAGGACCAACAGCTTAAGTTTTACATGGGAAATTGTTAGCAATGTATATTTGTAGTTCTCATTCCAGACCTACTAAACCAGGAAAACTGAAAAGGGAACCCAGAAATGGATAATTTTAAAAGCCTACATACTAAAATTTGAGAATCACCACTCTTGACAATGCTGTGGTCTTCATATTCCCAAGGAGTTTTTCATGGAAGAAACTAAAGGAAAAGCAAAAGTTGCTTTTTTTTTAATCACATTCAGAAAACAGTCTTGCATTCATAATAAAACTTTATCAGTCAAGCACTTTGTGAAAATTACATGAAAATATTCTGTTTCAGCAAGTCCTTTCATAGTCAATATCTCAGAGACCATAACAGGCTCTAGTTGCTGAGAAAATCATCTACCCTTAGATGGCATTTAGGTGTCGGCTATATAGCAACCCAAGAGCAGGTGCTCACCAGTGTACCTACTGGAAGAGGTTTGGAGAAGAAAAGAAAATTATAAGATATGGAAAGAGATGAATCATATTCTTTTCCCTAGAGTTTATTAAATTTATGCTTAAGAACTTAAGTAAGCCCATCCCCAGCATCATAACACTTTAGAGTTTAGGAGAACGCGAATAAGAAGTCTACTACGCCATTTTCAGTATTGCTCACCCCCATGTTCTCAGTGCCTGACAGTGTCTGGCATATAGGTATGTGTTTAATAAAAGATTGATGAGCACATGGGTGGCTTAGTCACTTAAGCAACTGACTCTTGATTTCAGATCAGGACATGATCTTACAGTTGTGAGATCAAGTCCAGTATCAAGCTCCGCACTGAAAGCACAGATACTGCTTGGAATTCTCTCTCTTCCTCTCTCTCCCTCTCTCTCTCTCTCTCTCCCTGCCTCTCTCTCTCTTTCCTTCTCATAAAAATAAATAAAAGATTATCAACTGAATGAACAACCTGATTAATACAATGAATAAACTGTTTTGAGCATATGCCTGCAGACTAATAAAAAAATGTTAAAAGCTGACTAATAACAAAAGCTAGAGCCTATTTTATATGACTGAGCATTCAATATTTGAATAAATGCAGTCTGAACACTATGGCTATAACATTGATTTTTCTGAAATTAGAACCATTCTGCATCCAATCAACCTGCCCCTCTGTTGCTGACAAAAACCATTGAGGAGATGAAGAAAAATCTCATTTGTGCCAGTATCTGGCAAACTAACACAAGTTAATTTGTCAATTAAACTATCAGTGTAATGGGGAATGTTACAAACTAACATTAGCAGGTTAAGAGAGGCAAGCTGTATAATTCATAAAGAGAAATGCAAGTCCACAATAAGAATTCAGATGTAACTTAAATGGAGACGAATAATGACAAAACCAAATTAAAGACAGGGTCTGGGTGACCTCTAGTGTTATTGAGAAGAATGTGAGGTAATAATGAGAAATGGAAAATAGCCTACAGTGCAGAATACTAAATATATATCTCTCTATATAACTATATGTATTAATCTGTGTATATAAATATATATTCTATATATACCACTTCATTGCAACATAGTTATCATTTCCATCCCTTTAAAAGTCACCTAAGAAACAACATGCAGGATTCTTACATTTCAGTCTCCATCACTAAAATACTGACTGTTCTGACTTACTGACTTAATATTAAAATGCCTTCATTTGTATATATGCAGAAGTTTGAGATCTTAGCCTCACCATTTGAATACCTTTGGGGGAAAAGAAACATGGCTTTGTATTAAATGTTAAATAACAGTAGGTTTCCCAACTGATATTGGAAAAAGGTCAAGGGAATGCAGAGAGGCAATAAAGTCATTCCAATTTTAGTAGTGTTGAGAATGCTTACATTCAGTTGCTTCACCTTCTAATGTATGCATTGATTTTTCTAAAAGCACAGCTCTGATCACCTTCAATCAAGGTTCTTCAAAAGCCCCCAACTGCCTACCAAATTAAGAACAAATCCTTAGGTGGGTCATTCAAGGTTTTCCATAATATGACCACCCCAACCTTCGTTTCCCATGAAGAAGGCATTGCCAGGTGTGACAAGTCTTGTACTATTTTTGCATGTGCAGACTTCCCACTTACTGGTGTCCTTTTTAACTTCCAGTGTTTTGCAAACCTTTGTGTAAAGATAGCCCCAAATCTGGGAAGGGCTGGCAACTTATTTCTGATTATCTCCTGATTTCAACTCCTATTTCACCACTTGCTAAATGTGTAATTTTGGAAAAATTACTTAGCCTAGCTTAACACAGTTTGATCATCCCTAATATAAGGATAATGCGAATCATGAATATATTACCACAGCTGCCTGTGTATTGCAGAAAGTAAAGAAGGATAGAAAAGAACCAAGGTCAAATACCATCTCCGCTATTAACTTCGGGATTCTGGGTAAATCAGTCAACTCTCTTAGTTCCATTTTCCTCACTTGCAAAACAGGTGCAATAATAACCAACTTCATTATACGGATGCAAGGATTAAAATCAGATGACTTATATGAAAAAGCACTCAGTATATCATTCATATGCACTCAATACATGCTTAACCCAGTACACTTTGGAGCCAGTGCCTCTACCCATTTCCTTCATTTGTGGAAGGGCATGGATCCCAGGTGATGCCATCAAGCCCTCTAGTTGGGCTGGAGCCGCTGGTTGCCCTGTTTCTCCTTTCCCTGTTGCAAATGGAATCAGGCAAGGATCATGAAGATGTTAATAGTACAACAAGGCATAGTTATTATGGGGTATCTGATAATCTTAAGTTACAGGATGGTCCAGTCAGCCTTCTAAACTCTGTATTATGTGATCAGCAAAGTTATTTTAGGTGATAGTCTTGGTATAAACCAGGCTCAGAGTGAAAAGTTAAAACAAAGTTTTGATGTATGATTCCACTTATATAGGTATCTAAGAGTAGTCAAACTCATAAAAACAGAAAGTAGAATGGTGGTTGTCATTTTCCAAAGCTTTAATGAGATGAAATTTATTATCCCTTAAACACAACTCCTGGCATCTCCATAGTAAGCCACAGAACACAAACACACACACTTGAGCTCACGTGTGCATGGGCACACGTGCACACACACATATACACACAAGAGTAGGACGGATGATCTTTGTCTAATAATCCATGATTTTACTAATTGGCCTCATACTGATACCACAAATCTGTATTACTTTGATTTCATGTTGAAGAATGAGAAAAGTAGCTTTCACCCCTGTGAATACCACCCAGCGAAGAGGAATTGATTCTAACCAATCTGGCTAGAAATAAAAAGAATAAAAGGATCAGCATCCATCTTCCACCTGGAGTAATTTGGGCAGAATCTAGGACAAAGCCCCAGTATAAGTAATTTTGAACTCCTTCCAACTATTATAAGGCTTTTGTATGATTATTAAAACAATTTCTCAATAAGAGCTCACAGCAATTCCTGCTACCCCTTAAAACTGAGCACAGCAAAGGAAGAAGTCCCAAAGCCCACTCCAGATGTGTGTCCCTTCCCGCCAAATACACCGGAAGAATTGGTAAAAAACTATAAATCTGCACTGCTGCTTTCTCGGGTTAGAAATTCCAAATTACTTTTAAAGCCTCCTCATTAATGTGTCCCTCTAACAGCCCAACTCTTATTATTGGCCTGATATCCAGTGTCCCTAGAGCTTGATGAAAAAGGATAAAACTCAGGAGTCCTGGTATAAGTGAGGTGAAATAACCCCAACCGTTTATCCCCATATCCTTGGGTTCTCCAAGTCAGTGTCTCCTACGATGTTGTCTCTATTTCTGAATGGATTCTAGCAATCCTAACACATAGGCACAATTTATTTTAGGTATTTAAGTTTTTACTGGAGTGTAACATATATAAACAGAAAATTACATAAATCATCATTGTACAAATTGATGCATTTTCACAAAGTAAACATTCCTGCCTAACCAGCACCCAAAGAAACACAGCACTGCCACAGCTCCTCAAGCCCCTCATGTTCTGTTCAAGTTACTTTGCCAAGGTAACTATTACACCAAATATGCTGACTTCTAACATATTAGTTTTGCCTTTTTTATTTTGAAACTGTATATAAATAGAATCACATAGACTGATTTGTAAATTTGTAAGATTCATCTATATGGTTCCATGCAGCAGAAGCTTGTTCAGTCTCATTGACTTCCTTGTCTATTTTACTGCTGATGCAATTCCCATTTATTTTCAATTTGCTCATCATATACAGATCTGTAAACACACATCTGAAATCACTATATCTGAAGTCCCTATCAATGCTCTAATGATCCTCTGACAGTAACCACAGAGCTGTCTTGTCACCCCTTGTCCAAGCCAGTAATTCTGAATCCCATTTCTTAGGTTCAACAGACCACCTCCTCATGTATGAAACAGAAAACCCTGTTTTTCTGGAACAATACAACCTTGATGTATTTGTAAATATTCTGTTTCTGCCTTAGAAATTATTTTGAAAACACTATCTCCTATCTGTTTCAGTTCTAGTCAATAAGTTTTACTGGAGTTCCATCTATAAGCCAAGCACTTACAGATGGAACTCCCACTGGGCTACAAAACAAAGTAAGAGTAAGAAACATAATATTATGTATGTACCCCCGGAAGTGTATGTGCTGTTCAAATCCCTCACTGATGCAGTTCTACCTCCAGGAAATTATAAACTCATAACCCTGGGAGTAGGGGCTTTTGAGAAAGCCTTCAATAGTTCAAACCAGATGTGAAATGTTCTTGAAATACTGTGTATCAGTAAAAGGTATGCTTAATAATATGATTATGCCTAAATACCGCCCTCCATAACTGTCTGTTAAAATAGACACACCAGAACCATGTGCCCTATTTGACACTTGAATTTTAGCACCCCTGTAAACCACTAATATATTAAACCACTGAAGACATTGTCACTGATGTTTAAAAAGGACAAATCCAAACAACCTGTAAAAATTTACCACATAATAAAAGGAGATGAGGCACCTCTATCAGTCTTGTAGATGATCCACAAAAACCTGGCCATATTGTGTTTTGATATATACTAATTGATTTGATCTACTTTTCCCAGGGGATACATAATTCTTCCAGTATTTTACCCACTTTAAACAACCATGCATATCATATTGGATCTGAGGCTTTAAATCACAAACCTCAGTAAAACACAACCTGAAGTCCTAGTGTCACTCACACATTTAATAACTGAAAAAGTAATACTCATGATTTTCTTAACTGTTTGAAAGTAGAAATTGACTCCTGGGAAGGCAGAGAAGCCAATTTGCAATGAGCAGCTTTCATTTCCTACTCTTAATTCAAATCTTCACAAAATTGTTTGAAGTCTTGGCACAAGTAGTGGCATTCCAATGTAACCTATAATGGGCTCTTTGGTGACAGACATTTATATGTAAAATACACTCTGCTTATCGACCAAAAGAGTTAGTGGACTTTGAGTCATAAAAAAGGATATCTTGGGGCACCTGGGTGGTTCAGTTAGTTGAGCATAAGACTCTTGATTCGGCTCAGGTTATGATCTCACGGTTCGTGAGTTCAAGCCTCACATCAGGCTCTGCACTGACAGTGTGGAGCCTGCTTGGGATTCTCTCTCTCCCTCTCTCTCTGCTTCTCCCCTGCTTGTGCTTTCTCTCTCTCTCTCAAAATAACTAAATAAATATTTTAAAGATGGATAAATAATATAAATAAAAAATAAAAAGGGACATTTTTCTAACCATAGAGGAAAGGAGTCATGACAGTGGCACAAGATGATCAGAAGTAAAGGTGGAAATCCTTCAGGCACTCTTGTTTGGGCTTGCTGTGTCTTTTCTGTGCAAGGGGAGACATGATATCACACTGATACACATACCCTGAAAGTCAGGAAGGCCAAGGATGTGTACAACTAGGAGCCCACAGAATACAGCTGGGAATTAAAGCCTTGGAACTGAATGACATCCTTAGGCTCAAGAAGAGAAGAAAAGGGGTGACTGGGCGGCTCAGTCGGTTAAGCATCCGACTTTGGTTCAGGTCATGATCTCACAGTACTTGGGTTCGAGCCCCATGTCAGGCTCTGTGCTGACAGCCAGCTCAGAGCCTGGAGCCTGTTTCAGATCTTGTGTCTCGCTCTCTCTCTGCCCCTCCCCTGCTCACACTTTCTCTCTCCCTCTCTCAGAAATAAATAAAACATTAAAAATTTTTTTTAATTAAAATAAAAATAAAATGAATAAAAAATAAAATAAAAAAAGAAGAGAAGTCTGAGCCCGAATCTGATCCAACACAGAGGCAGGAAAGAGGAAGACGAGCTGAAGTGGGCATTAATAGAAGCAACTTATAATGTAGAAGGAAAAACAGGAGTGTGGGTGTCTTCAAATTATGTGGGAGGGAAAATGTTTCAACAAGGTGGAGATAATTAACCATTTCAAACTTTCTGAAATGCCAAATTAAATGAGTTTTCAGAAGTGTCTACAATCAGCAAGCTAAAAGCATCAGCAACCGTGACAAATATGTTTCCAGAGGGCAACAGTGGACTGAGTATGTACAGTGAAGATTAAGTAAATAGACAATAGCAAACTATAAAGAAAAAGGCACAAAACTAACAGTATCTAGAGCAGGACTTTTTAAAGAGGAGATACATTAGGCCATGTGTTTATGCTGATGAGAAAAATCTAGCAAAAAGAGGGAAATTGATGAGACAGAAGAGAAAGGGATGGATGCAGGCTTGATGTTCTTAAGCAGATTACAGGTATGAGATGGAGTTTAACAAGGTGCCTGAGGAGGGGAAATGAGGTAAGAGCTAGACATTTCCTCCTCTATGAAAGGGAGATTAGCAGCCGAAGGTGCCAGCATTTGGCAGATTTGTCCTGGGGATGCTGGGACAATCTTCTAAAGATTGCTTCAGTTTGTTTCAACGAAATTAAAAGGAAGGTCATAAGCTATTAGAAAAGAGTTGTTGAAAATTTGAATATAAAAAGAGATAGATTTAATCATTTAGATAATCTGGTTTTCAATCCAAACCCTGCTACTCCAAGCTATGTGCCTTCAACAATTAACTGCTCTGAGGGGTGCCCAGCTAGCTTAGTCGGTGAAGCATGTAACTCTTGATCTCAGGATCTTGAGTTCAAACTCCACATTGGGCATAGAACCTCCTTTAAAAAATGAATAATTAGGGGCACCTAAGTGGCTCAGTCGGTTGAGCGTCCGACTTTGGCTCAGGTCATGATCTCGCAATCCATGAGTTCGAGCCTCGCATGGGGCCCTCTGCTGACAGCTCAGAGCCTGGAGCCTGCTTCAGATTCTGTGACTCCCTCTCTCTCTGCCCCTCCCTACTTTCTCTCTCTCTCTCTCTCTCTCTCTTGTCCTCTTAAAAATAAATAATTTTTAAAAATAAAACAGTTAACCTCTCTGATCCCCAGCTTCTTTGTCTATGAGACAACAATAATGACACTTTCATCATGGGATTAATCTAGCACCTCAGAGTGCTTTTTATTTTACTTGAGTTTCTTTCCTGTAAAAGTAATCATTGTGGATCTTCCTAAGTGGTACATGAAACCTACAGTCACATGAGTTTATATTTAATAAGAACACATGCCACACACATACACAGAATTAATGGCATAAAAAGGACTCTGGGACACACTGACAACAATAGTCTTGGATTTAGACTGATGCAAAATATTCCGCAACTAGTACATAGGACTTAACCTTTCTCTGCAGATATTTCCAATATGTAAAATGAAGTCCCAGGATGTAACAGTCTGTTCTTTCTAACTCTAAAATTCTGTGAGCATACCAATTATTCCATTTATACACAGCTGCCCCTTGCCTACACCAACTATGATTTTGAAGGGTTTATATTTAAAGTCATACCCCCTCTTTCTATAAACACTACTATCACACTATCTGCCTAACTATACTTAATATTTAAGGTAAATGTTAGATATTCTAATAAATTAAAATTTTAAGTGAGTGTATCATTTGTATTGCAATAAACATCAAATTTTATCAAGACATTATATCCTAAATAAACCTTATAAGGTCCTACAGGAATACCCAAATATATTTTGGGGCAAAAATCTTAAAATAAATATATAATTTTTAAAAATCAATGTTGGGGCAACTGGGTGGCTCAGTCAGTCAAGAGCCTACTCTTGATTTCGGCTCAGGTCATGATCTCCTGGTCATGAGACTGAGCCCCACTTCAAGATCAGCACTGGGCTCAGAATCCTGTTTAAGATTCTTTCTCTCCCTCTCTCCCTGATCCTTCCCAGCTCATGCTCTTTCTCTTGCAAAAATAAATAAATAATAAACATAAAAAATTTTTAAATCAGTGTTAAGTATGATTTTGTAAAGATAAATAATGAGCAAATGTGATTTCTTACCATTCAATTTTATGGAAAATTATTAATGTATCCTTCAATGACAAGTTCACAGGTTAAAAAAAAAGAACATAAATACCTAAATTTTTTAAATGGCACAACTATGTATATAGTTGTATATAGTCACATGTTTTTAGTTATTTGGAATGAGTCTTGATTACATTAAGTCCAGTGATAAGATAGGCACTGCTATGGCAGTTTCCATCACTTAGAATTCACTCTCAATTACAGGACTTGTATAATAACAAAAATAATGGTAATTGGGTCCATTTCCAACCCTTCAATTGTCCCTAGAGCAATCAACAAACCATTGCTGGTTTTATGTAAGCCATTGTCCTAACCCTCTCAAACAATAGCAATGAATTAAAAACCTGGTTAATATTCCCATCACAAAGACTTTCAAGATTTCATTACCTTCTGTGCCTTTCCTTTTGGTATGTCTATAAACTTCACTGAATTGGACTATTACCTTGGAGTAGGGCTCCCAAATTTAGCAAATAAGAATGCAGGATACTTGTTTAAAAGTGAATTTCAGGGAGCACCAGGATGGCTCAGCTTATTAAATGTCCAACTCTTGGTTTCAGCTCAGGTCACGATCTTACGGTTTCATGGGTTCAAGTCCCGCATCGAGCTCCACTCTGATAGTGCAGAGCCTGCTCGGGATTTTCTGTAAATAAATAACTGTAAGGCCACAAGTCTAAACGTCTAAACCAAACTGACTCCATNCGGGTATAACATAACAAATAATGTTTTAGTACAACTATGTCCAAAATAATGCATAGGACATAGTTACACTAAAAAATTACCTGTTGTTTATCTGAAATTCAAATTTACCTGAGTGTGTTATCTTTTCCCTGACAACTCTGCCTCATATCTTACCTTGGTCATTCAATCCTAGAAATACATGGTGATAGTGATGATAGTCATAGCATCTTATTTTTGTAAAAGGATTATTAGGAGCCAAAAACAGTGAGCTCTTCTGGTTGCATAATTTAGTATGATTTCCTTGAATTGATCAAATGAAAAATTAATCTATTTTGTGTTTAAGTGTCTGAAAATTATTAATCAAATCCTACATTTGCCAAACTCTTATCAAGCACTGGGGAAATGGTAGAGAACAAAATAGAGTGGAGTTTTCCTCCAGGAGCCCAAGCTGGTAGGAAAAAAGACATTCACTAATACTCTCACAAATGCACAACACTGGAGAAGAGATGCAGTGCAGAAAAATACAGGTCATGAGAGAGTAATCCAGGGGAACCTCTACCTAGGAGTGTAGCTCAGTGTAGAGAAGCCAGAGAAGGCCTCTCTGATTCTGAGACCTGGAGTCTCAAAAAGTACTAGAGGCAGAGTAGGGAAACCTGGCAGGTTCAATGGAATGGAGAAAGCCAGCGTGGGCAGAACATGTGTGAGTGAGGTGAGAGGGCAGGAAATGACTCTGTAGAAATAGACGGAGGCCACACCATGTGGGGGTCTTCTGAGTCACGTTCAGGACCTGGGATTTTGTTTTAATGGTATGAAGAAGCCCTTGGAGGCCTTTCAGGAGTGTGGCGACATGATCAAAACTGCCTATTAAAATCCTTTATCCAGCTGCTGTGCAGAAAATGACACAGGAGGGAGAAATAGTACAATTGAGAAGAACAGGCCATTGAAGTAGAGGAGGCATGAAATGAGTCTTTAACTAGTATGGTGATAGTGAGGTAGAGAAATATTTTCGAACTAGAAATGACCGAATTTGTCATTGGATAGAGGTAAGGAGTGAAAGAAAGAAATGTCAGATGACTTATCAGAGTAGGTCATGGGGGTAAAGAGGCAATCTATTTTGGGCCCTTTTGAATTTGAAACACTTTAGGGGCACCTGAGTGGCTCAGTCGTTTAAGCGTCTAACTTTGGCTCAGGTCATGATCTCACAGTTCATGGGTTCGAGCCCAGCGTCAGGCTCTGTGCTGGCAGCTAGCTCAGATCCTGGAGCCTGCTTCAGATTCTGTACCTCCCTTTCTCTCTGACCCTCCCCTGCTCACGCTGTCTCTCTCTCTCTCTCTCTCTCATTCTCTCTTTCTGTCTCTCAGAAATAAATAAAACATTTTAAAAAATGAATTTGAAATGCTTTATGTCACATTTACCCTCAAACCTAGCCCCAACCCCTGTATCGCCATCAATATTAATCTGAAATAAAAAGACCAGAGTTGTCAGCACTTGTTTGTGGGACTAAAGTATTCTACACTTAGAAATGTTTCACTTCATAGTCCATATACAAATAAAGAGGAAGCGTTACTTAACCAGGACAGAACCTAAAAGCATTTCAAACTCTTAGGAACCAAAGCAGCACTGAGATTTGAAAGAAGTACAGCAGCATTGCTCACAAAACGCCAACAAACTATCATTGAAGAGCTGTGTCTCCACTAAATGGAGACAAAGATTCAGATAAAGGAAGTCTTCATATTTATTGACTTTCTTCTTGACAATTTGACAAGACAAGATACAAAGAGTTTGCTTTTGTAGCTAACTCCATTTTAAGAACAGAAACCAGCAATCTGGCTGACTGGCTAAAACTGCTAGTTAAACATACTCAATGAGTTTTCCACCTCATCCTCAGCATTTCCTGTCAAATTAGCTGTGTGAATGTTCACATATGTTGTTCAGCATTTGTGACCTCGTCTGAGTCTACATTGGAAAGTTTGGGAAAGAAAAGGAAGCTAAATTCTCTTACATTTTCCCCTTCACATATATTCTGAGACAGAATGATAACCCCATCTAGAGTTCATCACAGGAAATTTTTCAGCAACTGGAGGATTATATGAAAATGAGCTTTAGAGAGAAATGGTTGAAAAATAGGACAAGGGCACTTGCTGGGATGAGCACTGGCTGTTATATGGAAACCAACTTGACAATAAACTATTTAAGAAAAAAAAGAAAGAAAACAATCACATTACATAATTTAAATAAATGATTGCTCTATGTATAGGAAAAAAAGAAAAGAAAAATACGACAAGGATCCATTGACATGCTTTCCACATGTGTTGTTGATACAATGTGGTGTGGTATAAAAAGACCTTACTGATAGATACTTATGTACTTGGATATACGTGTAGATATCTGGGCAGAGCTCTGTAAAATTGTGTTCATTATGAAATGAACATAGTGCTTCTTATTATTCTTATATAGCACATTAAGGCATACAGTGTTTTTTTTTACATAACTGCCCCACATGGAAACATTTAAAAACTCTAATAGTATATCTGCTAATATCTTCATAGAGAGCAGCGTGTTCAGTCTGTTCTTTGAAATGAAAAGTGTCAACCATCACTGCAATTCTTAGAACTCAGATGTTAAAAGTCTGTAGTGTCAAGAATGGGCTCATTGTGGGCTGCTGATAGTACAGACTCCTACAAATGTTCCATTGTACTTCTGAGCCATGCTAATGATCCATGCCTAATGGATCATGAAAAGCATTTTGAAGCCACCTTTTCCCTGAACATCATCAACTCTCAATACCTTGTCAAAAAGCACCAGTGGTTGTCACAATGAGATCCCCCAAGTGTGCCTTTCCCAATGCAACCATCAAATGCATTTGAAAGCTTTGAGAAATAGGCAGCAAAATTCAAGGGGAGATCAACAGTGCATATGTGAGCCTTAAAAAAATTTAAATCTGAAATAATATTTGAGAAATGGGCTTTTCACACAGAAAAACTAAGCTATTATGATATTGGAATTCCATTTTTATCCAATTGTGATAAAATAACAGCAACTAGTTATACAACATTTTTTAACTTATATGTTTTACACTTGTCACCTACCTTATTTACTATTACAACTTTCCCATGCATACCATTATCATTCGCATTAATAGATAGACCTCAAAAATGTTAAGAGACATTCTTAAAAGACATTCTTCATTAAGTAGTAAAATAGTAATTCAAACTCAGGTCTCTCTGATTCCAGAGTGTGAGCTAAGCACCCTCCAAGGTCCCCAGTTCCTGGGCATAATAAGGAAATCTTAGAACTCAGTAAATTTTCCAAAAGTCCATTAGAAATCATACATTTGCTCATATAGAGACTCCCAAGTTTACTCAACTTTTAGAGGGAGAGGAGCTTTTTAAGTTACAATTAAGAAAAGAGAAAATTTGGGATGCCTGGGTGGCTCAGTCGGTCAGATGTCCAACTTCAGCTCAGGTCATGATTTCGCAGTTTTTGAGTTCAAGCCCTGCATCAGGCTCTGTTCTAACAGCTCAGAGCCTGTAGTGTGCTTCAGATTCTGTGTCTCCTTCTCTGAGACTCTGTCTCTGTCTCTCTCTCAAAATTAAGTAAAGAAAAGAAAAAGTAAAGAGAAAATTTGAGGTTGAAAGAATTAGGTTCACATCTCAGCTCTGTCATCTGACAGAGTGTCAGATGTCATCTGTGCCCCCATGTGACATTGGACAAGTTATTGAATACAACAGTGTTTCTGTGAAAAACTCAGTGGGGTGAATGATACCATACCCATTTTTCAGATGAACACACTGATTAAATTCAACCCTGAATATGTCCAAAAATTATTGATGTCTTTATTTAGAGAGACTGAAAAAATGTGGTGCCAAATTGCGCTCAGCCTGTTCTAGATCACACGGTTGAATAAATCAGACTTTGGGAACTATACTGATAGGAGTTTATTGTATTGGACCTTGGAAAGATCCCAGGTCCAGACCATGTCCCCACAGAGTTTTCCTAAACCGAAATGGTATTCTGACTGTCAGTCATCCTGGAAAGAAGACTCAGGAAAGCCCCATGATAGAGGGGAAACTATTTCTCTTTCGTTGAGGTTTAAGGACCCAGGTGAGTTTATCTGGTGTTTGGCCACACTGACCCAATTCCAGGGAAAAAAAAATGTGATGATCTGAGGCTGTGCCATTGCCATAAACTGCTGTATGTCGTACTTCTCTTTCCTTATTATCGACCTTCAGTAAAATCTCTGCTATGATCTAAGACAAAGGTCTGTAAACAACTTCTGTAAAGGGCCAGAGAGTAGATATTTCACGTTTTGTGGGCCATGCTATCTCTGTCACAGCCACTTAATTCTGATATTATAACACATGGGCAGCCATAAATATATGAATAAGAGTGGCTGTGTTCCAATAAAACTTTATTTATGTATGCCAAAATTCTAATTTAATATAACTTTGACATGGCATGAGATATTATTCTTTTTGTTTTTTTTCAACCACATAAAAATGTAAAATCCATTTTAACTTCCAGTCCACACAAAATCAGGCATCAGGCCAGATTTGAACCATGGATTGGAGTTTGGCCTCTTCTCTGGGAAATTAAAGAGGAGAGCCCATCCTTCCGGGAGTAAGGCAGTAAGAGACAAAGAAGAGTGTTGGAAACTAATGCAACAGTCAGCATCAGGAGACAACCGTATTCCATGGAATGCTGAACTTTCTCCCACTTAAGCCCATGGTCACTGAATTTTAGGATGTCAATATAAAGGCAACACTGTCCTCCAAACTTCTGGAAATTAATTATTATAGATATAAATCGCCAGTGATGTGTCTGGTACACAGAACAAACTTTGACAATACTTGATTCCTTCCCTCCTTTCATCCTTTTGCTAATTTTAGTTTTGAGGTGTAACTATACATTTAATTCTATTGGGTTTTCTTCTAATTCTGACTAATAGAAAAATAGGAAAGCTACATCCTTATTATCCAAAATACACAGTTATTATTAAATTTAGTATTGTTATTTTTTGAGAGATTAAATTGTTCAAGACCTGTAGACAAGGGACAAAAATGTATTTCTCTTTTATTTTTTAAATATTTATTCATTTTTGAGGTCAGAGCACTAGTGGGGTGAAGGGCAGAGAGAGGGAGACACAGAATACGAAGTAGGGTCCAAGCTCTGAGCTGTCAGCACAGAGTCCAATGCAGGGCTCAAACCTACAAACCATGAGAGTATGACCTGAGCCAAAGTTGGATACTTAACTGACTGAACCACCCAGGCACCCACCCTAATAAGGGAGAAAAATTTAAATAAGACTATATACAAAAGGCACTTTGATGGTGGTCTCCACCACTCCCCCTATATAAAAATAGCATCATGTGTGTCTTTTTCTCCACATCCCATATATCCCTCTGTGTGTGTGTATGCACACACTCACATATATGTGTGCCTTTCTCCAACCTTCATATTTATGCATACTTTCAAATAAAAATTTTCATTAAATCCATTCATCTTTTGAATTAGTCAAAGAAGAGCCTTGTAGACATTAATCCAGCATAGAAAATCAATACATCACAATTAGTAAAAAGCAATTAGAAAGCCTTCTGGTTTTTTTTTTTTAACTCACATTTAGTTTGTTCGAACATAGACTAGTTTTGTTATTCATTCCATCAGCCAGAATTCTTGAACGAATGTGGCCAATGGACACTAATGAAAAGGCATTTTTCATGTCCATTACATTTGACTCAACACCAGGTTGTTTAATGAATTACATTTGGGTTTCACCTTAGAGTTAATTAAATATTCAACATTTGGAACAAAAATATAGCTACATTTGGTAGGTTAAGGCTGAGCCACAAAATGGCTTCTAACAAGCATTCTAGAAGAAGTACATTATCAGAAACACTACTAAAAATTATCTAACCTAATAAATCAGTATTTTAGGCTAGAAAACTGTGGCCCAAGAGATCAAGTGGCATGCCTAAAGCCATCCAGCTAGACTATGATCTGGCACTCCTTTTAGCTGAATATTAGACTCATTTGGAGAAGCAGAAAATGGGACTTGTTTCTTTTAGGATGGACAAATTCTAGTTTTCAAAGATTGGCCTTCATTCTGAACAGGTGTAGACTGTACCTGACTTCAGGGTGCACGTGTTTCTGACAACTGCAATGAAGTTTCTGCTCTAAGGAAAAGATTTGGATTTTAGCTGCCACCCACAGGTGGTACAGGGTTAAATGCCAATATGTCTGAGTGCAAGATTTATTCTTGAAGGTGCCAGCTTCAGCTAATTGCAGATGTAAAAGATAAGACACCAATTTCAGAAAGAACAATTCATTGCAACAAGACCATAAAATATGTTCATTGTGCTCCTTCCCTATCTAAAGGCAACTGACTACCCTAGAAAAAGCAGACTGATAAAATTTAATGGTCTTTAATAAAAAAAAGGTTCTAATTTAAATGTACTTTAGGAAAATTAATACTTGGTTCTAATTTACTAGTTGTTTGAGGTAGCTAAATTGTAAAGCTCCTCAGAGAAAGAGCTACTTCAATTCAATTTCAATTAATAAACTGATTTTTACAGCATTATGAGGTATAATTGATACAATAAACTGCACATATATGTTTAAGGGATAAAACCTTATGTATACACTCATGAAATTATCATCACAATCAACATAATAAACATTTCCATAATGCCCAAAAGTTTCCTAGGCCTGCTTGTAATCCACTCTCCAACTCTGTTTCCAGCCAAACACTAATCTTTTTTGATTTGCTTGCTTTTGTTTAAGGGGGAGGGGGAACTGGCTGGGGGAGGGCAGATTTCTTTACTGGTTTTCATATGTTGAGCATTCACCACTGCTGATGTTATCTATGATGTCATGATGATGGAGCCATTAGCGTTTGCAGCCATTGGCTTCTTTAATGGCTGCAGAGAGTTCTCTGGCTAAAGATCATCACCACATCTGTTAGGCAGCGATGACCGTCTCATCAACAGTGTTATTTCCACTGTGCTGTTGTTTTCTGATTCTTTTCTGTCTCTGGGTCGTTTCTTGAAAGTTTTGGTGTTCAGGTCAAAGGCAGAAGTTACCATCTCAATCTGGGCCTGACTGTTCTGCATGGTCAGGTCGTCTGCAATCCCTAGACCCGCACAGTTACCCATTGCCTTGGCCATGTCCCCACAAACTGTTTTTGGACAGATTCTGGTGGTCAGGGCAGATGTGGCACCAATTTCCCCACTGAGATACCTCGGGTACACAACATTGATCTTGTTGAGGCTGAACTTGAGCAATATGTTAAAGGCAGCTGGTATCAAATGAACCTAAATACAGAAGACGAAAGAAAGCTGCAACTTGGTCTCCTCTGAAACAAAAACTGAAAACTGCTATTTGTTACTATAGATTTGTTTGCATTTTCTAGAATCTTCTAGAAATAAGATTATATAGTAGGTATCCTTTTTTGTCTGAGCTACATAATTCAACATAAATGATTTTGAGATTCATGTTGTGGCATGTATCAATAGTTTGTTCCCTTTTTTCCTGAGTTTATTGTAAGAATACAGAAAATTTATGGGGCACCTAGGTGGTTCAGTCAGTTATGTGTCTGACTCTTGATATCAGTTCAGGTCATGATCCCAGGGTCCTGAGATCGACCCTGACAGGGTAGAGCCTGCATGGGACTCCCTCTCTCCCTCTCTATCTGCCCCTCTTCTGCCGGTTCTCTCTCTCTTTAAAAATAAATAAATAAACAATTAGGGGCAACTGGATGGCTCAGTTGGTTAAGCATCCAGCTCTTAATTTCAGTTCAGGTCATGATCTTAAGGCTCATGGGTTTGAGCCCCACGTCGGGCTCTGTGCTGAAAGCGTGGAACCTGCTTGAGATTCTCTCTCTCTGCCCCTCCCTCCCCCTTGCCCATGTGCACGCTCTCTCCCTCTCAAAATAAATAAAGACTTTTTAAACAAATAGACAAATTATACATAAGTAAACCTTTTTAAAAAGAGAATATAGAAAATTTAATTTGAATTGGACCATAGGCCTAAATGTTAACCTATAAAACTTCTAAAAGAAAATAGAAAAAATAAATTACAGTGGCCTTGGGTTAGATACAAGACAATAAAGTATAAACCAGTTTTCAAAAATCAATAAATTAGGGGCACCTATGCAGAGCATCCAACCCTTGATTTTGGCTCAGACCATGATCCCAGGGTCTTGGGGTCAAGCCCTATGTTGGGTTCTGCACTGAGCGTCGAGCCTGCCTGAGATTCCCTCCCTCTCTCTTTCACATATATGTATGCCTCCTTCCTCTGCCCTTCTCTCCTACTCATGCCCTCTTGCTCTAAAAAAAAAAAATCCATAAATTAGACTTGCATTAGATTTTCCTTGTCTCCTAGGTTTTTCTCCACACTCTCTCATTCCTGCTTCCTGATGTCACATCTCAAAATACTTGCCCAAGTGCATGTCTAAGCCTCTGTCAGGGGAATTTGAACTAAGGGATGGCCCCTGCCAGATGCCAAGCTCAGTTCCAAGAAACAACATGTATTTTCAAAAGACAATGTCATATGTGTCACCCATATTAATTCAGTTGAAATGCTGATTAGGTCAAAAAGGGATTCATGGGTCTATATGATGGCTCTGAAGAGGAATTTGGAGAAAGCCTGAACAAGAAGAACCAGGATTTTTATTTGTTTTTAATAAACTTTAATAGGCACACTTTCAGTGCTTGAAAGGTTGGCTCTCACCTCTTGGTTTAGCACACATAACAAGTTTTAGTTCTTGTCCTGGAAGATGGGGCTGCTGTGTTCCAAATGCAATCACAGTGTGACTTTATGACCTTTCAGCATTTAAACTGGAAAATTCCCTGGGAAAACACTCCACCTCCTTGCAAATACTGTAGGGCCTCATATTTGGGAGCGCTGATTCATTCAATTTGCTGATTTATGCAGTATCTGGAATTAGAAAGAGATATTCACAGAATTTCTGGATTTTGTTTTTATTTTGCTTTATTTCTAATACATTTATGCCTTTGCTTTTTTCAGGATCTGCAGAAGATGAAATGTCCTTCTTTCTTCTCTCTGCACCAGTAGCTCAGAACAGAATATCATGAAGGTCTTAATACCCTGGATTCCTGAGGACACGTTACCTCCTTCTCATTCACATTTTAGCAAGATGGGGGAAATGTCTTTGAAGGGGTAGGAAACACAGATCTAGACCAGAAGTCTAATCCATTTTCCAAGGCTCCATGCAGTTACTGCCCTCGCGTAAAATCTTCTTAGATCTCCCCCTGACAATCTCAGTGCTCTTTTCTCACTTTTAGAACCAGCTCTTTCAGTCTCAAAAAAAGAGCAAGGCCAAACCTGGTAGAAGAGAGTTTTGATTTCACTGCTTCCTGCAATCTCAGTTTATAATAACCTTTTCCATGAGCTCAGGAGATATTTTTAATCAGAAATCTTCTTTTCTGAGATTCGGACACCTGAGTTCCAGATCTGTCTCTAACATTCACTTGAAGTGTGAATTTTCCTCCTCTGGATATGTGAAATAAATCCCTTTCCAGATGTTACAGTCCATGTCTGCTGGGAGCCACACTGGCCTGGCTGGATGACAGTCACAGCGAGGAAATGGCAGAGTTTGCACAGCTCCTGCCATGAGAAACGAAAACTGGTATCTCCTTTTGCTACTACTGGCTCATGTTAGGAATGAGCCTGCTGGTATTGACCAGGCCTCACAATATTACAAATCAGACCAATATTCCCCACACAGATTCCTCATAAGGGAAAGCATATTCCTGCCTTTTCAAAAGAGATTTTAGATGAAAGCACTGTGGATGATTATTAAAAGGCTCTTCCTATGGGCCTTGCAGATCCAAGACTTAGAAAATAAAGGGGGTTAAGAACACAAGAGTTACAACTGAGCCTGGCCCTGAGACCAAGAGCCTAATTTAGAGTTAAGGACAGATATCCACCTCCACCCAACTGTTTCTGCTTGGAGCACCAACCCCAAGGCATCTTGTGATCAGTATTCGGAGTGACCTATTCTGGCCTTGAATATGCTGATTGCACCCTGTGAAGGAACCTATTGTAGGAACTTCTTCTTTTGTGATTATGGGAGCAAACATTGTGCTTCCTGAAAGACCTGTTTTTCTTAATACTTCTCTGTAAGCAAACAAGCTATTGACCCCTACTCACAAAGAACTAACTTCACCCTTTTTATGCTAAAAACATTGTCTTGTATGCTAAAGATGCCTTCCTTTCCCCATAGGATAAGCATCTAAATCACCTCCCTCAATCACTATTGATAAAGGTTATGCATGAGTCTTCTACCAATCTATGTTCTGAGAAATTCTTACATATCAAAGAAATTTGTCATCAGAAATCGTTGTCAAAGGCAAATGCCACTTCTGTGCCATCCCCCAAACACTTAATTATAAAATAAAGTTGAGCCCAGTCAGAGCAGAGATGCCTGGCTGGTGACCAGAAAGATTCTCGTGGCTCTCCCATCCCTCCCTCGCCGACACTGTCCATCCTTCAGGAACCCCCGGACCTGCTGGAGCT
This sequence comes from Crocuta crocuta, assembly GCF_008692635.1. Taxonomy (NCBI): domain Eukaryota; kingdom Metazoa; phylum Chordata; class Mammalia; order Carnivora; family Hyaenidae; genus Crocuta; species Crocuta crocuta. The sequence goes on from NW_027551573.1 coordinate 999,895, forward strand.
GGCCTCCGGCACATGTCCACAATCCTGAGGGCAAAATGGGCTTTCACCACACTGGCGCATCACAGGACATATATCCAAATAACGGGCTTATTTTGAGATTCGTAATCAGTACACTTTAACAAAGTATTTGCTAAGTAGTCCCCTGAGCAACACACCAACAGTCTCTCTGTTTCAGTGTCTCCCTATAAAGTGGACATGATAGAACATGATGAGGTTGAAATGTGAACAGCGTTTCTCCAAATGAACCAGCCACCCAGTGATGTCAAATTATTTTCACCAACAGTTTGAAGACATTTCTAAGAAGTCAATTAAGGCAATGTTCAGAGACAGTAATTCTAAAAATAGTGACACTTTGCTAGAGATGATATCTTTAGCAGAAAATAAAATGGGGAATGCTTGTCACATCTGTGAATGTTAGTGTGTATTTCAAGCTGTTGCATATTTAGTAATTATTTTTTAGGATTACTGCAGTTGCAGATTATTAAAAGGAGTGTAAGCATTTAAGCAACGGGCAAAATGATGTCAGTATTATATTCCACAATTGCTAAAAGTTCTAGTATTTTGGAGGTCCTTTAAAAGGATCACTGGGGAGTTACTTATGACTGCCTCCAGGCTTATTCTATTTTTCTACCAACACTCCAAAACAGCACACACCTTCTCACTTGCTATAATCCAAAGGGTTACAGTGAGTACAGATACAAAGCCAAAATTTACATCTCAGACTTTGATCACTAAGTAAATTTTTCATCATTCAATTCTCTGTTAAATATTGCACCACTAATTATATTCTGAAGTGTCACTGCTCACTAAGTTTTTTTTTCCCCTGAGGAACAGTGGAAACTTCTATATTTGAAAAGAAAAAAAGGAAAGAAATATTTGTGCATGTGTGTGTATGACTCTAAACACCTGGAATCACGTGAGAATATTCCAGATTCTATTATAACTCTAGAAGAATTATGCCTAAAACAATCCAGGTTCAATCACAGATACACACACATATTCTTAATATATCTAAATCAATGAAGCAAATGGGTGAAGAGGAAGGAGGACAGGCTTTAAAATGGAGCAGAGCTTAACTGGAATTCTGACCTGCCACCCACTTAACATGGCTGAAAGTCCTGTTTCTAACATTCTGCTGCCTATGTTTAAATCCTTATTCTGCTATTTGTAAGCTGTGTGACTTGAGACAAATTACTTTACCTCTCTCTGTCTTCTAGTACCCCACTGTAAAATGGGGCCAAAATAATGCCTATCTCACAAGGCTATTCTGAGACTCAAAATACAACATATGCAAAAAGCTTGGGAGGGAGGGGATGCCTAGTACATAATTAGAACTCAATTAAATAGTAGTTAGTATAATCATTATTATTATCACCATTATTATTAACTAGTTACATGACCCTATGCAAGTTACTACTCAGCCTATGCCTCAGTTTTTCCCTCTCTAAAATAGGTATAATGATATTACTATAAGAATTAAATGAGGGGTGTCTAGGTGGCTCAGTCGTTGGGCATCCAACTTTGGCTCAGGCCATGATCTTGTAGTTTGTGGGTTCAAGTCCTGCATTGGGCTCTGTGCTGACAGCTCAGAGCCTGGAGCCTGCTTCGGATTCTGTGTCTCCCTTTCTCTCTGCCCCTCCCCCACTCGTTCTCTCTCTCTCTCTTTCTCTCTCTCTCTCTCTCTCTCTCAAAAATAAATAAACATTAAAAGAAGTTTTAAGAATTAAATGAGATAGTGGATGGGAGGTCACTGGGGACAGTGTCCAGGTAAGAAGGCCCTAGTTCAGTCATGGGAAGAATGTTAGCTGAGTGTCCCAAGTTTAATGATCACTAGCCAAGAAATGCCACACACTTTGAAGCAGCCAAAGGTGGTGAGGCCTGGGGTGGTAGCCAGTTTTATTTATTGTCAAGGTCAGCACATTCATCAACTCTCCTCATTAAAATTTGCCAATTAATGAGTAGTGGCATACTCCTTAGCAAAGGTCAGCAGCAACCTAAGCAAACTTATCAAAAATTCAAAGAGGTACAGAGTTTGGGAAAAGTTCATTCTTCCCTTAATTAACGGATCTAATTACAATCCTGACATAACAAAATGCAAAATGCACTCTTCAAAAGACACCGAGTCAAAGGTTTAACAGCCCAGATAACCTTCTCCTTTGGTACAGGCTGACCCAAATGTAGGCGAGGGAGGAGGAGGGAATCTTAGCATATAGTCGACAGAGTCGATGAAACGGCTTTTCAAGAAATTAAAGCTTAGTAGCACATCAGAATCCCTAGAGCAACAAAGGAATTGGAAGGAAATAAAAATGCTCCCACATCCTGGGATGTGGGTGAACAGAGTTAAGGTTTTCACTAATCTCTCTTAGCAGACATCAAAGCATTTATTTTGTGACCTTTCCTGACTAGTTATGAATAGCACTTTTAGCATCCCAGAGAGTCTGGGTCTATAATTGTTGCCTCATTTAGATAAAACCTAAAGTACAATAAGATAGAATGGATCCGCTGTACTTACTAAATTGTTTCTGAAAGAGCAGGTCCAGAATTTTAAACCAGGTATGATTAACCAAAGGCTCAAAGGAAAGGGAGCCTGACCTCCAACTCATCAACTCAAAGAACCAGTCTTGAGCGGGTAAGCTCGGTCTGTCACAAGACAGGCGATCAGCCTCATAGGAGACTTCAAAAACTCTGGCAACTTCAAGTTGCAAATCTTTGCATGAAAATGAATGGGTAGGAACCATAAGTCTTAGTGCTTCTCAACAGTTTCAAGGGTGTTGAAAACATTTAGACAGCAAGAGGGTTTTCCACTCATAGTGGCTCAAAAATAACTCTTCAGGAGTTTTTGAGTAAGAAGCATACTCACAGACTTCAATAAACATGGCATAGAATATTATTAATCAGGAAGGAGAAACTGATGTCAAAGAGGAGAAATGTGACTTGTCTAAGATCAAAAAGAAAGGTGATACTAGGAGAAGTCTTCAGCCTCCCCTTGGCAGGGTCAGATGTGGTATTTCTATGCATTTAATCATTTCTTTATCCAACACATATTTATTAAGCATCTTCCATGTGTTGGGTCTTGCTTGGTCACCAGGATGTGGCTGAGTATCCAAAGCAGACATGACCTTATCCCTCATGAAGCTTGTATGTTAGTGGAGGAAGATAGACAATAAACCAACATGTAAATAAGCAAGAAAAATCCTTCTAGTGCTGGTGTTTACAGAGAATTAAAATACAGGGACATGAGAGTGAGTGGGTGCCTATTTGGTTGAAATCAGCAAAGAAGCTCTCCTTGAGAGGTGACATTTCAGCTAAGACCTGAATAACACAGAGGCCCATCCAAGTAAAGACAAAAGACAAGAAGGATAAAAGCAGGAAAGAATAATTGCTACAAAGACCCAAGGCTGCTTAAGAAAATCAGGAAGATGTGTCTAGAACCAAGAGAGTAAGGAGAAGAGTGGTATCAGATGACACAGGGGCAGCAGACAGTGGGTAGGTAATACAGAACTTTGCATGTCCATGACAGGGTGTACGAATTTTGTTACAAGTACAATAGAATCCACTGGAAGGTTTTAAGCAAAGGAATGCTCTGAATTCCCTTAAAAAGATCATCCTGGTATACATGTACAGACTGGATTAAGGGGGCAAGGGGCAATGCAGGGTCCAGCAAGAAGGTTGCAGCAGGTAACGAGGTAAGGGATGGGGGGGTGGGGGTGTCGGTGGAGATGGAGGTAGGGTAAATGGAACTTGCATCGGAATTTGTTAAACGTGGGAAGAGGTGAGACGAGAGAGCAGAGGAGCATCACTGGTGTGTCTGGGGCATGAGCAATTGCCTGAGTGGTGACTGATGGTTGAAGGCCACAATTCTAAACGTCTAAACCAAACTGACTCCATGACAGGCTTTAAGTTTCCCCTCTAAACTAGAAGGCCTAAGTTCCAGCTTCCACGAAACTATCAGTCAGTTACACATTGCCCAAGGCAGGAGAAACTACCCTTGCAACACCCAATCAGGAAAGGGCAGCGACCACCCTCCACATTACTGAGGGAGAGGCCTATAGATAGAAACTATAGATAGGACCCTGTTACCTAATGTTAAAGTTAACCTGTTAGTCACCGAACAAGACCCTAGGCTCGCTTGTGACTGGTTGAATTTAAAGGTACTCTAAATGTTGTAATTGGATCCCACCAAAAGTAACGAATACTCTAGACAATGTGTATGGTTAAACCCACTGTCAATAATGTTGAATAATTATGATTGGATCACTGTTCCCCTGCCACAAATTCTGTAACTCCCCCGTCACAAATCCCATAAACACCCTACTCTGCCTTTGCTCGGGGCTCTCAGCACAGATCCACTGCGTTGGGGAGGTCTGGGAGCTCAAGCTTAAGCCCGAATAAATGCCCTTTGCTTTTGCATACATGACTCGGACTCCTTGGTGGTCTTGGGATTTTGGGGAGATCGTGATCTGGGCATAACAATGGCTGTTATTGGGGTGAGAAAAACAGGCCATGGGAGAGAAGGAAAGGAAATGGTAGGATAAGAAATAGTTCTTTTTGGCCAAATTTGAAATGCTTATTGGATACCCATATGAGATACTGGCTAGATAACTGGATACAGAAATATACAAACCTGGGATTCTGGGAAGATGTTTAGGATTGAGGCCTCAAATTGGGCGACCTTCCTTAGAGATGCTACTTACTAAAAGTCACGCGACTGGATGAGGTCGTCCAGGCAAAAGGGAGGCTTTTTCCAAAGAGTCAGTCCACTGGGCTCCTTTCCAGGAGGAGCTCTGTGCTTCCCTCTCACACACAGCAGCTCTTCGATGGTCCTTGAAAACAACAAAGGAAGGGAGGCACCTCTCAGCGTCCTTGGACGCAGCATGTTTGGAGCTGATGCCTCTTCCCTATAATCAAAAGGCCCTCAGAGGTGAGATAGGAAGACGCACACTTTCTGTGATGTGCTGCAGAGTGAACTCTGGTCCCTCACTCAAGTCCTTCATAAAGAAAAAGAAAAAAAAATCAATCTGCCTCCACAAAACTGTTGAGTTTTAGTTACCGTGCACATAAGGAGGAAAAAAGCAGCAGCAACTGCAGTGATCAGAGGCACTCTCCTCTGAGAACCTGGTGTGAGGCTGCCCTCTTGTGTCCACCAACACTTGTGAGTCACTCAGCAACCCAAAATCAATTTCTTAAAGCTGCAACACACATGGATGCCTTTATCTCCTTTTAACTTTGTTTCTTAAATAAGCACCATGTCCTAGAAATCATTCCCATGAGTCCCCATAGGAACATAGATAAGGAAATGGGAAAGCTCTATGTGACTTTAACTGTGGAAACATCAAAAGGTGGGCTTTTTAACACATCTTTCCCTATCAGACAAGGCATAATTCTCAAGTAATGATATTGATGGCTTAACAGATACAGACACCTGGTGATCCTTTAAGATACCACTTCAAGTGACACTGGGTCTGATTAAATAATGGCTAGATTTGGGTTCCTCTAAAAGCAGAGCCTAAGACAAGAGTTGAGTGCAGATGATTTCAGAAGCAGGAGTATGGAAGGGTGAGAATAAAATAGGGAAGGAGGGGAAAAAAAGGGATGAGTTATTGAGCTATTTACTTCTGAGTCAACTAGAGCTCACCACCACTAGGGGACTTCTGAGAGCCCCCACAGAAAGCACCTGAGTTGTCCACCTGAAGGGCAGAAGTCTGGTGCATATTTCAACCACCCTCACTCCCCATCGGTCATGGATTGCTCTCTTGTATCCCTGAGCTGAGCCTATAAGAAGTTGACTGTCCCTCACAGGCTTTAGAAAAACTCCTAAGGCTTGAGGAGGGATAGGAACAGGCACAGGAACTGCCAACTTCAGCTGATCTGAAAAAGATGAGTTGAGGAAAGAAAACAAAAACACTAATTTGAAAAGATATATGCACACCTATGTCTACTGCAACACTAACTTTAATAGCCAAGATATGTAAGCAACCCAAGTGTCCATCAATAGATGAGTAGATAAAGATGTGGAGATATATGTATATATGTGTATATATATATATGTATATATATACACATATATACACATATGTATATATGTATATGTATACATATATACATATGTATATATGTATATGTATGTATGTACATATACATACGTACAACAGAATATTACACAGCCATAAAAAAGAATGAGATCTTGCCATTTGGGACATGAATGGACCTAGAGGTGTTATGCTAAGTGAAATAAGTCAGTCAGAGAAAGACAAATACCATATGATTTCACTCATATGTGGAATCTAAAAGACAAAACAAACAAATAAATAAAAAACAGAAACAGGGGCACCTGGGTGGCTTAGTCAGTTAAGTGTCTGACTTCAGCTCAGGTCATGATCTCACAGTTCATGAATTCAAGCCCATGTATTGGGTTCTCTGCTGTCTACCTCTCTCTCTCCCACACATGCACACACTCCCTCCCTCTTTCAAACTAAACATCAAAAAAAATTTTTTTAAGCAGTAGACCCATAAATACACAAAATAAACTGATGGTTTCCAGAAGGGAGGAGTATGGGAAGGATGAGCAAAATGAGTGAAGGAGAGCAGGAAGTACAGGCTTCCAGTTAAGGAATGAATAAGTCACAAGAAAAAAAGGACAGTACATGAATATAGTCAATGATACTGTAATAGCAATGCGTGGTGACAGACGGTAGCTACATGCGTGGTGAGCACAGCATAAGGTATAGAGAAGTCGAATCACTATGTTGTACACCTGAAACTAACATAACATTGTGTGCTAACTATACTCAAATAAAAAAAAACTAATGTGTTGAGGGGATGTGGCCTGGGCATGACAGGCATCTGTGTCATCTACGAAGATTCTCATCCTGAATAATTTAGAGAAGGCTTGTTCTATAGAGGACAGGGTACCACATTCACCATTTGTGAGCTGTGTGAGCTTTGGCAAACTTCTTTTCCCTCCAAACCTTAATTTCTTCATCCATAAAGTAATTATAATGGTAATAATTAAGTGCTCGTCTAAATAATAAATGTGTTACGACATGTGAAGCGCTAGATGCAAGGAGAAAAACACATTAAGTTGCTATAGTATCATTAATAAAATAATTAAAAGAGTGATATCTCAATTTGCCTTCCAGGTCTCCAATTCTGGTTCACGTTTATTGACCCCATTTAGGTCTTGCTTTTACTTAGTAGCTTCGTTTTATTCAGACATGAGCTAGTTGCCTGGGCTTGTTTCCTTTCCTCCTCCTTTCTGCTTTCCTTCCTAGCAAATACTTACTGAGCCCTAATTGTGCTTCAGACATTTTGCTCACCTTACTCTATAATTTTGCTTTGTTTCTCAGATTGTATGCAGCATTCTTATCTGAAGTACTGGAAATTCACTGTATAAATACTGCCAGCAACTAACCCATGTCCCACACCATACAAATACTTTAAAGTCTTGCCAAGCCACACTGGAAATAGAACAGATAGACCAGAATTCGCATCTAAATGAGCATTGTTCCTCTAAAAGTAGTTACCTTGCAAAGTTTGACCATCTACCTCTCTCCCTCCTCCACTCTGTGCCTGCATTTAGGGAACAATACAGAGTTGGCATATTATTTATAATGTATTAGAGGGCAAAAAAATAAATTTTGTTTTGTTTTTAGGCATGTGCAACAACACAGAGGAATACATAACATTAATGCCCACATCTTACTCTTCTTTTACAACCTCACCCCACACCTAACCTAGTAACCTTCATGTAGTAAGTATATAAGTGTTAGCTATTTATTCGTCCATTTATCAAATATTTTAAGCACTTACTATAAGCTAATTGATGTATTAAGAGCTGAGGAAGGACACAAAGGTAATTAAAATATGATTTATGATCTCCAGGCCACTATGGTCTAACAGAGAAAATGATATTAAATGCCTCTATAAAAGGACCTAAGAAGAGTTTTATGGATGAAGTTGAATTGAAAAGTGAGTAGGATTTAATAGACAAAAACTATGAAAGAAAGAATGTGCTGCTTATATCAGAAAGAACACAAGCTAAGGCACAGAGTCAAGAAATATTTCTAACATCCTAGGATATGGGTATGCAGTATAATAAGAACTTATAGTATTTATCAGTGAATAACAGAAGAATAGGTGGAAAAAATTTAGACCAACTAAATAGTTAAATATTATGGATAGGGATTCTGCTTATCATTGAGTACAACTACCAGGGCACTGCTAGAGGAAGATTTATGCATTATTACTTATCAGAGAAAGGTCATAGTTTGCTTTGTCATAGAGCGGACATTGTCCAGAACAGTGATTTCTACCATTTAGACTACAAGTTCATACAGAGAGCTGTCTAGATAATAACAGAGTATGTGAATTTCTACTCATAAAATATAGTCCATAGATTAAATGAATAATGTTTTGCATACATTTTAACAATTCATATGAGATTTTTAATAAACAGAACAATTCATTTAAAAGTGTTAATTTTTTTCAATCAGTAGAGATACATATAATACCACCATCTTAGCACTAAAAAGAGATCTAGAGACAGCCAAACCATAAATAAATAAATAAATAAATAATAAATAAATAAATAAATAAATAAAAGGACCTGCCCAGACAACAAGTAATTGGGAACAAGGGAACTAATGCCTCAGAGTTCCTTTTTATTCAACTTTAACAATAACCACTGTCCTTGGAGAAGAGATGGAAGAAATATGGATTGGAAGCTGGGGGACCAGTTAGGTGACTATGACAGTGATTTAGGTAAGAGATAATAAATGTCTGACAATGATACCAGAAAGGGTAAAAAAGAGGAAGCAGATTGAGAGATCATACATTAGTAAAATTTTAAAAGAACTATATGAACAAGATCAATTGAATGTGGAAATGAGTTATAGAGAATATCTCCTAAATTTCTAATGTGCACAAGTAGGTGAATTGCATGTGTTTTTCCTGCATGTCTTTGCATGCCTGCACATATTGAGGTAAGAAGTAGTTATAAATGATGAGTTCAGTTTTCTTGAATTGAGGAGTATTTGGAACATCCAAAAGAAACTATTTTAGTACAATTGATCATCATCAACAGGTCCTACTGTCATTTGTGCTATTTTAGATTCAAGCAGGACCTTTCTAACACTTGTTAAAATGAAGTTCAGGGGCGCCTGGGTGGCTTAGTCGGTTAAGCATCCGACTTTCGCTTAGGTCATGATCTCGCGGTTCGTGGGTTCGAGCCCCGCGTCGGGCTCTGTGCTGACTGCCAGCTCAGAGCCTGGAGCCTGTTTCAGTCTGTGACTCCCTCTCTCTCTGACCCTCCCCTGCTCACACTGTCTCTCTCTCTCTCTCCTAGAAATAAATAAAAAACATTAAAAATTTTTTTTAAAAAATGAAGTTCAAATTTGTAGAAAAGGGGGGCGTCTGGGTGGCTGAGTTGGTTGAGCGTCCAACTTCGGCTCATGTCATGGTCTCATGGTTCATGGGTTTGAGCCCCGCGTCGGGCTCTGTGCTGACAGCTCAGAGCCTGGAGCCTGTTTTGGATTCTTGTGTCTCCCTCTCTCTCTGGCCCTCCCCTGCTCACACACACTCTCTCTCTCTCTCTCTCAGAAATAAATAAAACATTAAAAAAAAATTAGAAAAGGGAGAGTTGTTTCCCTCAATAAGTCTGAGTAAAAAGTTCTCATTATGTCAATTCACTGAGTTTTAATACGAACTCACTCTCATCTCCTCAAGGTAGACACTGTGTCTTACTCATCTCTGTATCATTAGAACCTAGAATTTGTATCTGGCCCAAAGGAGGCATCCAGGATATATTTGTTGAATTAACTAGTTAATTAAGGTTAGACTAAATATCTGTCTTATTCCCCAGAGTCTCAGGACTACTGGAAAAAGAATTCAAGCCTGTAAATTGAGTTCCTTGGGAACAAGGAAAGAAAAGGAAGAGCCAGAGAACCTATCTTTTCCATCTCAAAAAAGCAGGTGATATCTCCAGAAGACAGCCAGTTGTTCCCACCTACACACATTACCTACTCACTTTTCTTCTCATATGGAGTCTTAGACCAGAGATGAGCACATGTTTTGAAGAGGGAGAAGGAAAGAAAAGAGAGAAAAACTACCATATCTCCCACTAGCTTTTTAACTTATTAGTTCCAGACATTTGTGAGATCTAAGTTTTTATTCTTTTACTACTATTCCACCATTCTCTGTTTTAATTTAACCAAGCTTGAAGAGTATTCACTTCTTGAAAACAAATGATTATTGAATTTAGCATGTAGTGAATACTTACTTAAAGCGAATGAAAGCAAAAGAAGAATGGAAGTGAGGACAGAAAGAAAGATCCTTTACAAAGACTGGCTTTCATTTATGAAACTTTGTAAGCCCAATGAATGTTGATTTTTTTCCCCCAAAGGACTCAAGTATTCCATAGAGAAGTTCACTTGATCCCAAACCTGAAGGCCAGCAGCAACATTGGAAAAAGTAAAGACGGCCCAAATTTGGGACTGGTGACGTATCTGTTCCTAAAGGGTGACCCAGTCACTAGGGAATTGAATCTGATATGAGAAACTGTAAAAGACATGAGCTGGCTATTCAATTCTAGCCACAGCCTATTGATGTTTGGGGATCATAGAAAAGAAAGATAGTAGAGAGGAAAAAGTGAATGCTGAATTAGGTAGATAAGGATTTGAAATGAGCCTGAAGAATGAGTAGATTCCTATAATCCACAGAATAGATCACTTGGAACTCTCCATAAGACAACAGTTATAACCCCAAAGATATCTAAACATGAGCTTAAAACTCACTTCCCATTTTTACTTTCATTAGTAAAAAAATGAATCTTGAAAATTTGAAAAATATCCATCACCATCACTGAAGAATTCTCTGGAGGAGTGGGAAAAGCACTGCCTCCAGCTGGTACTTTGCTCTGTTAACGATTTGTATATACTTGAACAAAAGGTTCAGTGCTCCCATTAATTACCTAACAAATGATTAATCTCCTTCTCCACTATGGAATTAAGAAATCAAGAGGTAGATCACCTTAGGCCTTCTCTGTATCACAGATAGCAATATAAAGTATCTTTCCTTGTACTTCACCATTTTTTCTACTACCAATCTGTATGCCCACACAGCACAACGAGAAGAGATGAAATTCACATTCATCTTGTTTTTGCTCAAATTCTGGAGGTAGAAATGGTGGGGCACAACCTTTCTATGGCAGTCCACATGTGTGGGTAATCATACCCTTCATTTCACCATCAGAATGGCCCCTTCTCCCTATCTTCTCCCTTATTATTCTCTGCACATGCATTTCACCTATATTTGCCATGGAATCCTCAAGATGTCCACAGCCTTTTTAAAAATTACTAGTAGGATATCTATTTTGCCTGTGGGTGGGGTCTTAACTTTAATATACACCAGTCTTGCAATTCACTCTCCTATTTATGACCTCTACTCTAAACTGTAATTTGGGTTTTCCCTTTTTTCATTGCCCTGTGCAATTTCTCAGCAAACATAACATTATTATGTGCTCTTTGAGCACTAATATTCCAATTGCCAACATGAAGGGCTCTCTGGAAAGTTCACTTCACCTTATGTCAGTTGAATAGAATTTAAACCAAATTGGACATTCAATAATATAATTTCTGTTGCTCTGAAAATGGTTTACGTGAGTCATTGTGTTCAGGACGTATAACATGTAGCACTTGTAATGACTTAGATGGAGATGTAGAAAGTAGGAACTCGACCTTGCAAAGGATGTGAAAATAGGAAGAAAAAAACTATTGAGGTAAAGTACAATAAGCAACTATCTATTAACTATCATTAAAGTGCTTTGTACTTAAATCACACCATTTTATAATCAATATACATATAGAGTGGTTATGGTTATTATCATACCTGTTTCATAGAGGAAGTATTAGGCCTTATATCTAAGGCACAGGTAAAAATCCATTGCCACTGAGGGAAGGGAACAGAAAAAAATCTACTCCTGGAGAAGGAACAGAAACGTATGTTGGACAAAGACCATTAGAGATCACCTCTATCTGCAGGGGAAGGGAGCAGAATTCCTGGAAGACTCCATCCCCATGACCCAGGACAGAGTGTTTATCTAATCCTAAGGCTTACACAGAACAACTGAAAATATGACCCTTCCTCTGCTCCCACCACCAAGCTAACAAGCATCAAATAATAATAGTAATCTGTTGCTGGAAAGAGGCAACAGAAAAGACCTAAAGCTGATGGTGGAGCACATATTGAGAGAAAGTCTCTGGCAAATCAGCCCCTAACTTAAATACAAAGAAAAGCTAGAGGAATGTGAAGCCTATGGTGAGGAGGTTATAGGTTGAATTGTTTTTCCCCAAAAATATATGTCAGAATCCTAAGTCCCAGTACTTCAAAATATACCTTTGTTTGGAGATAAACTTTTAACAGAGCTAGTGAAGTTAAAATCAGGTCCTTATAGTGAGCCTTGATCCAGTATGAATAGTGTTCTTATAAAAGGAGAAATCTGGACACAGAGATAGATATTCAAACTGAATATACATTCAAACTGAAATACAGAGAGAAAACTAAGAGTAGAGTACTCAAGAGCTATGGAACAATAAATACCAAATGATCTCATAATACTATCAATGGAACCCCAGAAAAATATTCCACTTCTTTTCCAAGAGAAGAAAGAAAGAACAGACAGAAAAAAAATACTCAAAGAAATAATGGTAAAGAATATTCCAAAATTAGTACACCTGGGTGGCTCAGTTGGTTAAGTGTTCAACTTCAGCTCAGGTCATGATGTCAGAGTTTGTGAGTTCAAGCCCCGTGTTGGGTTCTGTGCTGACAGCTCAGAGCCTGTAGCCTGCTTTGTATTTTGTGCCTTCCTCTCTCTGCTCCTCCCCCACAAAATAAATAAATAAATAAAACATTTAAAAAAAAAGAATATTTCAAAATTAATGATGGATACCTCTGATTTTGCAAAATAAATACCAAGCCAAGCACCAAATATATCTACATATATCATATTCAAACTTCTGTAAAGGAAAGATACACAGCAAATATTAGAGGCAGATACAGGGGAAAGACACATTACATAGGAAGGAACAAAAATGAGAATTAGAGCAAACTTCCTGTCAATAAATAATGCAAGACAGAAGACAATAAAGCAAGATATTTAAAGGTACTTGGGGAAAAACGGCCAACCCAGAATTCTATATCCAATGAAAATATCTTTCAAAAAATGAAGGAAAACTAAAGGCTTTCTCAGGGGGGGACAAAAGTTTATTATCAGCAGACCTGCACAATAAGAAATTTTAAAGGAAGTTAGTTAATAAGCAAAAAAAATATGATAACAGACAGAAACTTGGATCTACACAAAGAAATGAAGAATCCTGATTATGGGATGAATGAAAGTAAATATAAGATTTTTTAAATTTTAATTTCTGTAAATGAATACCAACTGCTTAAAGCAAAATAAGAGCAATATATATAATAGCATGTAAAAGTATAGCATTTGACAACAATAATACAAAGGATGGGAAGAAGGTTTAGGAATATAATATTGAAAGATTTTATACTATACATGAAGCAGTATAATATGACTTAAAAGTATATTCTGATTAATTATAGACATTGCATTAGTCTTTTCATTCTGCCAAAAGAAAATACCATATAGACCTGGAATAGAAACATATTTCTCACAGATCTAGAGGCTGGGAAGCCCAAGATCAAGGTGCTGGCCAATTTGATTTCTGGACTTTCTTCCCAGCTTGTAATGGTTGCTGTGTTTTCACATGGCAGAAAAAGAAAAATGAGCTCTCTAGAGTCTCTTATTATAAGGACATATAAGGACACTAATCTTATCAGATCAGTGCCTCACCCTCTTGGTTTCATCTAACCCTAATTGCTTCCCAAAGGATCCATCTCTATATACCACCATACTAGATGTTAAGGCTTCAAGACAACAATATGAAGGAGGGAGAACACTCAAGTCCATAACATGTACACTGTAGGCTCTAGGGCAATCAATTAAAATCACCTTTAATGGTATAAACAATAAACCAATGGTGTAGATATTGGAAACCAAAATAATAATAATAATAATAATAATTAACCCAAAAGAAGCCAGAAAAAGAAAAGAAAAAGAAACAAAGAACAGATAGAAAAAACAGACAACTAGCAATGGTAGATTTTAATTCAACCACATATAAGTAACTACATTAAAGCAAACAGTCTAAACTTCCTAATTATAAAAAAAGACCATAATTTGGGATTGAAAAGCAGATGCCAACAATATGCCATCTATAAGAAACCAACAACACATATAAAGATATAGGTAGATTAATATTTTAAAGGGATAAAATATATATCATGAAAATAATAATCAAAAGAAAGCTTGGGTTGCTATACAAAGACTAGACCCTTCAAAACAAAAGATACTCCCAGATGGCACAAAAACAGACACATAGACCAATGGAATAGAATTGGACCCACAAATGTATGGCCAACTAATCTTTGACAAAGCGGGAAAGAGTATCCAATGGAAAAAAGATAGCCTCTTTAACAGATGGTGCTGGGAGAACTGGACAGCAACATGCAGAAAAATGAAACTAGATATTTTCTCACACCACACAAAAATAAACTCAAAATGGATAAAGAACCTGAATGTGAGACAGGAAACCATCAAAACCCTAGAGAAGAAAGCAGGAAACAACCTCCTTGACCTCAACTGCAGCAATTTCTTACTTGACACATCCCCAAAGTCAAGGGAATCAAGAGCAAAAATGAACTATTGGGACCTCATCAAGATAAAAAGTTTCTTCATGTCAAGGGAAACAATCAATAAAACTAACAGGCAACTGACAGAATGGGAAAAGATAGTTGCAAATGACATATCAGGTAAAGAGCTAGTATCCACAATCTATAAGGAACTCACCAAACTCTACACCCAAAAAACTAATAATCCAGTGAAGAAATGGGCAGAAGACATGAACAGACACTTCTCCAAAGAGGACATCCAGGTGGCCAACAGACACATGAAATGATGCTCAGCGTCTCTCATCATCAGGGAAACACAAATCAAAACCACACTGAGATACCACCTCACGCCAGTCAGAGTGGCTAAAATGAACACATCAGGAGACTAGATGCTGGCGAGGATGTGGAGAAACGGGCACCCTCCTACACTGTTGGTGGGAATGTAAACTGGTTCAGCCCCTCTGGAAAACAGTGTGGAGGTTCCTAAAAATATTAACAATAGAACTCCCTTAGGACCCAGCAGTAGCACTGCTAGGAATTTACCCAAGGGATACAGGAGTACTGAGGCATAGGAGCACATGGACCCCAATGTTCATAGCAGCACTCTCCACAATAGCCAAAACATGGAATGAGCCTCAGTGTCCATCAACTGATGAATAGATCAAGAAGATACGGTATATTTATATAATGGAATACTACATGGCAACGAAAAAGAATGAAATTTGGCATTTGTAGCAACATGGATGGAACTGAGGGTGTTATGCTGAGCGAAATAAGTCAGGCAGAGAAGGACAGATACCATATGTTTGCACGTATAGGAGGATTAGGAGGAACTTAATGGAGGACTGTGTGGGAGAAGAAGGGGGGATAAATAGTGGGGGAGAGGGAGGGAGGCAAACCATGAGAGACTCTTGAATGCTGAGAACAAACTGAGGACTGATGGGTGTTGGGGGGAGGGGGAGTGATGGGTTGTGCCACCCTCAAAAAAAACTTTTTTACCACTCCAATTCAACATTGTACTGAAAATTCTAGCCAATGTAAAAAGACAAAAAAAATAAATAATAGGAATACAGATTAGAAAGGACAAAATCGAACTCTTTTTCACAGATGACACAACTGTTTACATAGATAAGTCCAAGAATTTGGACTTACGAATTACAATTGCAGAAAAGATACTTAAAGATAAAACTTATTAATTAAATATATGCTGAAAAATATAAAACATTGATTAAGTAATTCTAAAAGTATCTTAATAAATGAATATATACACCATGTAAACAGATTGGAAGATTCAATATTGTTAAGAAGTCATCTTTCCCAAACAGATTCAATACATTAAAAATCCAATGAGACACTTTTATAAAAGCTGATTCTTTAAATTGCATGCATATGCAAAGGTATCAGAATAGCCAAATCAATTTTTGAAAATAAGAACAAAGTAGGACTCATACTACCCGGTTTCAAGATCGGGGTAGCTGTAGATTGGGGTAGATTGTAGCTGTAAAGCTACAATGTCAAGACATTGCAATACTGAGGAAAAAGAATAGATATATAGATCATTGGAAAAGAATTAAAAGTCCTTAAATAGACTTTGCATATATAGTCAATTGCTTTTAGACAAAGGTGCAAAGGTAAGTCAATGGAGAAATCATAGTCATTACAACAATTGGTTGATATAAAAAATAGGTATCAATACAAAAAACAAAAGAACCTAGATCCATACATTGCTCCTTATACAAAAATTAACTCAAATTGGATCACAGACATGAATATAAAATACAAAACTACAAAATGTCTAGAAAACATAGATGAATGACCTAGGGTCATTTGTGACCTAGGGTTAAGCAAAGATTTCTTGGATAAGATACCAAATGCCCTATCCACAAAAGAACAAATCCATAGATTTTATTTTATCAAAGTTAAGAACTTCTGTTCTTCAACAATATTAAGGGAGTAAAAAGACCCATAGGCTGGGAGAAAATATTTTCAAATCACATATCTGACAGAGAGCTTGTATTCAGAATTCATGAAGAATCTTCAAAATGTAATAGGAAAACAAACAGAATAAGAAAAGAAATGGGCAAAAGATTTTAGCAGACACTTCAGCAAAGAAAATGCACAGACCAAATAAAAACCACGTGAAAATATTCTTAACATTAGTCATTAGATAAATGCAAATCAAAACCATAATTAGATTCTACCATACACCCTTTAGAATGGCTAAAAAGGAAAGAAAAAAACTAACAATACCAAGAGTTAGAAGAATGTAGAGCAACTAGAACTGTCATATACTGCTGGCAAAAAATGCAAATGGGACTGCCACTTTGGAAAATAGTTCAGCTGTTTCTTATAAAGATATAGATAGATATACATAGAGCTATAGATACAGATTTAGATATAGATATGCTATCAGACAACACAGCAATCTCACTTATAGTTATTTACATAAGTGAAATGAAAGCCTATATTCAGACAAAAACCTGTATACATTTGCATTTGTTTTCATCATCTCTGCCCAAACTAGAAACAACTCAAATGTCCCTCAACTGGGAAATGGCTAAACAAACTCTGGTATTCCACACAATGACACACTGCTCAAGCAATTTAAAAAAATTTTTTTATAGTCGATTTATTTTTATTTACTTAAAAAATTTTTTTAAATGTTTTATTTATTTCTGAGAGACAGAGAGAGACAGCGTGAGCAGGGGAGGGTCAGAGAGACAGGGAAACACAGAACCTGAAGCAGGCTTCAGGCTCTGAGCTAGCTGTCAGCACAGAGCCTGATGCGGGGCTCAAACCCAGGAGCTATGAAATCATGACCTGAGCTGAAGTCGGATGCTTAACCAACTGAGCCACCAGGCACCCCTATAGTTTATTTTTGAGACAGAGAGAGACACACAGCATGAGTGGGGTAGGGGCAGAGAGGGAGACACAGAATCTGAAACAGGCTCCAGGCTCTCAGCTGTCAGCACAGAACCTGATGCGGGGCTCGAACCCACAAACCACGAGACTGTGACCTGAGCGAAGTTGGACACTTAACCCACTGGGTCACGCAGGTGCCCCAGCAGTTTTTTTTTTTAAAAGAACTGATACATGCAATAATATGGATAAATCCGAAACTCATTATATTAAGGGAAAGAAGCCAGAGACAGAATATTACATACTATAAGATTCCATTTATTTAATATTCTTACAAAAACATTCTAGGGACAGAAAACAGATGAACTGCTGCCAACAGTTAGAGAAAGGGATTGACAAAAATGCAGCACATTGATTAAACTGTTTTATATCTTGATTATAGTACTGGTTACAACTATATACATTTGTTAACACAGAACTGTATACTATAAAAAATGAATTTTACTATATGTAAATAATAACATTTTTAATGGAAAATGTTATTGTCATGTAGTAACAAATGATTAAAATGAACCACGGAGGGTGCCTGGGTGGCTCAGTCGGCTAAGTGTCCAACTTCATGATCTCACAGCTCATGGGTTTGAGCCCCGCATCAGGCTCTGTGCTGACAGCTAGCTCAGAGCCTGGAGCCTATTTCAGATTCTGTGTCTCCCTCTCTCTCTGACCCTCCCCTGCTCACGCTGTCTCTCTCTCTCCTCTCTCTCTCTTTCTCTCTCTCTCAGAAATAAATAAAACATTAAAAAAATTTTAATAAAAAATTAAAAAAATAAAATGAACCACAGAAAATTTTAAACTCTTGAAATTATAAAGAAAATATTTACAATATATAGAGTACTTACTAGCTGGCAAATACTCCACAAAATTCTCTCTACTCCTTAGAGAAACCCTTCAAATATTTACCATTACCCCTACTAACAGATTAAGAAACTGATCTTCAAAAAAACAGAAGGATCTCCTAGTAAGTTATAGAAAAAAATCCCAAATCCATATCTTGGTTTAAAATCCAAAATAATTTATTGCATCCAAAAGAAAATGTGCCTCCACTTTCACTTTCAAAAGATCGGCTCATATTAACTTCAATTAAGACCTAAAAACTTTACTTAGCTATAGGCTTATATTGAGCCAACCTTGTGCTGTTGGATAGTAAGCTAGATACATGAAAAAGCTCTGCACCAGTCTGACATCTGGAAGTGGAGTATATCCTAAGAATGATACCTACTCTAGGAAAGGGTTGAAAAGAAACAAAATGTTTGAATTTGTTGAAAAGAAGTACATCACAGATGTCAATCTCTCTGAGTCTTCCTTAGTCTTCTGTAGTTTCAGAAACCATAACAAGGATAAATGGGTGGTGGTTTTAAGAAGCAGATTTTGCACTCATGTTGTAACTGCATAATTTTCTTATAGGCACGCAATATAGAATGAATTGTCTGAGAACAAGGTGACAGTCCTATCTCTCAAGGTACTCAAGAAAAGACTGTAAAGGGGCACCTGGATGTCTCAGTCAGTTAAGCATCTGACTCCTGATTTCAGCTCAGGTCATGATCTCACAATTTATGGGATCGAATCCCACATCAGGCTCTGCACTGACAGCATGGAGCCTGCTTGGGATTCTCTCTCTACCTCTTTCTCTGCCCCACTCCTGCTCTCTCCCTCTCTTTCTCAAAATAAATAAACTAGAAAGAAAGAAAGAAAGAAAGAAAGAAAGAAAGAAAGAAAGAAAGAAAGAAAGAAAGAAAGAAAGAAAGAAAGAAAGAAAGAAAAGACAGACTGCATGGCCCAAAACAAGCATGCTGGGGAGAAGTCAGATGTCTAAGTTTCAGAAAGTATAGAGGCAAATGACCTCAAGTTTACCTTCCAATTTCTTTTTTTTTTNTTTCAATTCTTCTTTGGCCGCATGCACACTTATAGATGCACATATCAGACCTGCAGGTATGGTTGTCAGCTTTCCCATCCTAACAGCCGCCATGTCTGTGACCTTCTCCGTCTAAGTTTTTATATCTACCTTCCAATTTCTAATTTCACTGTTCTTTGGGTAAGTCTTTGGGTGAGTTGTGGTGAAACATATTAGTACTTTTTTAGAATTCACTCTAAACAGACTTTCTCTTAGCAATATCAGAAGATAATTTTAATTCTTCTTATAAAAAAAAACTAAACAACTTCTAGCAGGAGCCATGTATCCACCTGTAATCAACTTCCAAGAAAAGTGAGTCCTACCATTTCTCAATAATACCCTCCAGCAGGTTCTAATCATGATGTTCCAAATTTCTTTCCTAAGGTAACCTGAAATACATCCTGCTGTTTCTCATGCATTTGCCTTCTCCTTTCAATTCAGTGGGCTAAAAGAAATTGAAATAGTAGTTCCGATAACTAAAGCATGACCCCACAAAAGTTACCCAGGCCTTCTCATCACCAAAGCCTATCAATGTAGAATAAAAGAACTGTCATCGGGTCACATGTCAGAAATCAGGCCAATCAGGACAAGATTTCTCAATAAGAAAATCAGAACTCTATGAAAATCTAAGACCAGGGCCAGCAGAAGCTGATGGAGAAATAAGGTCTTATGGATCTAGGGAGAAAGGAGAGGCAAGAAAGAAAGAGCCTTAGCAGGCACTGTACTATTATAGGCACTGTTTCTGTTAAACCCTAGAACAAGCATATGAAGTAGGTAATCATATCTCTATTTGATAGATGGAGCTACTGAGGCCTGAATGATCAATTAAAGATCCCAAAGCCACACGGGTGATAAACAATAGTCACATTTTACCAAGGTCTGCTGATGGCAAAGCCCAGGCCTCTAGTATGTCAGCTCTTAACTCAGGGTGATTTTTCTTCCCTCTCCCCCACCCAGGGGACATTTAGCAATGGCTGAAGAAATTTTTGGTTGTCACAACTCAGGGCAGAGAGGATGCTGCTGACTGACATCGAGTGCATGGAGGTTCAGGATGCCGCTAAACATCCTACAAGAGGCAGGACAGCCTCCCACAACAGAGAATTATCTGGCACGGAACGTCAGTAGTATCAAGCTTAAGCAAACCTGAATTATGCGATGGGAGCCATGGAAGAAAAGTTTCAGGGCACTTTGTTGTGGCCTCTTTCCATAATCTTGGTCTCAATGTCATCCCTTTCCCAGTATTAAAGACATAGCCTGGGATCACCATGTGTCTAATTTCTGTCCTTTGGAAAATAGGAGGTTGGTGTGTTACAGAGGAAACTTTTTAAGAACACAGGATAACTACTGAATTGAAAGAGAGATTTTGGAAAGTCTGACCCCAGTTCAAGGAGACAATACACACAGCCCATAACTGCTGCATCAAGCAGCATGAAGCCCTGAGTCCCTGGGGCAGGGCAGGCATGGGAATGGGAATTATGTCCCCATTATCCACAAAGTGAACATTTTCCTAACAATAATGCAGTGATTTCAGAAGCAATTTTAAAAACAAGAATCTTTCCCCCAAACTCTAGAGCTTTTCTGATTTTTGTCAGCAACAAAGAATCCAGCTTCCAAAAGCAGGCTGCATCTCTGAATATTAAAACTCCCACCTTGGGAAATTTTTTAAGCCTTCAGACAAACCTCTTTTAAAGTTATAAATGAAAGTCACTCAACAGACTATAGTGCTCATGGGCCTCTTTTATCTACTGAAGAAAGACAACACATTGGAAACTTAGGAGCCAGAGACCAAATTACTGACCTTGAATCACCTTCCACACCACATCTGGCCCAACCAAGATAGGGGATTAAAAGCTTTAACTAGTAGCAACAGCAAATGATGTAATTTGATGATATAAAGAAATCCATCAAGAGAGAATAAACGGCTAGATGGTATTATTCATAGAGCTCTTAGAGTTTAAAAAGAGGCTAAATTTGCCTTTAGCTAAGTCTTTTCATGCTAAAAATCAACCATTCCACTTTCCCCTCCTGACCAGAGAACAGCAATTCCATGACCAAAGAACTGGGCCACTGGAGCTTGGACTGTCTTAATGGGTTTATTATTTGTCTGCCTAGAGCTGCATGGGTGAACCCCTACATCACTCCTCCCCAGCTTTATTGGTCTGATTTCCCTTTTTTATGATGGTTATTATTATGCCACACTGATACCTATTCATCCACATCTTCAATATGAGTTCCTATGTTCCTCCACCCCAGATGCATTTCCTATACAGGCCAACTATGAAACTTTCCAAACTGCCACCAAATCCAAGCATCAAGGGTCTAATGCCCAAAACTTTGCCATGACAAAAAGGCACCACAGCACTTCGTGGCATTTTCCCTGGGACTCACAAATTGATGTCTTTATGCTCAAATCTCCTTTTCTTTGCCTTACTTTCTCTCTAACTCCTGAGCATCAGCATTAACTATCTCCATTCTGAGGCACTCATTGTATATCTGGCACTATACTAGGTGTTTTACAAACACAGTTTTACTCAGTCCTTGCAGCAACCCATGAACTAAGTATCACTGCCTCTTTGTTACAGGTGGAAAGATTAAGGCTGGAGAGTTTTAGTAACTTATAAAATGTAACATAAAAAGTAAGTGGCAGGTTTATCCCTAAGTCTGCCTAACTCAAAAAACCATTTTTACTACAGCATACAAGATTTATGGGTGAAAACACTAAAAAGTTTTAATGGTAGTTTTTTCTAAAATATAAGGTGATGGCTAATTTTATGTCTTCCTTAATTATTCTCTATATTTTTTCAATATTTAAAATTGGGCATACAAGATAGAGTAACAGAGACTTGATTCACTCTTAGATCTAAAACAACAAAAAACAAGGGTGTCTGTGTGGCTCAGCTGGTTAAGCAACCGACTTCAGCTCAGGTCATGATCTCACAGTTAGTGAGTTCGAGCCCTGCGTCGGACTCTGTGCTGACAGCTCCAGAGCCTGCAGCCTGCTTCGAATTCTGTGTTTCCCTCTCTCTCTGCCCCTCCCCTGCTCATGCTCCATCCTCTCTGTCTCTCAAAAATAAATAAACATTAAAAAAATTAAAACAACAAAAAACAGGGGCACCTGGGTGGTTCAGTGTGGTTCAGTGGGTTAAACATCCAACCTCAGCTCAGGTCATGGTCTCAAGGTTTGTGAGCTCAAGCTCCACGTCAAGCTTTGTGCTGATGGCTCGGAGCCTGGAGCCTCTCTCAGACTGTGTCTTCCTCTCTCTCTGCCCCTCCCCTGCTCATTCTCTTTCTCTCTCTCTCTCTCTCAGGAAATGAATAAACACGATTTTTTTTAAATTAAAATAAAACAACAAAAAAACAAACAAAATATATGAACCAAGTTTTCAAGACACTGGACACTGGGCAACAAAGGCAGTGATCCCTGACAGATGGAAAACAATTAAGATTTGCTTCAGTTCACTCTCATAAGAGCATCCAGTCCTTTGCACATGGAGAGGAAACCAGGCAGCACATGACAGACTCCCTGAGTTGAAAACACAAATCTAAGAGTCCAGTGAAACCAAAGCACCTGCAGTTCACAGCACAGAGTACCAGTGAGGAAGGAGGTACACAGAGGGATAATTCCACACATTTTCAAAGGATATTCTTCAAGTATTTAATGACTACCAATCACTGAGTATGTGTGATTCAGAAACTACCTGGATCATGGGAAAAACACCATCTAAAAAAGATTAAAGTATCCAGGTTCAAAAGAGCTAGGAATAGTACCTATCCCCACCAAGCAGACTAGAAAACCACATGACTCACAGGTCATGGGGTAAAGTACACAGTAGAGTCTTGCCTCATAACCGGAAAATATTTATTCCTGGACAGCTCTGCTCAAGTTCCACCTAATATTTCCTAAAAGCAAGACCCAAAAGCATCAGACTACTTACAAGTAGTTTGAATGTGTCCCAGAACAAAACTCAAAAATATTTATAGGGATACAAAAATATCTAGCCCTCAGTAAGATAAAAATCACAATATCTGGCATTCAATCAGCTGTGCTGACAGCTCAGAGCCTGGAGCCTGCTTCAGATTCTGTGTCTCCCTCTCTCTCTGTCTCTCCCCCACTAGCAGTCTGTCTCTCTCTCCCTCAAAAATAAACAAACATTAAAAAAATAATAAAATTAACAGACATGTCAGAATGGCTAATAGTTTTTTATTTTTTTAATGTTTATTTTAGAGAGAGAGAGAGAGACAGAGAAACAGAGAATGTGTGAGTGGGGGAGAGACAGAGAGAGAGGTAGACACAGAATCCAAAGCTGGCTCCAGGCTCTGAGCTGTCAGCACAGAGCCTGATGCAGGGCTCAAACTCATGAGCTGTGAGATCATGATCTGAGCTGAAGTCGGACGCTTAACCAACTGAGCCACCCAGGTGCCCCAAGAATGGCTAAAATTAACAACACAGGAAACAACAAATGCTAGTAAGGATATGGAGAAAGGGAAACCACCTTACACTGTTGGTAGAGGTGCAAACTTGTGCAGCCACTCTGGAAAAAAGTATGGAAATTCCTCAAAAAGTAAAATAGAACTACCCTACAATCCAGTAACTGCACTACTAGGTATTTACCCAAAAAATACAAATATACAGATTTGAAGGGTCACATACACCCCAATGTTTATACCAGCATTATCAGCAATAGCCAAACTATGGAATAAGCCCAAATGGCCATTAACTGATGACTGGATAAAGAAGACATGGTACTGGGGCGCCTGGGTGGCTTAGTCGGTTAAGCGTCTGACTTTCGCTTAGGTCATGTACTCGCGGTTCGTGAGTTCGAGCCCCGCATCGGGCTCTGTGCTGACTGCCAGCTCAGAGCCTGGAGCCTGTTTCAGTCTGTGACTCCCTCTCTCTCTGACCCTCCCCTGCTCACGCTGTCTCTCTCTCTCTCCTAGAAATAAATAAAAAACATTAAAAAAAAAAAAAGAAGACATGGCATATATATATATCTATCTATATATATATATATCCAATGAAATATTACTCAGCTATCAAGAAGAATGAAATCTAGCCATTTGCAACAACACGTATGGAGCTAGAGTGTATTATGCTAAGCAACATAAGTCAGTCAGGGAAAGAAAAATACCATATGATTTCACTCATACATGGAATTTAGGAAACAAAACAGATGAACACATGGGAAAAGGGGGGAAAAAGAGAGAAAGAGAGAGGCAAACCATAAGAGACTCTTAATGATAGAGAATAACCTGAGGGTCAATGGAGGGAGTTCGGTGGGGGATGCATTAAATGGCTGATGGTTACTAAGGGGGGGCACTTGTTATGATGAGCACTGGGTGCTATATGTAAGTGATGATTCACTGAATTCTACTCCTGAAACCAATATTACACTATATGTTTACCAACTAGAATTTAAATAAAAAGTTGTAAGAAAAAAAGAAAGTAACAGACAATCAAAGAAATAAAAAGATATAATCATAATGAGAAAAATCCACTAAAATGAACTCAAAAATGTTAGCAAGACATTAAGACAATTAGTAAACCTGTATTCCATATGTTTAGAATTTGAAGTTCAGGCATGAAAAATATAAAAAAATCAAAATCAAACTTCTAGAGATAAAAAATATATTGGATAAGAGTAATGGAAGATTAAACATTACAGAAGGAAAAAATAGTGATCTTAAAGATACAGCACATTAAGGGGCACCTGGGTGGCTCAGTAAGGTGAGCATCTGACTTTGGTTCAGGTCATGATCTCATGGTTCATGGGTGCAGACCCCACATTAGCCTCTGCTGACAGCTTGGAGCCTGGAGTCTGCTTTGGATTCTTTGTCTTCCTCGCTCTCTGCCCTTTCCCCAATTGCACTTTGTCTGTCTCTCTCCCTCTCTTGAAAATAAATGTTAAAAAATGTTTTTTAAGATATAGCACATTAAATATTCAATATATACCACTGAGGGGAAAAAATCCAATAAAATTAAGAGCATCCATGAGATGTAGAATAATTTCAAACAGCCTATATGAGTAGATGGAGTCCTAAAAAAAAGAGAGAGCAGTTGACAAATGACTTCAAAGACATTTGAAGAAAATTTTCCAAATTTGATGAAAACTATAAACATACATATCAAAGATCAAATGAATCCCAAGCACAAGAAATAAAAAAAAAAAAACCTACACCAAGGCACACCATAATCAAATTGTTCACACCAGTAGTAAAGGGAAAACCTTCAATTCAGCCAGAGGCAAAAAAGACATGTAGAAAAAACAAAGATAATAATGACAGATTTTTCATTGGAAATAACACAAGAAAGAAAATAGAGCAATCCATAAAGTACTGAAAAAAAAAACATGTCATAATAGAATTCTATACCTAGCAAAAATATCTTCCTAAATGAAAGAAAAGCAACATGGGTGAACCTTGCAAACATTATGCTAAGTGAAAGAAGCCAGTGACAAAAGTCCACATATATTAGTTTATTCTATGAAATGTCCAAAATAGGCAAAATTTTACAGACATGAAATTAATAGGGACTTAGAGCTGGGGTATGGGGACAGAAGGAGGTAATAAATAAAAGGAATAGGATTTCTTTTTGCAGTGATAAAAATATTCTAAAATCAACTATGATAATGGTTGCACAACTCTGAATAAAACAAAAACCACTGAATTCTATACTTTAATTGGTATGTGTATGTGAATTTCATCTCAATAAAGCTGTTTATAAAGTGAAAGGAGAAATTTTAAATTTTTCAGGAATAGAAAAGCTGAAAAAGTCACCACCCACAAACCCATACTACATGTTAAAGGAAGTCCTTTAGGTTGAAGGAAAATGATCCTATCATTTGGATACTACATTTGGAAATATGGATCTATACAAAGGAATATAAAGAACACCAGAAATGGTAACTGCAAAAGTAATTATTTGTTCTTATTATTTATATAAATCTCTCTAAAACATAATTATTGAAACAAAATTATTAACAGTGTATTATAGGTTTATTATACTTACATATACATAAAGTATGTGATAATAAAAATTCTGGGAGGGGAGAATGGATAAGTGCTACCATAGCATTCTTGCACTATACCTAAAGTGATATAATATCATTTGACAGTAAATTGTTTTGGTTTAAGATGTATATAATAAACAAAGTAATCACTGAAATGACACAGGGTGATAGATAATAAGTCAAAAAGGAGATAAAAATAGAAGCATAAAAAACAATCCAAAATAAGGAAGAAAAAGAAATAAAACAAAGAACAGATAAGACAAAAAATAATTAGAAAAGGGACACCTGGGTGGTTTAGTCAGTTAAGCATTTGACTCTTGATTTCGGCTCAGGTCATGGTTTCCTGGTTGTGACACAGAAGTCAGCGTAAGATGGGGCTCCACACTGAGTGTGGATTCTCTCTCCTAAGATTTTCTCTCTCTCTCTCTCCCTTTCTCTCTCTGTCCCTCTCCCCCACTCACATGCTCTCTCTTTCTCTCTCTAAAAATTAAAAAAATTAAAAAATTAAAATAATAAGCAAAATGACAGGCTTAAACCCAACCAAATTAGTAACTGCCTTAAGTGAAAATGCTCCAAATACTACAATTCAACGCAGATATTCCCAACCAGAAATAAACAGATCAGTAGAACAGAAAAGAGTCTAGACGTAGACAAAAGGATTAATGGAAAGATCATTTTTTTACAAAGATACTAAGGTAATTCGGTGAAGAAAATTGTCTTTCAGACAAGATCATGTACATTCAGGGTGGATGGCCATAGACAAGAAAATAGTCTTTCAACAAATGAAGATGGAACTACTGTATATCCACATGCAAACAAAACAAAAATAACTTTGATCAGTATATCATACCATATATAAAAATTAACTCATTTGGACCTAAATATAAAACTTAAACTTGTAGAGCATAGGAGAAAATCTTTGTGTGACCTTGGTTTAGACAAAGATTTGTTAGATATGATCCCAAAGCACAATCTGTTAAAAAATATTGACAAATTAAACTTCATGTAAATTGAAAACTCTTAATCTTCAAAAGTCACTATTAAAAGAATTAAAACACAGCCCACAAACTCAGGAAAAAATGTGCAAAGCATATATCTGATAAAGAATTTGATTCCACAATATATTTTTCAAGAACTCTCAAGCATCAAAAATAAGAAAACAACCCAATTTTTTTAACGGGCAAAAGATTTAAGTGAACTCTTTTCAGCAAAAAAGATACATGAATGCCAAGTGAGCACATGAAAAGATGTTTAACATCATCATTTAAGGAAATGCACATTAAAACCACAATGATACAGATCTACACACTTTGATTTAATGTCTTAAGTTAAAAGACTAAACATACCAAGTATTGGCAAGGATGCCAAAGAACTGAAACTCTCATACACTACTAGTTGGGATGTAAAATGGTACAATCGCTTTGGAAACAGTTTGTGGTATACCCACACATGAGAATACGACTTACAATAAAAAGAATGGGCTATTGATATAAGCAACATGAATGAATCTCAAAGTAATCAGGTCTTGCAAAAGAAGGTAGACTAAAAAATTTTTAATGAAAAATTTTTAAAAACCATACTGTACAATTCTATTTAGACAAATTCCAGAAAATGCAAACTAATATAGTGCAGGAAGCAGGTCATTCATTGCAGGAGTGGGAGATGGGGGGGCAGGGTGAAGAGAGACAAGAAGAAAGAATTATAAAGGGAAATGAGAAAAATTGCGGTTATGACTGATTATGTTCACTGCCTTGATTGTGGTATTGGGTTCATAGGTATATACAGATGTCAAAATTTATATTAAGTTACATACTTTAAACATGTGCCACTTATTACTCTATGCAATAATTTATATAATTTAATATATAATTTTAATTTAATTAATAATCTATATAATTAAGCCTCAATGAAATTGGGCACTTGATTATTTTATAGTCATAAAGGCTTAAAACATATCCTAATAAATCCAAAGAAATATCTAAAGTAGAAGGAATTTCTGGGGCACCTGGGTGGCTCAGTCAGTTAAGCATCCAACTTCAGCCAAGGTCATGATCTCCTGGTTTGTGAGTTCGAGCCCCACAATGGGCTCTGTGCTGACAGCTCAGAGCCTGGAGCCTGCTTCAGGTTCTGTGTCTCCTTCTCTCTCTGCCCCTCATCCACTCGCTCTCTCTCTCTCTCAAAAATAAATTTTAAAAAACAAAACATTAAGAATAAATAAAGTAGAAGGAATTTCAGGGGCACCTGGCTGGCTCAGTCAGTGATGCATGAGATGATCTCAGGCCCCACACTGGGTGTAGAAATTACTTAAAACAATCTTTTTAAAAAATAAAAAATAAAGTAGAAGGAATTTCAGTTTGCTATATTAGCGGGAGATATTTTAGAGGACATGGAATCTTAAGTTCCTGTAAGTTCCTAAAAGTCCAGCATGGCTAAAATACCTTATAGGCCACACCACAGATGGTGGTAATTACTTATTTATCTTTTGAGTACTAATCGGAGTAAAAGCTAAAATGAAAATCTACAGGAGACGCCTGGGTGGTTCAGTCGGTTAAGCATCTACCTCTTGGTTTCGGCTCAGCTCATGATCTCACAGTTCGTGAGTTCGAGCCCTACATGGGGATCTGCTCTGATGGCACAGAGCCTGCTTGGGAATCTCTCTCTCTACCCCTCCCCTGCTTGTGTGCTCTCTAAATAAAGAAATAAATAAACTTTTTAAAAATCACAAAAAAAGAAAATCTACAGAATTTCAAGAGGTTTATTTCGACCATCCACACAAGGACTCTTCTCTTGAGACCATAAAACATAAGGCAAGGTTCCTTCAACACCAACTCAAGTACCTTGAACAATAACAACAACAAATCTGATTTCAATAGATGATGCCCCATGCTAATGTTTTTCAATTACCATTAGATTCTATCATAATCACAAGGATTCCCATAAATGATTTGTGATTCCCACAAATCATTTCAATAGGTATTAGAGTCTACTTAGAAGCTGCCTTCCCAGTGAAACCTCCTGTAATCAATTTCACTCATCTTTGAGCACTTCAAGACTCTTCTTAGCATTCAGGTTTGTAAACCAAACCACAATAACTACAAAAGTCTCTATGGCTGAACCCCTCTCTATGGTCAACTAGCTGTGCATGTCACTAGAGAAACTGTACAGACAGT
The DNA here is from genome assembly GCF_008692635.1 of Crocuta crocuta. Classification (NCBI taxonomy): domain Eukaryota; kingdom Metazoa; phylum Chordata; class Mammalia; order Carnivora; family Hyaenidae; genus Crocuta; species Crocuta crocuta. The sequence continues at coordinate 1,029,615 of NW_027551573.1, forward strand.
GGGCATGGGTCTATGCAGACCCTCCCCAAGACTATGGAAAAGAAGTAGACATTTATAAATTCTATATTCCTGTTTCAAAAGTTGATATTCTCGGGGCACCTGGGTAGCTCAGTCGGTTAAATGTCCATCTCTTAATTTCAGCTCAATTCATAGTCTCATACTTTGTGAGATCAAGCCCATCTTGGGCTCTGTGCTGACAGTGTGGAGCCTGCTTCAGATTCTCTCTCTCCCTCAAAATAAATAAATAAACATTTTTAAAAAAGAATTAGGTTTTTAAAAAAAGAAATTGATAGGGGCGCCTGGGTGGCTCAGTTGGTTAAGCATTCGACTTCAGCTCAGGTCATGATCTCACAGTTCATGAGTTTGAGCTCTGTGTTGACAGCTGGAGCCTGGAGCCTGCCTCAGATTCTGTGTCTCCCTCTCTCTCTGGCCCTCCCCCTTCTTGTATTCTGTCTCTCTCTCTCAAAAATAAATAAGCATGAAAAAATTTTTTAATAAAAAATGAAGTTGATATTCTCTTTTGGGGGTGGGAGGGCAGATGGAGGAGAAACATAAGTAACTGGTTATACTGAAATCCTTTAGGAATAGGGCCCAGGAGTAGAGATCAGAAATGGAGCTTTTACTTATTACTATATACTTTAGCTTTTTAAAAATTTTATAACTTTTTATGTGTACAATTCTTTTAAGACAGCAGGGGATATCTGAGTGTTGGATTTAAGATCCTTTTGTATTCATTTTTATAATCCTTTATATTAAATCTTTTTTTAGGTGCACCTGGGTGGCTTAGTCAGTTAAGCGTCCAACAGCTCGGATCATGACAATCTCACCACCTGTAAGTTCGAGCCCCACATTGGGCTCTATGCTGACAGCTCAGAACCTGGGGCCTGCTTTGGATTTTATGTCCTCGCCCCCCCACTCCTCCCCTGCTCACACTCTGTCTCTCTCTCAAAAATAAATAAACATTTAAAAAATTAACAAATATGGGTTCCTGGGTGGCTCAGTTGCTTGAGCATCCGACTTCAGCTCAGGTCATGATCTCGCGGTTCGAGCCCCGCGTCGGGCTCTGTGCTGACAGCTAGCTCAGAGTCTGGAGCCTGCTTCAGATTCTGTGTCTCCCTCTCTCTCTGACCCTCCCCTGCTCGCGCTGTCTCTCTCTCTCAGAAATAAATTTTAAAAATTTAAAAATGTTTTTAATTAACAAATAAATATTTTTAATGTTTATTTATTTATTTTGAGAGACAAAGCACATGGGGAAGGAGCAGAAAAAGAGGGAGAGAGAGACTCCCAAACAGACTCCTTGCTGTCAGCACAGAGTCTGATGTGGGAACCCATCTCTCAAATCATAACATTGCGACCTGAGCCGAAATTAAGAGTCAGACACTCAACCAACTGAACCACACAGGAGCCCCTTAAGTCTTTTAATAAATGTAATTTTTAATAATGTTCATCCTCCATTGTCACTGGGTCCATTCATAGAACCACAAGAGATCATAGAGATCTTTTACTCCAAGACCTTCCGTTTTACAGATAGAAAACCTGATGCTCAGAATAAAGAATCAGGCTCCTTAAGTCTCCACCCAGTAATTGGTGTGGCAAATTCAGGATCTAAGGCCTCCTAACTTTCAATTCAGTCTACCAAATTTCCCTTCTGCACTTACATATTAACATTACATAATAAACTTTTTAAAATTCTAAGAGCACCAATATTCTGGATGCCACACCTTGAAAGAAAAGGTACCAAAGTGGAAAACTCAAAAGAGAAGTAATTGTGAGAATTTAAGAAGGAGGTTAATTAGGGATTGGAAGTTTTTCTTGTGACCCCTGAATTTCTTTAAAGCAACATCAAGAGGAAGGGGTGAGGAACTTGTCCTGTATAGCTCTAGAAGAAAAAACTAGGTCCCATGAAAGTAAGTCCAAGAGGACAAATGCCTGTGGTCCAACTATCCACAATGGAGTAGGGTAGTCTGTGTGTGTGTGTGTGTGTGTATGTGCATGTGCACACACAAGCATGCACAGTGGTTTGGGGACTAACATGCCAGTTTCTCTATGCTGGAGAAAGAGGGATAACCTCGATGTACATCAGTCTTTCCCCTGAGCACCTAGGCCAGAGTTCTACACTCTGTGGGTGTTCCTAGGCACAGACCATGGTATTGGATCATTCTTTCCCTTGCCTCCTTTCATCTAGAAGACACTGCCTCATCCCCTACAGACCTCCCCATGGAATAAATGAGTTACAGTTGGCTTCACAGAAATAGAACTTTAAGTTAGCAGCAATGATTACTGGGCAGATGAGCAAAGTAAAATCACTGGGCCCCACACACAGCCAGGCACCAGAACTCCCCAAAGGAGTTTTCTGAGACAAAGCTCAGAAAATGACGAGCCCTCGCTGGTGCGTCCCAATCTTTCCATTCCATTACACTATCAATCGCATTGAATTTTTGGCATTTTTATTTTTTGTCTGTTTTCTTGGGTTTTTTGCCCTCAGTTCAAAGTATTCTACAGGTTCAAACAGCAGCAAAGCAGCTAAAATGATCTTAGCCAAAGGGTAAGATGGGTCTTTAATGCAATGTTAAACAAGTACAGTCTCTAAACTTCCTTAGGGCAAGATTCACCCTTCTGTGAGGAATGAAGTAAGAGGTGAGAGTGACCAGAATAAGAATTGGGCTGAACACTGAGTATGATCCCCAAAAAAGGCTATTTTACCTCAGTGGGAAGTTCTCTTATTTATATACATTTTTGTAAAACATATGCAGTATATATGTGAAAACCATGAGCACTGGCCAAAGTCTTTGAACTTTGGGAAAGTGACCTGCTTTATGAGTCCCAAGTTCACCAAGTGTAAAATGGTAACAATAATACATTTCTGCTAACCACCTTCATATTGGGCCAGTTGCAGGTATCCTTACTTAAATAACACAAAAAGTCCTCAAACACAGCCTGTCTAAAGCATATTCTTCCTTCTGTGAGCCTACACAACTTTTCCAAAGTTCTCTGTTCCTCACTACATCACCACACACACAGTCATAAATCTGAGTCATACTAAATCTATCACCTTTCTTTTTCCTTCCCCATCCACATTGATCCAGTTACCAAGCCTGCTTTTAAAAGTGAGTATTATAAGGGGTGCCTGGCTGGCTGGGTCAGTGGAGCATGCAATTCTCAATCTCAGAGTTGTAGGTTCAAGACCCACACTAGGTGTAGAGATTGCTTAAAAATAAAATCTTTAGGGGCACCTGGGTGGCTCAGTCAGTTAAGCGTCTGACTTCAGCTCAGGTCATGATCTCACGGTTCGTGGGTTCGAGCCCCACGTCTGGCTCTGTGCTGACAGCTAGCTCAGAGCCTGGAGCCTGTCTCAGATTCCATATCTCTGTCTCTCTCTGACCTTCCCTTGCTCATGCTGTCTCTCTCTCTCTCAGAAAGAAACATTTTAAATAAATAAATAATTAATTAATTAATTAATTAATTAATTAAAAATAAATAAAAATCTTTAGGGGTGTCTGGGTGCCTCAGTCAGCTAAGCATCTGACTCTTGATTTCAGCTCAGGTCATGATCTCACAGTCGTGAGACAGAGCCCTGGGTCAGACTCCATGCTGGGTGTGGAGCTTACTTAAGATTTTCTCTCTCCCTCCCCTCTCTCTAAAAAAAAAGAAAAAAGAAAATAATAATAATAGTAATAATAATAAATTATTTAAATAAATATTATGCAGTTATTAAAAATAAGATTCAAAAATACTTTATGCCTTAGAATGATGCTCCAAAATACACACACACACACACACACACACACACACACAGACACAGAGGATAAGGTAGGAGAGAGAAAAGGAGGAAGATAGAAAAAAAAACCTACAAGCTGTTTTTAGTAATTACCCAAAGGATGTTGGGAATGAAGTTGTCTTTATTCTTCTCTTTTTGCTTATTGGTACGATATAAACGTTCTACGACTATTAATCAGAGAAGAAATTTCTGTTTTAAATTATGAGAATTAGCTAAGGAAGAGACTCCTTTGAAGAGAATACCATAACAACAAACCCTGTTGTTGTTTCAAGACCAAATGAAGCAGCAGTGGTTAGGACACAGGCCAGAGCCATACTTCCTGGCCTGAACCCTAGCGCAGCCACTTCTTTGTACAGAATCTTAGATGAACTACTTATCCTCTGACTCTTAGTTTCTGCTTCTGTAAAATGGGGATAATATCAATACTACCTGCATAGGGTTGATGTGACAAGTAAATGAATTAATACCTGTAAAAAATCCTTTAAACAGAACCTGTAATACACCAAAGAGTATTAAAATGTTGTTGCTCTCAGTAGTAATACTAGCACAATTGTCTTCATCATCGTCATCATCCTCTCCATCCTAATCTAGGCCCTCAATTTCTCTCACTTGGACTGTTCCAACAACTTTCAAATTACTCCCCTGTGGCCAGTATGGCAACATAATAAATTCATCCCCAGTTAATAGTAAGCCAGACTGACCTGGCTAAGAACAACTCTAACCATGTCACGTTACTTATAGATAACATCTTTATCTTAGTGTGATACAGAGTTACTTACCAGTTCTGTTCTGGCCCCTATCCACTCTCTTTCCTCACCTCCAAAATATTTTACTTTGTACTTTATGGTGTGATCACTCCAAACTGCTTCCCACAAACTCTGGTGAATCACCAAATCTCCCACATACCTTCTGGCTTTGCTGATGCTATTTTCTTTATTGTGCCACCCTTTTTTCCCTTCATATGGTTTTTATACATTCATTCAGGTTCAACATCAGTGCCATGTCCAACATCTTTCCCTGAAACTCCAGATAATATTACTCCCCCTCTTTTTTGCATAATATCAAGTGCTCAACTGTGAAATGTTCTGATTGTATGGTTATTTCACACACCAAACTATGGGAATCTCAAGGGCAAGAACTATGTTTATTTCTTTTTAATGTTTATTTTATTTTTGAGAGAGACTGCAAGCGAGGTGGGGGAGGGAGGTGGGGGGCGTGGACAGAGAGAGAAGGGACAGAGGATCCAAACCAGGCTCTGCACTGACAGCAGCAAGCCTCATAAGGGGCTCCAACTCACAAACCGTGAGATCATGACCTGAACCAAAGTCAGACGCTCAACAGACTGAGCCACCCAGATACCCCAAAGACCATGTTTATTTCCAACAAATCTTTGTATACCCAAATTCTAGCTTTAAACAGACACTTGAACATTTTTTAACTGAACATATCTGTATAACAACTTCAAAAGGCATTGTGGAATTAATTGAAATGGCAATTCCCCTCTTGATCTCTTCCTTCAATAAAAAGAAACAACAGCAAGAAAAACAAAATACACTAAGCACCTATGACATGCCAACTCTGAACTAGGTACTATGGAATTGGTAATGACACCATCATATGAAAACAGTGATAAGATTTGTAGAAAATAATTATAGTCTGAGGTGACATTTGATAAAGTCCAAAGACAAGATACAAATAGATGGTAAAAGGAATTTGCAAAAGGATAATATTCTTTTTAAATTCAGCACACCAGGATCTGTAAGACTGGACCCTTGAGAGTTTAGAGCTTCAAATGGTTCCTCCCAGAGAGAAAAGCTACTGTATGGACAGTACTCTGTGTTTTGCCCTCCAGCTTGGATTCTTTCTGTTTATTCCATAATAGCATCCAGGAGTCTCCTGCTCACTAAGAATTCCACAACGGCCACCAAACATGTCCTCTTTGTCATATGTAGAGCAAGGATAGGCTGGTAGGTTCAAAAACAGTGTCAACAACCACCAAAATAGGGAAAAGATACAAGAAAGTATAATACCAGAAATAGATGGTCAAATATCTAAAGTTATTATTTGTGAGCACCCAAACATTAATAAAAACATAAACACACACATAGAGTGTACTTAAAGCAGTTATAATAATGCTCCAGGAAGAGGAAGCGTTGGCAATGAGTACTTATAACTTCATGAGAACAAGCCAATGAGGTAGGTGCATTCTACAGATAAGGAAACTGAGGCTCAGACTGTTCAAAAGAACTGCCCAAAGTCACAAGGTCGGTTGTGGAGACAACATTCACACCAGTGTCTATTAGACTGCAGAGTCTGTGTTGTTTTCATTACACTAAGCTGTCTGCTCAGCTTGCTGAATTCCCCCGCATATGCAATAGATTTCTCTCCTGATCAATACTACCTATTACCTTAAGCTATGCCTGGTCATTATTGATTCAGGTGTAGCTTTAAAATGCTCACCTCTCATTGGCAGAGGCCAGCCTTGCTTCAGAGGGGAAGATGACCCAAAATAAATCCATATGCTCTGTGTTTTGTGTCTGGCCCGATTTCCTGCTGCCCAAGCCTAAATTAGTCCCATGAGCATCCTCAACCAGCTACTCCAGGATGGTAAGGAAAAAACACAACACTGGGGGTTACCCACATGCAGTGGAATAACCAAAAGAGGGTATGGAAATCTGGAGATTATATTCAAAGACCTGTATGAGCATTTCTATTTCCCATTGTGGAAGCTAGAAAACTGTAATTTCAATGACCATCACAGAAAACCAAACACAAATTTTGGCATCTGAACCAGGATTTAAAGCTTTGGAACTGAGAAATCTTTTCTTGATATGTAAAAGAGGTTATTATGAGGTTTCAGAATAATAAGCATAACTTGCCCAGCCTGATGAGGGAGTGTGGGGCAAGCTGGGGGCAAAGTACAGGCTAACAGCACCCCCCACCCCAGGTGGGAGATGTGCGATATTCCTCGGACACTCCTGACTACCCAAGAACAAAGGAAAAGAGTTTAAGTGCTTGCCATGGTGATGGGGGAAACTAAGGCACATGAAAAATTAAATTCCCTTGCTGCTGACAGCCCATAGACAAGTCCTTGAAACCGTCAGAGTGACCTTCCTCTAGGAGCTCAGCTGCCTCAATGATGACACTTGGCTGGGGGCAAAAGGGAATCTTGGCTTAACATCTGGATCCCCGGGATCCTGTAAGTCTACTTTAACAGATAAAAATTCCTTAGGAAACTTCCTTTATCTCAACTCTCCCAAGATGTATGCTGGCAATCATACTCCAAGCTTATGGCCCCCTGATACACATGTGAAGAGTCTCATGACTGAGGTTTTACTAAATGGTAATAAATGGCATTTCCCTAGCAAAAAGTAGCCCTCGAGGTCCTGGGAACCTTGCTTCCAAAATTCCTTAGAGGCTTTCTCTATCTCTGACCCCCTCCCAACCTGAGAGTATATAATCAATTACCCGTCACAACCCCAGTGCAGCAGCTCTTCCTGCCCACAGATCCTGTCTCCAAGCTATAAAAATCATGTTTTTGCACCAAAAACATCTTCAGGAATTCTTTCTTTGTCTTCAGCTCTGAACCTCCCCCCAACATCACCCCAAAACTTCATCAACCCTATTGTATAATAGGTTGAAAACTGTTACTACTGTATTAGTGGTATATAACAGTAGTATTTTTTAGCATCTGAAAACTGGTAATAATAGATTGATTTGAATTGAGCTCTTGGAAACCAGCTCCTGCATGGGTCCTTTCCCTTCAGTACGGGATGTGTACCGACAACTTAGACAAATAATCAGGGACTTTACAAAGCACATGTGCAGAGACACAGTGCAATCTCCCACTCCTCCTTGAGGGGCTACCAATCTTTTGATGGATGATGAGAGTAAGCTTTGGTAATGAGGGAAAGCAACAGGAGGCGCTCCACATTAAATATTCAAATCCCAGCCACCATTCCCAAGGCCCAGAATCCGCATGCCCAGATCTGAAGCAAATGAAAAAAAGAGAGCAAGTAATAAGTTAACAACCCACTTCAGAAATGACTGCATTCGTTCTAGTGAGCACCTACTTAAATTCTGACGGTTCCCGCTCATTTGCTCTGTGTAATTCTAATCAGGATGAAAGTCCTTAATCATAACAACATTACAGAACCTGTTAGGACTCTTACAAAAGTAAGTATCATGTGCTTCCTGGCCTCTGCAAAGGGAACTGGGTTGCCAGTTAATCATAACAACATTACAGAACCTGTTAGGACTCTTACAAAATTAAGTATCATGTGCTTCCTGGCCTCTGCAAAGGGAACTGGGTTGCCAGTTCACAGCTCTATCCCAGACTTATTCCTGATGCTGCCAGGCCACATCTCCTCCCCATGTATTGGGTTTATCCGACTACAACTTGGCCTTTCATCTACCCATGCCCTATGCCTAAAAGTCATAAATGTCCTTCCTGCTGCTCTGACTCAGGTCACCACACGTACCCTCACTCCCTGTTGTGCTGGTCATTTAACTTTTCTCTCTTTCATTTTTCTTATATGTAAATCAGTTGGTCAAGGCACAGTGCCCCATCAAGCACTTAATTTCCTGATGTAGGGCAGTACCTATGAGGTTAATGAGAGAACGTCAGGGGGGAAATACACTGACAGGAGATCTACACAGCTAGCGGAGCAGGCCATAAAAGTGACTGGGCTCTGTTTGGGTTTGACTGAGAGTAACAAAGAGGAGAAAATCATGATACTGGTCTACAGTATCTTGCAAAATTAACTAACAGGAAAAGTGTCATGTTTCCTCAATGACTCTCACTTTTGGACCAACTTATGCAAGTCCACGTTGGCCCCAGTCTATAGCATTGTTTGAAGTCAATTCAGTAGTCCAAAATTTAAACAACTGTATATTCCCCAGGTCTGCTCCATTTCTACTCTTCTTTTTTTTTTTACGTTTACTCATTTTTGAGAGACAGAGCGTGAGCAGGGGAAGAGCAGAGAAAGAAGGAGACACAGAATCAGAAACAGGCTCCACGGGGCTTGAACCCATGAACCGTGAGATCATGACCTGAGCTGAAGTCGGACGCCCAACCGACTGAGCCACCCAAGCGCTCCCCATTTCTACTCTTTAAGTTACTCTGGCTGGATATTCTATGCTCATCTTTGGCTTCTTTCTTCACCAAGCCCTTCAATTTCTCTACTACTCCATACACCCCTGCTCCATCCCAGTGGTCAATAAAAAGCTCCAGACCTACACCCCCTCTCAACCAGCTCAGTGAGAAAACACTCAAAGCTTTGTTCATCCTGCCTTCAGTATCTGCATTTCAGTGTATCAAGTCTACCTCTGCGATTTTTAACCATTTTAAAATAAAACCCTTATTCCAAAACACTAAAAGTCTTCTCCGTTGCCACAAAATAAAAGTCCAAATATCTCAGCTAGTTTTTCAGTATTTTCACAGTCTGATCCCAAATGCCCTGCCTCCATCAGCTCTTGCTGTCTCCTTCCTTGAATTCTAGAGTCCACTCAAGTTAAACTGAATGTTGCTCCCAGCATATCCTTCTGCTTCCCATCCTTGAACATATGTTCATGATGTTTCCTACCAGCAAGAAATCTCTAATCCACCAAACTGTTCATGTCTAAATCATCCTTAGGCATCTAGGTCCAATGACCACTTTTCTGAAGACTTCCCTGAACTCCCAGACAAAAGGGATCTTTCTCTTCCTTCAACTCCACTGCCCTCTCTCATAGCATTTATTACAGTGTGATGACTCTACACACTGAGTTCTTCACCATTCCATGCAACTCCCTCTCATAACATAACAACAAATCAATCTCCAAGGAGTCTAAACCCTGACTTGGCCATTTATTTAGATATTTGACCTGGAATTATTTACTTAACCTCTACCAGCCTCCATTTGCTTGATTATAAAATGTGGATAAAAAAAGATTTCTACTTCACGGTTAGCAGGAGGATTTAGTAAGGTAATACACATTAGGTACTTAGCCTGCTGTCTGACATAAAAGGACTCACTAAATTTTATCTGTGGTTCTTATTTATTTGCATCCATAGAAGGTACTCTCAAAAGAGGGTTGCCATCAATTCCTTCCCTCTCTGGGAGTGTGTGCTACTTCACCCATCAAATCTACTACCTCTCCTCTTGAGTCATGGCTGGCAGTATGACTTTCCTTATCAGTGAAATGCAGCAGAAGTGATGCTATGTCTGGTCCTCTCCTTTAAGAATCATGGCAGCTTCTACTTTCTTCCTGATGAAGCCAGTCACCTTGGTGTAAAGAAACTTGGACTAGACTGCTGAATGATGGGACACCACAGAAAAAGAGAAAGGCCACATGGAAGAACACCAAGACATCAGACATAAGAGTGAGGCAATATTGGACCTCCCAGCTAAGCCCAACAGCCAGCTAAGTGCATCTGCATGAGAGAGACTTCCAAGCAAGACAAGCAGATGAACTTTCCAACTGAGCCCCAGCAAACCATAGGCAGCCCATGGGTTTATGGCAGATTATAAATTATTACATACATACATACCTAAAACAATATCCATTCATTTTCTCTTCTACTAGACAATGAGTTCACTAAAGGCAAGGACCATATCAAATTTATATCTGTATGTCCAGTTCCTAGATGGACATAAATCTGAACAAATTCATAAATTTCTGAATACATTCAGAAATCTGAGTAAGTGGCTGAGTGTTTGAACATAAAGCTGTTGAATGAATTCTTTCTATCTCTTTATGAGGATACTGTACCTGAAGAACCAAAGCCCAGGGTGGGAAAACATTAATACAATCTGACAACCTAAGCGAGAAGACCCTATCTTTGAAAACTTTATGCTCAACATCTTGGTTAAACAGGTCTCTTCCAAAACAGCCTGGCTGCCAATCAACTTCTAAGACAGAGGCAACCTGGGTAACCAGAGGAAGGGAAATGGGAAACTTGGATTTATTGCACCAAGTTGAAACTACAGAGAGAAACAGATGGGAGATAAAATGTTCCATGAAGTTTACATTTTCCTACTCGTTCATTCAGTGATTGCTGCTCACCATCTGTCTTAGCTCTGGCAAGGGCTTTAAGCATTGAAAGAGCTTCCCTCTGTGACCACTTTAAAATGACACCAAATGTACCTCTTAAGGTTATACCTTGTCTATTAGAGCCTCGCTCTGTCCCTTTAAGTCACTTGTGGCCCATCCCCACATAAGGCCTAAAAAGAAGTCATCTCTTTCCAAAAAATAAGGTGGGGGGATGGGGGGGCGCTCTGACTGACTCAGTCAGTAGAGCGTGCAACTCTTCATCTCAGGGTCATGAGCTGAAGCCTCACATTGGGCATCGAGCTTACTTTAAAAAAAAAAAATCATCTCTTTTTCAAAAAAGCTTTGTCCTGAATCATCACTCTCTTGCTTTGTTTTTACACCTCTTTTCTAATACAAAATCTTGCATATGTCCTATGACTCTAACTGTGTACCAGTGGTTCATAACCCAAGCCCTCCTCACTAATCATGATATCTTACATTCTCATGACTTTTCCTACTGCTGGGTACTGTGGACAAAGTGAAAATTCTCATTTATATGGCCTGACCACAATATCCTGTGTAAACTTTTGTAATCTCTATAATCCTTAAGCATACATATGAGCTATCAAATGAGGCCCATATCTCATCTCTTGGCCAACATTTTACATGGATCTTTTGGAAATGGGGTAAGAAGGATAACAAAGAAGATATGTCCCTCCTGATTTGAGTCGATGCTAATGAAACCCAGCGTCAGATGTTCTCATCAGCTTCCACTCTTCATTTTTCATCACGTAAAAAGTCATGTTCCCCAATAATTTTTTTTATTAATTCCCAAGCTACTTACATTCTCACTGCCACTCCTCCTACCATTCCCTGAATCTACTGAACTCTTGCCCCCATTCTTAATGCCTCATTACTAAGGCATTAATTAAAGGAAATGCCCTCATTTACTAAGCCTCGAATATCTTTCTTACATCATCAAATATTTCTTGCGTCTTTCATAAGAGAATGTAACATAACCCAGTTACTGTTGTCAGGACAAAAAGATCAAGTAGGGGTGACATAAAATTTGAGAGGCATTTAAACGCTGTGTTAAGTTCTCCTAGAGAACCAGTAGAATATATTTACTAAGCACCTCATTCTAAGGGTGAGCTGGGAGGTCAGAAAAAGCTTCCCAAGCAAGGAAAACCTAAAAGAAAGTGACACCTTTATACTTGCACTCAAAGTGTAGCCCATGAAAATAGACAAATCCACAATTATAGTTCAAAATTTCAGCATCTCTCTCTCTCTCTCAATAACTGATAGAACAAGCAGACAGGAAATCAGCAAGGATATATCAGATTTGAACAATTATCAACCAAATTGACCTGGGTGACGTTTATAAAACACTCAATCAAACAACATCAGAATATACGTTTTTCTCAAATGTACACAGAACAATTACATAAATAGATAGGTAGGTAGGTAGGTAGATAAATATTAAAAAATAAAACCAGAAAAAAAACCCTATTCTGGGTCATAAATCAAGTCTCAATTATTTCGAAAGGACCCAACTCATACAAAGTATATTCTCTAACTAAATAAAAATTGGATTAGAAATCAATAACACAACAATCTCTGGAAAATCCCAAAATATTTGGAAACTAAATAGCACACATGTAAATAACCCTTGGATCAAAAAGGAAATTGTAAAGTATTTGAACAGGATGAAAATGAAAACACATATCAGGATTTATAGAAAGCTACTGAAACAGGGGCACCTGGGTTGGTTAAGCGGCCTACTTCAGTTCAGGTCATGATCTCATGGTTCGTGGGTTCGAGCCCTGCGTCGGGCTCTGTGCTGACAGCTAGCTCAGAGCCTAGAGCCTGCTTCAGATTCTGTATCTCTCTCTCTCTCTGGCCCTCCCTTGCTCATGCTGTCTGTCTCTCTCTCAGAAATAAATAAAAAACATTTTTAACATTTTTTTTTAAAAAAGAAAGCTACTGAAATAGTACTAACAGAGAAATTTAAAAGATGAAGTCCGTATATTAGAAAAGAAGAGAAATCTCAAATCAATAACTTCAGCTTCCACCTTAAAAAATAGAACAAGGGGGGTGCCTGGGTGGCTTAGTCGGTTAAGCATCTTCGCTTAGGTCATGATCTCGCGGTTCGGGTTCGTGGGTTGGAGCCCCGCGTCGGGCTCTGTGCTGACTGCCAGCTCAGAGCCTGGAGCCTATTTCAGAGTCTGTGACTCCCTCTCTCTCTGACCCTCCCCTGCTCACGCTGTCTCTCTCTCTCTCTCTCCTAGAAATAAATAAAAATATTAAAAAAAAAAATAGAACAAGGGACTGCCTGGGTACCTCAGTCAGTTAAGCATTTGACTTCAGCTCAGGTTATGATCTTACAAAAAGTGAGTTCAAGCCCCAAGTCCTGCTCTGTGTTGTAAGCTCAGAGCCTGGAGCCTGCTTTGGATTCTGTGTCTCCCTCTCTCTCTGCCTCTCCCTGCTCACACTCTGTCTCTTTCAAAAATAAACAAACATTTAAAAAAAGAAGAACAAGAAGTAAAAGCAAATTAAGCAGAAAAAAAGGAAATAATAAACATCAAAGTGGAATAAATGAAACTGAAAACAAAAAGGCAATAGAGAAAAACAATGAACTAAAAGCTGCTTTGAGAATATCTATAAAATTAATAAAACTCTAGCCAAAATGATTAAAAGAGAAAACACAAATTATCAATATCAGGAATCAGAGTTACATCACTTAAGCTTCTACTGATATTAAAAATGATAAAAAGCAAATATAATGAGGGGTGCCTGAGTGGCTCAGTCGGTTAAGCGTCTGACTTCGGCTCAGGTCATGGTCTCACCATTTGTGGGTTTGAGCCCCGCATTGGACTCTGTGCTGACAGCTCAGAGCCTGGAGCCTGCTTCGGATTCTGTATCTCCCTCTCTCTGATCCTCCCCTGCTCGCACTGTCTCTCGCACTCTCTCTGAAATAGATAAAACATTAAAAAAAACTTTTTAAAAAAGCAAATATAATGAAAAACTTGTGACAACATACCCAAAAACTTAGCTGAAATAGATAAATTTCTTATGAGACACAAATTAACAAAACTCATTTAAAAAAAACCTTAGGTAACCTGAAAAGCTCTATGAAAGGAATTTAAATTGTAATTTAAAACACCCCACAAAGAAAACTTGAGAGCTAGATGGCTTCCCTGGTGCTTTCTACCAAACATTTAAGGAAGAAGTCATACCAATTCCATACAAACTTCTTCAAAAATTAAAGAGAAGGGTATACTTCCCAACTTGTTGGGAAGCAGTACCCTGATATCAAAATCAGAAAAAGACATTACAAGAGAAGAAATAGACAAATATTCTTCTTGAACATAGAAGCAAAAGTTCTAAACAAATTTCGGCAAATCAAACCCAACAGCATGTTAAAAGGATAATATATCAGGACCAAACAGGATTTGTTCAAGGAATGAAGCATTAGTGTAATCATTTAAAATTCAAAAAAAAATAATAATTCAAAATTCAATGTAATTTACTATGTTAACTAACTTAAAAAAAAAACATGATAATCTTAACACATGCAGAAAAAGCACTTGCCAAAATCCAACATCTACTTCTGATTTAAAAACAAAACACCTCTCAGCAAACAAGGAATACAAAAGAACTTCTTTAACCTGAAGAAAGCCATCCACCAAAAAATCCACAACTAACATCATACTTCATAGTGAAATACTTGTTTGATCTCAGGTAAATTTGGGTTCCACATTGGGGTCCATGCTGGACATGAAGCCTACTTAAAAAAAAATAATTGAAAGACTTAAAAGTTTTCTCCCAAAGATCAATCTCATCATTTCTATTCAACACTGTACTGGAAGTTCTGCACAGTGCAATCAAGCAAGAAAAAGAAATAAAGTGTCCAGTTGGAAAAGGAAGAAGAAATAGTCTTTATGCACAGATGACATGATAAATTATGTGGAAAAACAGATGAAATCAACTAAGAAACTACTAGAATAGGTGAGTATAGCAAGGATGTAAGATCAGTATGCAAAAATCAGTTATGTTTCTATATACTGGCTACGACTGAAATTGAATTTTCCTACATACCATTTATTTTTTTTTTATGGGATACTATTCTTTTTTTTTTTTAATAGTTTATTGTCAAATTAGTTTCCACATAACACTCAGTGCTCATCCCCACAAGTGTCCTCCTCCATGCCCATCCCCCCCTCCCCCCACATCCATCAGTCCTCAGTTTTTGTCAGCATTCAAGAGTCTCTCATGGTTTGCTTCTCTCCCTTTCCCCCACCATTTCCACCCTTCTTCTCCCCCTTGTTCCTCCGTCAAGTTCCTCCTAATCCTCCTATACGTGCAAACATATGATATTTGTCCTTCTCTGCCTGACTTATTTCGCTCAGCATAACACCCTCAAGGTCCATCCATGTTGCTACACATGGCCAGATTTCATTGTTTCTCATTGCCATGTAGTATTCCATGGTATAGATAAACCACATCTTCTTCCTACATACCATTTAAAACAGTATTTAAAAAGATTACTTAGAGATTAACCAGAAAAAGATGATAAAAGACCCATACACTGAAAATAATGAAATAATGCTGAGACAAATTAAAGGAAAATTAAATAAATCTAGAGCTATACCTTGGTCATTCGTCAGAAAATCCAAGATTGTTAAGAGGTAAGTTCTTTCACAAGCTCATTTATACATTCAAAGCAATTCATTCAAAATGCTGGCAGGTTTTTTTTTTTTTCTAGAAATTGATAAGGTGATTCTAGAATTCATATTCAAATGTAAAGAACTTAAAATAACCAAAAGAACTTAAAAAAAGAAGGATAAAGTTGGAGGACTAACCTACCTGATTTCAAGAATTTTAAAAAATCTAATCAAAATGGCATGGCATTACCATAAAAATAGACAAAATAGAGTCCAAAGAAAAATATATACATACATGAACAGCTGATATTTTACAAAGACACATAGATAATATAATAACCTTATTATCAAATAGTTTCTATAACAATTGGATATCTATATGCAAAACAAAAAAGGAAATAAAAGAAAAATAACTAGGACCCATACTACATACTATATACAAAAACTAATTCAAAATAGACCATAAGTCTAAACATAATACTTAAAACTGGAAAACTTAGAAGAAAATATAAAATCTTTGTGACCATGGATTAGGCAAAGATTACTTAGATATAGCACTAAAAACACAATCTATAAAAGAGTTTCACCAAAATTTAAAACTTCTCCAAAACACTCTGTTAAGAGAATAAAAAGAAGCCAAAAGGGAGAGACATTTTTGCAAAGTAGATTGCTGATAAAAAATTATATCTAAAATATATTTTTAATACTTGTGAAACTCAACAATAAAACAATTTAATTTTTATTGAACAAATAACTTTCAATTCTAATATAAAAGCTAAAAGACAAAAGTATTACAAAATAACTGTAGCTACAGTAATTAGCAATAAGTATACAACATAAAATTTGTAAATTATTGGATCAATAACATAATATATGGGAGGAGGAGAAATTAAAGTGTAGTTTTTGTTAACTTAAGTTGATATCAACTTAGAATAAACTGTTATATATATATAAGACATTTTATGTAAGCCTCACAGTAACTCCAAATAAAAAACCTATAATAGGGGCACCTGGGTGGCTTAGTCGGTTAAGCATCCGACTTTCGCTTAGGTCATGACCTCGCGGTTTGTGGGTTCGAGCCCCGCGTCGGGCTCTGTGCTGACTGCCAGCTCAGAGCCTGGAGCCTGTTTCAGAGTCTGTGTCTCCCTCTCTCTCTGACCCTCCCCTGCTCACGCTGTCTCTCTCTCTCTCCTAGAAATAAAAAATAAAAAAAAAAAAAAACCTATAATATACACACAAAAAAAGGAAGGAGTCAAAATATATCACGACAAAAAATCAAATCATAAAGGAAGAAAGAAACAAAGGTACTATAAAACAGTCAGAAAACAATTTTTAAAATGACAATAATAAGTCCTTACCTGTCAATAATTGTTTTTAAACGTAAATAGCTTAAATTCAATCAACAGAGTGACTAAATGGATACAAAAACAAGATCCCACAAAACGCTACCTATAAGAGACTCACTTTAAACTTTTTTTAAATGTTTATCTATTTTTAAGAGGTGAGGGACCACGAGTGGGGGAAATGAAAGAAAGAGAACAGGACAGAGGATCTGAAGTGGGCTCCGTGCTAACAGCAGAGAGCCCAACCTGGGGCTCAAACCCACAAACTGCAAGAATCATGACCTGAGCCACCAAAGTCAAACGCTTAACTGACTGAACCACCCCAGCATCCCACAAGTCTCACTTTAGTTTTAAGGACACACGTGGGCTAAAAGTAAAGAGATTAGAAATGATGCAAATGTTAACCAAAAGACAGCAGAGTTGGCTATACTTATATCAGATAAAATAAAACTTGAAGTCCAAAACTGTCACAAGAGTGGCACCTGGGTGGTTCAGTCGGTTAAGCATCCAACTCTTAATTTCAGCTCAGGTCATGATCCCATGGTTTATAGTTTCCAGCCCCACGTTGAGCTCTGCATCAATAGTGCAGAGCCTACTTGAGATAATTCTCTCTCTCTCTCTCTCTCACTCTCTCTCTCTCCCCTCTCCCACTCATTCTCTTTCTCTCTCTCTTAAAATAAATAAAGAACAACAAAAAAAATCACAAGAAGGGCAGCTGGGTGGCTCAATAGGTTAAGAGTCCAACTTCAGCTCAGGTCATGATCTCGCAGTTTGTGAATTAGAGCCACGCACCAGGCTCTGCACTGACAGCTCAGAGCCTAGAGCCTGCTTCAGATTCTGTGACTTCCTCCTCTCTCTCTGCCCCTCTCCCACTCATGTTCTATCTCTCAGAAACAAATAAATATTAAAAAAATTTTTAATTCACAAGAGACAAAAGCCATCATATAATGAGAAAAGGGTCAATTCATCAAGCGGATATAACAATTGTAAATATATGTGCACCCAACATCAAGGCACCTAAATATATAAACTAAATATTAACAGAACTGAAGGGACAAATAACAACAATACAGTAACAGTAGGGGACAGCAATGTCCTACTTTCAACAATAGATAGGTCATCCAGACAGAAAAGGAATAAGGAAATAGCAAACCAAAACAACACTATAAATAAAATGGACCTAACAGACATATACAGAACATTCCATCCAACAGCAACAGGATACATACATATTCTTTTTCAAGTGCACATGGAACATTCTCTGGTATAGATCTTTGTTAGTTCACAAAACAAGTCTTAACACATTTAAGAAGACCTAAATCATATAGAGTATCTTTTTTGACCATGATGGTATGAAACTAGAAATCAACTAACAGAAGGAAAAGTTGAAAATTTATAAACATGTGGAAACTAACACATTCCTGAACAACCAATGGGTCCAAGAATAACTCAAAAGAGAAATAAAAAAATATCTTGAAACAAATGAAAATGGTCAGCTGGGTTGAATATATTATATGTTACATATCTGTGTACATATGCCTGTAAGGCCACTGTCAAGTCCATCCTCAGACAGAAAAATAGCAATGGTTCATCTGCATTAAATAAAACCTAACTTCATTGCCTTTCTCAGAAGGGCTGTGGGAGATAATATGCTTCTACTGCTGTTTGCATTTGGTTCCATTTGTGGAAACCAGTTTTCTTCCAGCTTTTAAATGATTACTAACTCTACAGAAGGGGGAAAAAAACCCAGTAAGCTAACAACAAGAGCCTTCAAGAGCCCCTTTATTTTCCACAAAAATTTACTGAATAAAATCTATCAAAATTTTAAAAAGAAAAAGAAAAAAAGAAACAAACGAAAATGGAAACACGGCATATCAAAACTTATGGGATGCAGCAAAGCAGCTCTAAGAAGGAAGTTCATAGCAATAAATGCCTACATTAAGAAAAAAGACACATTTCAAATAAACAACCTAACTTTACACCTGAAGGAACTAGAAAAAGAAGAACAACTAAACCTAAAGTTAGAAGAAGGAAATAATAAAGATCAAAGCAGAAATAAATGAAATAAAGACTAGAAAAAACAATAGAAAAGATTAATGAAACAAAACTCTGTTTTTTAAAGAAACAAAATTGTAAAATCATTAGCTAGACTAAGAAAAAAAAGACTCAAATAAAATTATAAATGAAAAAGGAGACATTACAAATGATACTATAGAAATGCAAAAACTCATAAGAGACTACTATGAACATGTATACACCAACATACTGGACAACCTAGAAGAAATTAAATTCCTAGGCATGTACAACCTACCAAGACTGAATCATGAGAAACAGAAAACCTGAACACACCAACAGCAATTGAGATTGAATCAGTAATCAAAAATTTCTCAACAAAGAAAAGGTCAGGACCTGATGGCTTCACTGGTAAACATTTAAAGAATTAATGCCAAGCCTTCTCAAACTCTTCCAAAAAATTAAGGGAGGAAATACTTTCAAACTCATTTTACAAGGTCAGCATTACCCTGATACCAAAGCTAAACAAGGACATTACAAGAAAAGAAACCTACAGGCCAATATCCCTAATGAACATAGAAATCCTCAACGGCACATGAAAAGGATCATGCACCAAGTCCCAGTGGGATTTATCCTTGGATACAAGGATGTTTCAGTATATGTAAATAAGGAAGGGTGACACACCACATTAACAAAGTGAAGGATAAAAATCGTATGATCATCTCAATAAATGCAGGAAAAGCAATTAGACAAAATTCAACATACATTCATGACAAAAATGCAACAAAGTGATTTACAAGGGGAACATACCTCAACATAATAAAGGCCGTGTATGACAAGTCCACAGTTAATATCACACTTATTTTTTTAAGTGTATTTGTTCTGAGAGAGAGAAAGCATGTGTGCGTTTGGGAGGGTCAGAGAGAGAGGAAGAGTCCCAAGTAGGCTCTGGGCTGTCAGTGCAAATGTCAGGAATCATGAGATCAAGACCTGAGCTGAAAGCCGGGTGCTTTAACCAACTGAGCCACACAGGTGCCCTAACATCACACTTAACAGTGAAAAGCTAAAAGCTTTCCTCTATGATCAGGCACAAGATAAGGGTGCCCACTCCCACCACTCTTATTCAAAACAGTACTGGGCGGCAGGGGGTGGGGGGTGAGGGAGGGAAATAGTACCATATGTCCCAGCCAGAGCAACTGGGCAAGAAAAAAAATAAAAGGGATCTAAATCAGAAAGGAAGAAGAAAAATTGTTTCTATTTGCAGATAACATGATATTATATTATATGTTAACCCTTGACCAACACGGGAGTTAGGGGCACCAAGCCCCCACAGAGTCAAAAATCCAAGTATAATTCGTGACTCCCCCAAAACTTAACTACTATTGTTGACCAGAAGCCTTACTAATAACATAAATAGCCAATTAACACACACTTTGTGTGTTCTCTGTATTATATACTGTATTCTTACAATACACTAGACAAAAGAAAATATTACTAAGAAAATCATAAGGGAGAGAAAATACATTAATGTATTTGGCAAGAAACCCACATATAAGTGGAACTACACACTTCAAGCCTACATTGTTCAAGGGTCACTGTATAGGAAACACTAAGGACTCCACCAAAAACCTGTTCGAACTAGTAAATTCAGTAAAGTTGTAGGATACAAAATCATATTAAAAAATCAGTTGCATTTCAACCCAGTGATTTACAACCTGTGGGCCACATTTGAATTGTCCGCAGAAAAGAAGGAAGAACAAACGAAGTGTTGTTAAAATATGATGAAGACTCAATTCTCTAAAATCCCCAGAAGACCTAGAAGGGGGAGGAGTATTCTAAAGTTGTCTTTAAAAAAGCATTTCTTGGGGCACCTGGGTGGCTTAGTCGGTTAAGCGTCCAACTTTCGCGCAGGTCATGATCTCGCGGTTCATGGGTTCGAGTCCCACGTCGGGCTCTGTGCTGACTGCCAGCTCAGAGCCTGGAGCCTGTTTCAGTCTGTGCCTCCCTCTCTCTTTAACCCTCCCCTGCTCATGCTGTCTCTCTCTCTCCTAGAAATAAATAAAAATATTTTTTTAAAAAAAGCATTTCTTTTTAAGTTCATTTATTTGTTTGTTTGTTTGTTTATTTAGAGAGAGAGTGCAGGGAAGAGGGACAGAGAGAGGGAGAGAATACCAAGCAGGCTCCATGCTGTCAGCACAGAGCCCAACAAGGGGCTCCATCTCACAAATCGTGAGATCATGATCTGAGCTGAGATCAAGAATCAGACGCTAAACCAACTGAACCACCCAGGTGCCCAAATGCCCAGCATCTCTAAAATAAAAGTCCTAGGGGACTGAGGGGTGATTCCAGCAGGCAGGTGGGAACTGAACACCACAGGTAAACAAGGATCGTCACTTTACAGTCTTTTGGGAAGGCAGACTGGGGGCTGAGGAGCAGGTGCTGAGAATTTCCTTCCACATTCTCTCTGTGCAGGCAGTCAAGGCAAAAAGACCCCAGTATGCTCACTTCTAGGGCTCTCTAGCTCCTAGTCTCTCATAAACCAAAAGGAACAAAATCATGTGCCTGAACTCCCCATCTAATTGTGCCAGAACCCAACTGCCCTCCCCACTGGACACACACACACACACACACACACACACACACACACACCCCTTCCAGTGATTGCCTGCTTTTCTGACCCATCAGCTGCCCCACTCTGGAAAAGTAATAATAGTTATATTGGAATCTTGACCAGAAGTCAAGGTAGACATACATTCAAGCCACTATCCTTGCCACAAAGATTTACCACAGGGAGAAACACAACAGAATAATATTTTAAGATAAATTATCTCTATAGTATACTTTCCCAAGTTCACTTCCTAGGAAACACAGAAGTAATTGGTCATATCACCATCACCTCAGGAGAAAAACAACCCAAAGCAGAAATCAGAGAAATGTTGTAAATCCTCTTGATACCTATTTTTATCTAAATTTTAAGCCACAGGAAGAAGAGGATTCAGAGGTATGAACACATTAGGAATATGTGGTGGGTAATTTTATGTGTTATTTAACTGGACTTAGGGATGACCAGAGAGCTGGTAAAACAGTATTTCTGGGTGTGTCTGTGAGGGTGATTTTGGAGGACATTAGCATTTGAATTGGTGAACTGGGTAAATCAGATTGTAATCCCCAGTGGGGGTGGGCATCACCCAATCCACTGAGGGCCTAAATACAATAAAAAGATGAAGGGAGGGCAATTTTGCTTTAGCTTAAACTGAAACATTCCTAGGGGCTCCTGGGTGGCTCAGCCTGTTAAGCGTCTGACTTTAGCTCACCAAGGGTCACCATCCTGAAGTTCATGAGTTCAAGCCCTGCATTAGTCTCTGCACAAGTGCGGAGCCTGCTTGGAATTCTCTCTCTCCCTCTCTCTCTTCCCCTCCCCCACTTGTGCTACTCACTCTCATTTGCACGTGCTCTCTCTCTCAAAATAAATAAATAAACTTTAAAAAGAAACTGTAACATTCATCTTCTGCCTTCAGCCACTGGCAATACTAATTTTTGGGCCTTTAGGCTCAGGTCAGGGTTTACACCATCTGTTCCCCCAGTTCTCCCTTCTGACTAGGACTGGGACATACACCATTAGCTCCCTTGTCCTCAGGACCTTGGGGTCAGACTGAACTAACATCACCTGCTTTCCTGGGCCTGGAGCCGCAGACATCAGGTTTGGGACTTCATATGCCTCCATTATAGTGTGAGCCAACCCCTCATAATAAGATGAGAGAGATACAGAGAGACAGAGAGAGACAGAGAGATCCTAGTGATTCTGTTTCTCTTAAGAACCCTAATACAGGCTACCTGCTTAGAAGCAGAACAGAAGAAAGAGAAGCTTCTTCCTAGACTATAAAAGCTTCCTCTGGGCTGAGGAGCAAAGGAAAAAGGGAAAGGAGGTGGTCTGTGAGGCTAGAGTCAGAGGAGCCAGAAGAGAACCACCAGCGATGTCCTAGAGGTTGGTCCTCCGTGGAGCATTCTGAGACTTCCACCACGAGATGGCAGCATCCGCCCACAGATGCTACAGCCGGCTAAGCCCTCCTCTGCAACATTCTGCAATATGCTTACAGAACACTAGAGGTTCCTGATCCCTTGCCTTCGTCGAGAAGGGCAGAAGGGGGACTCAGAAAACATTTCCTGATGGGAGGCAGTCATCTTCACAACTCCACAGATACACACATACTCGTACACACATACACTTGGAAAGTACTGTTACCAAGAAAAAAAAGAAGAAAGAAAATACTATTACTTACTATAGAGGTGTTGCTGGGTTGTTGTTGTTGTTTTAGAGAGAGAAAGAGAGAGTGTGCACATGTGAGTGGTGGAGAGGGCAGAGAGGGAAAGATAGAGAATCTTAAGCAGGCTCCACACTCAGTGCAGAGCCTGACACAGGGTTCAATCCCAAGACCTTGGGATCATGACCTGGGCCCAAATCAAGAGTCAGATACTTGGAGCCTCTGGGTGGCTCAGTTGGTTAAGCATCCAACTTCAGGTCAGGTCCTGATCTCATGGTTCATGAGTTGGGGCCACAAGTCCAGCCTGGCGTCAGGCTCTGTGCTGACAGCTCAGAGCCTGGAGCCTGCTTCCAATTCTGCGTCTCCCTTTCTCTCTGCCCCTCCCCTGCTTGTGTTCTGTCTCTTTCTATCTCTCAAAAAAAATGAATAAACGTTAAAAAAAAAAAAGTTTTTTAAGAGTCAGATGCTCAGCACTCAACAGACTGAGCCACCCAGGCATCCCCAGATGTTACTATTTTACACACACACACACACACACACACACACACACACAGACCACAAAAAATGTCCAAATTGAGATAAGACCTCTTAACCAAATCTCGAGGTTCAGAGGGGTCTTGTACCTGTTCCTGACTTCCTATTTTAAATACAGAAATCACTGGAGGTGTAGCATATTAAATAAGAATTTTCATGTCAGGATTTAGTAGCCCCCAATGTCAACCAGGCGGTTGTACCTTGCACATCCAGGAACTGCAGGAAACCACACACAAATGATTCACTGACGTTTACTGAGCACTTCCCCATGCCAGGCTCTGTGAAGTAACTTTATCCATATTTATACTTCAGGTAACTGATATTTAGTGCAGGTTAGTCACTTCTCCATTGCCCTACACCACCTAGTGACAGAAGAGATTCAAACTAAATTTGTCTAATTCCAAACCCCATTCTTTCTACGATTACAGCTTTTCCTACAATATGGGAGGGGGAAATGACAATATCCAGTTCTCTGAAAAGAATTTACTGTCACAATAACACAATTTTTTTCCTTCTAAAGATTGGTGCCAAGTTGTTATTATGACATAAGATGAGTTTTATTAATCAGAGAAGAGAGATCAGGATGGCCAGACGCTCCAGGCCAGACACCCCCGGGGTCCTCCACTGTTTCTCCTGCCGTGAGCTGAAGAAGAGATGACCTAGCGGGGGGAGCATAACACCTGTACTCAAATACACACAGCATTTATTCTGTGGCTCTGGTGGTCAGATGCATGCCTATGAACTGAAGATACACAGAGTTTATTTCATTGTAAAGAAGAGCATTGTCACACCAAGCGCTGTCCCACAAATGAAATAGGTGGCCCGATCATGGCACCAATAAATATTTGATAAAACAATGAGATCCATAAGCAGAAAATTCTTCCACATATGTGATATGCTATGAAAAATTCTAGGTGCATAATGGTATTGGAGGTAGGCTCTGTCTCTGCTGTCAGAGCGGGAAAAAAAGGGACTTATAACAATAAAGCATGAAATGTTCTATGATAAAGACAGAGTCCAAAAGAGCCCATCCAAGAGGCACCTGACCCTGACTCTGGGTAGTCAGAGAATGGTTACCTAATTTGAGCCTTATAAATAGTGAATGGGAGTTAAATTTTATGAAGAAAATAGAAGAGGGGTGTCTGGGTGGCTCAGTCAATTAAGCATCTCTCTCTCTTTTTTTTTTTTTTTACAAATAGTTTATTGTCAAGTTGGTTTCCATATAACACCCAGTGCTCATCCCCACAAGTGCCTTCCTCCATGCCTATCTCCCCCCACACACACCCATCAGTCCTCAGTTTGTTCTCAGCTTTCAAGAGTCTCTCATGGTTTGCCTCTCTCCCTCTCCTCCACTATTTCACCCCTTCTTCTCCCACACGGTCCTCCGTTAAGTTCCTCCTAATCCTCCTACACGTAAAAACATATGGTAGCTGTCCTTTCCTGCCTGACTTATTTCACTCAGCATGACACCCTCAAGGTCCATCCATATTGCTACACATGGTCANCTCCTATACGTACAAACATATGATATTCGTCCTTCTCTGCCTGACTTATTTCGCACAGCGTAACACCCTCAAGGTCCATCCATGTTGCTACACATGGCCAGATTTCATTCTTTCTCATTGCCATGTAGTATTCCATGGTATAGATAAACCACATCTTCTTGATCCATTCGTCCGTTGATGGACACTTAGGCTCTTTCCATGTTTTGGCTATTGTGGAGAGTGCTGCTATGAACATTGGGGTACATGTGCTCCTATGCATCAGCATTTCTGTATCCCTTGGGTAAATTCCTAGCAGTGCTATTGCTGGGTCATAGAGGAGTTCTATTGTTAGTTTCCTGAGGAACCTCCACACTGTTTTCCAGAGGGGCTGCACCAGTTTACATTCCCACCAACAATGTAGGAGGGTGCCCGTTGAACTGTACACTTTAAAAGGGTGAATTAGGGGCACTGGGTGGCTCAGTCAGTTGAGCATCTGACTTTTGATTTTGGCTCAGGTCATGATCTCACAAACTGTGAGCCCCTCATCAAGCCCCTCATCAGGCTCTGAGCTGACAGCACGGAGCCTGCTTAGGATTCTCTCTCTCTCTCCCTCTCTATCTGCCCCTCCCCAGCTCATGCATGCTCTCTAAATAAATAAATAAATAAATAAATAAATAAATGTGTTGGGGGGGTGGGGCACCTGAGTGGCTCAGTTGGTTAAGCGTCCAACTTCAGCTCAGGTCATGATCTCACTGCTCGTGGGTTCAAGCCCTGCATCGGGCTCTGTGCTGACAGCTCAGAGCCTGGAGCTTGCTTTGAATTCTGTGTCTCCCTCTCTCTCTGCCCCTGCCCCATGCGCTCTCTCTCTCTCTTTCTCTCAAATATAATTTAAAATGTTTAAATTAAAAAAAAATAGGGGTGTCTCGGTGGCTCAGTTGATTGGGCGTCTGACTCTTGATCTCGCTTCAGGTCATGATAGCAGTTTATGAGATCAAGCCCCTTATTAGGCTCCCCACTGACAGTGAATAGCCTACTTGGGATTCTCTTTCTCTCCCCCTCTCTCTCTCTCTCTGCCCCTCCTCTGCTCTCGTGCTCTCTCTCTCTTTCTCAAAAAGAAAAAAATTACTTTAGAAGGATAACTTAGTGATGAATCCACTCTACAGCAAAAGTAGCCCCAAATCTGTGTGTACCTGTGTGATTCCTTCCTATCTTAGCACAATATAGTCAACCTGAGGCCCAGGGATCTGTCTTCAGTTTTTCAATCTAGTACAAAATGCACTGAATCAACAAGTCTTTATTTTTCCACCTCCAAGAGACTCCACTTCTCCCCACAAACAAAACAAAGGGACAGTTTTTTCCAGCATTGAGGAGGTTAACTGGATAATGTAAACTCCAGCTGATAGTAATCAAAAGTTATTGGATTCTTGACCTGCATTCCTGTAGATGGCTTCCCTTGAGTTAAACAAAGGGCACAATTAGAGAGAAGACATTTATTATACTTGTTTTTGCCTTGAGAATATGTCTTGATCTTGAAATCACTTTCTGAGCACAAAGGTTAGATCAGAGGATGGTTCATAGCCAGCCTCCAAATGACAGGATTTGCATGAAAAGAGTTTCCACTTTAATTCAACTTAATCTTTTGGAACAGCATTATTGAGATATCATCCACACACCATACAATTCACCATTTTATCTTATTTTATTCATTATTATTATTTCTTATTTTGAGAGAGAGCACACACGTGAGACTTGGGGAGGGACAGAAAGAGAATCCCAAGCAGGCTCTGTGCTGATAGCACATGAGGCTCACTCTCACAAACCATGAGATTATTACCTGAACCGAAATCAAGAGTCAGGTGCTTAACCAACTGAGCCACACAAGCATACCTGTTTTTTTTTAAATTTTTTTTTTGAGAGAGAGAGATCACGAGAGAAAGAAAGAAAGCATATGCACAACCACAGGAGGCACAAAGAGAGAGGAGAGAGATGCACAAAAATGAGCATAGGCAATCATGATGACACATCCCATCTTTGAGGGCTTTCATATACTACAGTCTCACATGATACTCCTCCTAGTCATGATTAGGATATAGTTTTAATTACATCCATTTGCACATGAGAAAACTCAGGTTCAGAAACATCAGAAGCATATAGCAGCCACGGCTTAGCTTCAGCAGACAATGAGCTCTGAGTTCAAATGCCATTGATACAACATATTAGTCTTCTGACTTTTTGCAAGTTTTGAAACTTTTCTGAGTTTCAGTCTCCTCAACTTTACAGTGACAATGATAATGTGTCTCTCATAGGTTTGTGTGAAATAGAGGAGACTTTATTCACCCACACACATGTACACATACACACACACAGAACGTGTAGCACTTCAAAGGAGTTTAGCAATTGGTTATTAAACTGTGGCATCTGGTTATTAAACTGTGGCCTCTGGAATCAGACTACTTCTGTTAAAATTCCAGGCCTGCCATCTGCCAAAGCTCACAAATTTAAGAAATCTGGCTTCTCATACCACATTTCCTTAACTACAAAATGGGGACAGTAGTAGCAGCTGTCCCCTAGGCTTGTTGTGGAATTTAAAGATGAATAAAAAGGGGCACCTGGGTGGCTTAGTCGGTTAAGCGTCCGACTTTCGCTTAGGTCATGATCTTGCGGTTCGTGGGTTCAAGCCCCGCGTCGGGCTCTGTGCTGACTGCCAGCTCAGAGCCTGGAGCCTGTTTCGGAGTCTGTGTCTCCCTCTCTCTGACCCTTCCCTGCTCACACTGTCTCTCTCTCTCTCCTAGAAATAAATAAAAATATTTTAAAAAATAAATAAATAAAGATGAATAAAGGCATATAAAGTTCATAATAAATAGTCAAAAGATGATGGAGATAAAAAGTATAGTGATAATAAAGTTAATTATTGTCTGAATTCTCAATTTGATCAGCATCCATTACAAATAAGGTAAAACCAGTTTCCAATTCTAGGTCTTCTGACTTTAAATACTGATGCCTTTCCATTATTAGATAAGACCGCAAAGTCAAGAGCAAGGATATGAAATATTTTCAGGTCCCAAGAAGTTTTTGGTGGCAGAAAATCTTTCAGCAACATTCAGGAAACAATAGACACTTCTAAAAATGAGAGAAGGAAACACTTCCCAACTTAGTGAATGAGACCAATATTGTTGCCCCGATTCCAAAACTAGAAAAAGACATGACAAAAAAAAAAAAAGAAAGAAAAAAAACTGAAGATCAATCTCTTTTATGAATATAGATGTAACAATACTCAACTAAATACTAGCTAAGTGAACCCAAGAGCATATAAAAATAATTATACACTATGACCAACTGAGATTTATCCCAGGAACATAAGATCAGTTTCAAAATACAAAAACCAGGGCGCGTGGGTGGCTCAGTCAGTTATGTGTCTGACTTCGGCTCAGGTCATGATCTCACAGTCTGTGGTTTCAAGCCTCACATAGGGCTGTGTGCTGACAGCTCAGAGCCTGAAGCCTGCTTCAGATTCTGTGTCTCCCTCTCTCTCTCTGCCCCTCCCCCACTCACTCTCTGTCTCTCAAAATAAAATAAAGACATAAAAATTGTTTTAAATACAAAAACCAATCAGTATAATACACCATATCAACAAAATAAAAACAAAACCACATAACCATCTTAACAGATTCAGAAAAAGCATTTGACAAACTCCAACACCCTTTCATAATAAGAAAACAAACAAACCAATAAAAAAAAACACTCAATAAACCAGGAATAGAAGGGAACATCCTCAACCTCATTAACAGCATCTTTAGAAAATCTATAGCTCATGTCATACAACTGGGTAAAAAGACTGAAAACTTATCCCCTGAGATTAAGCACAAGACAAGAATGTCCACTCTTGTCCTTTCTCTTCAACATTGTATAACATTATACCACAGCAATTAGACAAGGAAAAGCAATAAAGACATCCAGATCAGAAACACATAACAGGATGTTATACATATCTTATGCTCAAAGAATCCACTAAAACACTATACAAGCTAATAAGACAGTTCAGAAAGTTGCAGGGTACAAGATCAATTAAAAAAAAAAAAGGAGCTGTATTTCTATACACTAGCAATGAACAACCTAAGGATGAAATTAAGAGAATAATTTCATCTGTAATAGCATCAAAAAGGATACTTAGGAATAAATTTAATCAAATAAGAACAAGACTTACACACTGAAAACTACAAAACAAGTTGAAATCAAAGAAAATCTAAATAAGTGGGAAGAAATCCCACCTTTGTGGGTCAGAAAACTTAATACTGTTTAGCTGGTAATCCTCCCTAATCTGATTCAACACAACAGATTCAGTGTAATCCCTACCAAAATCTCAGCTGGCTTCTTTGAAGCAATTCTAATTCTACAAACTAATCTACAAGCTAATTCTAAAATTGTAATTCTACAAGCTATTCCTAAAATTCATAAGGAAACTCAAGGGACCTAAAATAGCCAAAACATCTTGAAAAAGAATGTTAGGAGGACTCACACTTCTTATTTTCAAAAGTTATTACAAAGCTACAGTAACAAAGACAATGCCAGAGAGTATGCAGTACTGGCATAAAGATAGACATCAAAGGAAGAAAATTAAGAGCCCAGAAATAAACCCCATACATCTATGAACTGTTTTCCACAATGATGCAAAACCATCTAGTGGGGAAATGAGTCTTTTCAACAAATAATGCTGGGATATCTGGAGATGCAAAAGAATGGACTTGGACCCCTACCTCCCACCATATACAAAAATTGACTTAAAATGGATCAAATGCCTAAATGTAAGAGCTTGCATCATGAAACTCTAAAAATAAAACACAGGGGTAAATCTCTGTGACCTTGAATTGGAAAGTGGTCCCTTAGACACAGCACCAAAGTACAAGAAACAAATGAAAAAATAGATAAATTGGACTTCATCAAAATGCAAAATTTCCGTGCTTCAAATGATACTATCAAGATAGTGAAAAAACAACCCACAGATTGAGAGGAAATCTTTGCAAATCATATATCTGATAAGGTCTAGTACACAGAATATATAAAGGATTTTATACTTCAATAATAAAAAGACAAACAATTTTTAATTTTTTTAATGTTCATTTATTTGAGAGTGAGAGAGAGAGCACAAGCAGGGGAGGAGCAGAGAGAGAGGGAGAGAGAGAATCCCAAGCTGGCTCCATGCTGTCAGCACAAAGCCCTATGTGGGACTTTATCTCATGAGTCATGAGATCATGACCTGAGCTGAAATCAAGAGTCAGACACTTAACCAACTGGGCCACCCAGGTCGCCCAGATCATTAATTTTTAAATGGGTAAAAGATACCTCCAAAGAAGATACACAAATGGCCAAAAAGCACATGACAAAATGCTTAATGTCATTATCCAGGAAATGCACATCTAAACTACAATAAGACACCTCTTTACACCCACTAAGATGGCCATCATTTTTTCAAAAAGAAGTGGTGAGGAAATAGAAAAATTCAAACCTTCATACCTTGCTGATGGGGATATAAAATGGTAAGGCCACTGTGGAACACAGTCTGGCAGTTCCTCAAAAAGTTAAACATGGAGTAATGACCCAGCAATTCCACTCCTACATGTACATCCATGAAATGAGACGTGTTCATACAAAACTCATGCATAAATATTCACAACAGTATTATTCAAGATCACCAAAATGTAGAAACAACCCAATGTCTATCAACTAACAGGTAGATAAACAAAATGTGGTATATCCACATAATGGAATATTATTTGGCCCTAAAAATAAATGAGGTGCGGATGTATGCTGCAACATGAGTGAACTTTGAAAACAATAAGAAAAGCCAGAAACAAAAGATACGTATCACATGAGGGGATGAGGAGGACGGCAATGGAGATGACCAGTGAAGGTTGGGGGTCATGAAAATATTGTGGAATTAGATGGTGGTAACAGTTGTACAATCTTCTGAATAGGCTGAAAGTAACTGAATTGTACACTTTAAAATGGTTCATTTAGGTATGTGAATGGCATGTGAAATTAGATCTCAATTTTAAAAAGAGAGACAATGAAACCTGACATTAAGGCTGGCATGGGAGGGCTTCCTCATGG
The DNA here is from genome assembly GCF_008692635.1 of Crocuta crocuta. NCBI lineage: Eukaryota > Metazoa > Chordata > Mammalia > Carnivora > Hyaenidae > Crocuta > Crocuta crocuta. The sequence goes on from NW_027551573.1 coordinate 1,060,815, forward strand.
CTAGAATGGGACCTCTCAGGACTTTAAGCAGGTTTCCAGGGAAACTATATTGCAAGACCAGTGGTCTATTTTGTGCCAAATAGTTGTGCAAAAACTGTATTCGTCACATGCCTGAGTTACAGAGCTCCTGCAACAGGTTGGGAATATCAGAGAACATCTTCAACTCGATTTTGATAGAAAGGTTTCTGCCATGATCACAAGACACTCATACACCTCCATCCCTCCCTTTTTCCTTATCATCACCTGTCAAGGTGGTCATTTACATCTGGAGTAGAAAGTGCCTTTGCCTAGGTCATTTACTCATTAATTTATTTATTTTTCTCGTACTTCAACTTTTGCAAGGTCAAATAGTTTATATGTTAAGCTTCAATTTCCATATCATTGTTGGGAGACAAGTCTCCCTGGAATTCTCTTTCTGTTTTTTTTTTTTAATTTTTTAAAATGTTTTTATTTATTTTGGGGATGGGGGGAGACAGAGAGAGACACAGCGTGAGCAAGGGAGGGGTGGAGTGAGAGGGAGACACAGAATCAGAAGCAGGCTCCAGGCTCTGAGCTGTCAGCACAGAGCCAGACACAGGGCTCAAACCCACAAACCATGAGATCATGACCTGAGCCAAAGTTGGATGCCCAATCTACTGAGCCACCCAGGCGCTACTGGAATTCTCACTTTCTGCAGGTCTGGGCTTTCAGAGCCAAAGATATGTGAGAGGGGCGCCTGGGTGACTGAGTCGGTTCAGCATCCGACTCTCGATTTTGGCTCAAGTAATGTTCCCAGGGTCATGGGATCAAAATCCACATCAGACTCCACTCTCCCTGCCCCTCTCCCCTGCTTGCACTCTTTCTCTCTCTAAAATAATTTTTTAAAGATATGTCTGAATAATAAACAGCCTTGGAAGCTAGAAATACGTTCCCTCCTGTGATGAGATACGTGATTATTACCTCCCCAGAGATGTCCCAGAGTAGTAAAGATCAGCCTCTCTCCCTGGGAGATTTGCTTATATTCAAGAATAATGAGTAATCTCTCTTTCCAGAGGGGAAGAAGGGCAGGGTTCCTGTCCCGTGGGGCACCCCACTACATGTGCAGGTAACACCCAGCCCTCATCGCATTTCCCCGTAGAAACTGGAGCATGGGGAAATGCTGTCCTGGCTCGTGTTTTTGCTCTGAGTAATAAATCTGTGTCTCTGACCCAGGGGTCATGTCTTCTCTCAGTGTATGTATATAAAACTGTGCCAGACCAATTCATAAGCTTGCAGGTCACATACAATCTCAGATCTTTCACAGTTTCTAACCTAACAATTTGTAAAATTGGTAATAACAATGCTTATCCCTTAAGGGTTCTAATCAAACCACGTGAATAATGCACTTAGCTATTATTTGCCAGCCACTGTGCCTTATCTTATTCATTAATTGCTTTCCTAAAGACACAAAGTTATGGACCCAGTAGAAGACAAGAAAGGGATCTGGTTCTTGGATTTCCATCTGAAAATAGAAGTTGGAGTTCTGGTTCCACCACTAACCAGTTTTGTGACCCAGGACAGATCATTTCTATCTCAGACCTTTGAATTCTCGTCTGTGAAGTTAGAATACTGGAAAAGGTCAACATTTAAAAGATGTTTTCCTAGAAGCATTAAACTCATGAAATTATTCTGGAGGAGAAAAGGGTTCTGTGGACATAGAGGTCTAGGAAATTCTGCATCTTAAAAATCTCCCCTAAAAATTTATAAGGCATACAGTAAAAAGTCGGAGAGCCCTTCAGAAAAGAAACCTGTTTGACTGAATTAAACCAAAGTTTCCAAAATGTCATTTGACCACAGGACCCTTGTTTCCTCATGACAGCAAACTACCATCGCATGGACTGTATCATAGAAAATGCTAAAATAAGTGATCTAAGAATCTTTCGAAGGTCAACAACCTTTTTCCTCTTCACCATTATTTACCCACATCTGATGTTTCGTTCCAGTTTCAAGCTAAGGTGTGAGTGGCAATTGTTTTCTTGTGGACAGGAACCATATTTGTCATTCCTAAATCACATGGCGTTGGCAACTAACAGGTCTGTGCTTGCATAAGGCCATATCAGTAAGATACACACCCATCAGCAAGTGCACAAAGAAAACAGTGATATTGGAAGTATGTAAATGAGCTGACCAACATTCTTCCTGCCACCAAACACACTTTGTTTTTCTACCATTCCTGGGAAGCCAGGTAGGGCATAAACTTTAGTAATCGGGGCGGGGGAGGGGGTAACCAAGAAGCCTTTTTCTGCCTTCTAAATAAGTAAATTCAATAAGAATGATGGTCTGGAATCTGGAAGCTTTGGATTTTAATTCTGTCTACACCAGGAATTCATTCCTGGTTTGAAGTGAGTTATCTTCCTTATCAAATCATGTGTTTTTTCCATCTTGAAAGTGAGGAAGGGGTCCTAGGTGATGCCTGTGTTCTCATGCAGTTTGAGATTGTTGCTTTATTCTGAAGACATGGCATCTAAAGGCAGCTTTCGGTCCAGCAATTCCACAGTTTGTCAGTCCAGCCTTGTGCAGCAGCCTTCTGGTCCCATGCAGTATGCATTAGCCTCTTCAGCCTCTGACACGCAAAGCTGGAGGTGGGAACAGCTCAAGCCCATCCGGGTCTTTTCAAAAAGGCTACATCATGCCTCTTGTGGTCCATGCCCCATATGGATGTCACTCATATCATTTGGGAAATGCTCTCTCCAGTGTTGCAGACAGCCTGTGTCCACTAAATCAGTGGCTTCGATTGCTGTGATACTGACATTTTCCTTTCTTTAATGATTAAAAAAGATCTACAAAAATACTCATTTAAGTTGTATGAAGTTTACTTCAATCTCCAAAAGCAATGAGAGCTAATGCCTGGAAGCAGGACCAGACACATGGCTTAGATTAAGGCAAAAGAAGAGCTTCAAGTTTGAAGTTAAAGTGTGTTCTTACTTTGTGCGTGTCTGGCTCGGTCAGGGCCTCAGCATGGCTAACGCATAGCTTACTTGGGGGAACTACATGCTGTGAATGTGTAAATTGGCTTCTCTTTCTCCAAACGGTGCTGAGGAGCTCAAATCCTCTTAACCACTGAGCACAGGGAATCTCTACCCAGTGCAGCCTCCAACCTTAGCTTTGAGGTCACTGACTGCACCGTGTCCCTGCCCTGCGTGCTGTCAGCTGAGCAAGGCCTGGGGCTCGTCTGAATACCCTCAGTCACCTCTCAGTCAGGGCTGCACGGCTGCAGGGAGAGGAACAAGCAAGGCCTGACCTGTGATCTGGAGCCACTCATGTGGCCTCTGTGGGCTTCAGATATTTTCTTTCCTTACAAAATGGGCTGATAATCCTGCCATGAAAACCCCATCAGACCACTGGTGGAACATCTCCTGCTCCTCCCCAACTCGTGCTGTAAAATCTGGGAGCATCTTGACTTTGTCTATCTACCTCTTCTTCTGGCTATCTTCCAGGCTTGACAAGTGCTGCTCCTTCATCCTGGTAACGTCCCTCCTTCTCTTTTTCTTAATAAATTTTACTCATACTTCTGGAGTCAGGTCAAGTGTTTTCTCCTCCAAGTGATTTTTCTTGACATCACAATCTGATTGTCTCTGTTCTACACTCCTCTGGCAGTGGCACCTATATTTACATTTGCTAGCGAACTTCGAGAACCTGAAATCCGTTTCAACCAAGATGCTCACAGACAGGGACACCTGGATGACTGAGGTAGTTGAGTGACCCATTCTTGATTTTGGCTCAGGTCATGATTTCACAGTTCATGAGTTTGAGCCCCACATTGGGCTCTGCACTGAAAGTATGGAGCTTGCTTGAAATTCTGTCTCCCTCCCTGACTTGTGCACTCTCTGTCTCAAAATAAATAAATAAACTTTAAGATGCTCACACACAGATGCAATATATTCTTTTATAAGTGGTCTTTTTTGCAATACTCTGGTGGCTAATACTAGTGGCTAATACTAGTCTAGGCACATAATGGCTGACTGTTGAGAGTGAAGGCACACGGGGCACAAGGGCCACCAAGACAGTACAAGGACCCAAGGGGTGTGAGTGCAGCACGGGCATTGTCTGTGACATGGGAGGAGGCCAGCACCTGCCTCTCTCCACAGTAGGCAGATCCTGCAGGGCCTCTCAAGGTATATGTGGGAGGGATTGGATTCTATCTTGAGAAACCTCTGGACGATTTTAAGCAAGAGAGAGATATGATTAGCCATATGTTTGAGAAAAATACCATTGGCTACTATAAGGAGAATGTGTAGAAGCGACAAGACTAGAGTCAAACAGTCCAGTGAGTGGTTTTCCGTGTGATCCACAAGAAGGCTGCATCTGGATGGCAAGAGAACAGTGGCTTCCATTTCCCGTAATAAGAAGAAAACTGGGGCTGAACCCCAGATCTGCCTCTTCTTGGCTATGGACTTTGGGTGCCAACTTCACAGCATCGTTGTGAGGAAGAAATGAAAGAGTACATGTTTTAGTAGTAGCAGTTTTCCAGACATGTCCTGGAGGTCAACTGGGGAGTACAGGAGGTGAGGGAGAGCCAGATCAAGGATGACTCTAGGATTTTCTGGCTTAAGGAAATGGGTAGATAAGTCAGAAATGACTCAACTATGAGCATGTCAGGTCTTGGGATAGGTAGAAAGGGCCTATTTGGGATCTGTGGGTGGAATGAGTAAGGCCCTCCTATCTCAGCCTGGCTCTGATGCCTGGTCCTCACTCCCATGGGCAGGGCAAGGTGGATCCAGCATACTAGCCGGAGAGGGTCAGAAAAAACAACAGGCCAAATACCTGAAAGACTAGGCCCTATAGAGGTGCTCTGCAGGGACTGGTAAGTCACTCCCTGGTCTGGGAACTGAGTTCACACACATGTGAATGGGGGAGACCTCTGTGTCCAGCCCTGGTTTCCCAGACACTGTGAGCTGGCAAGTGCAGATGTTGAAACATCTCTTCTTCATTCGAGGCCCCACTCATGTGCCACCTCCTCCACGTCACCTCTCCTGGCTCCCCAGCCAGCAGCGACCACTCTTCACTCTGGGCTGCTAAACTGTACACCTGGAGAACTGCGCACCCCACAGTGCTGGCCCGCCACAGGGCTCATTGCCACAGGTGCTGCCCTGCCCCACTCACTGCAGGCGGCCAGCATCAGCCCAGGGCTAGGCCGGAACCTGCAGCTCCTGCTGGCATGATCCTAGCCAACAGGGGAAGTGGATGATTTTTCTTCTGGTGAAAAGCCTAAGTGTGAAGCAGAATAAAGGGAAATCAAGACATACCCAGAGGCTGTATGACAGGCGAGGCACAGAAGGACACCATTAATAAAGTATTTTTCAATCATTTATTAAAATCCTTAGAGGTAGCAGGTAGCGATGGGTAGGTGGGCTTTTCCAGAGTAATTTCACATACACAGAAAAGTGTTTGCAGACACTCTGTGAGCCAGTGGGAGAAGTTTCCAAAGGGTCCACTAGCTGGAGACCAGGATACTCTGTGGGGGCTCAGGAGTGCTCTCACACCCTGAGGAAGACCACAGTCACCAGAAACTACCCCTGTCACCTCCAGCTAGGAGGAGGCTGACTGTGGCAGGGCAGTGCCTGGCCCCCAGGCATCCCCCACGTTATTCTTCTGAGGCTTTGCAGTTCTCCTCGGGCAGGCTGGGTGTAGACGATAAAGGTTGTGAGCATACAAAAGACACTGGGCAGTCCAAAGAAAGAGCTACCTCCTCAAATGACCAGCACTATCCCTTCTCCAAGGATAGAGAAGCAGCACTATCCCTTCTCCACCCAAGGCCAGTGAGGCAGCCCAGCATCACCACCCTGGGTCGGCAGGTCTCCTCTGTCCTCCTCAGCAACAGGGGACCACAGAGCTTCTTGTCCGATGGGTTTGAAAGCTGGCACAGAACTACTCCCCACCACTCCCGCATTCAGAATGCCCGCGTGCAAACAGGCACGTACATAGTCATCCGCAGAGAAACACACCACTCACATCCACATATGCACACAAATGCCAAACACAAGGTCTCACTCACACACAATCACCCCCAAATGCACATGCATGCCCTTCACAGACATCAAAGACAAGCATGTTCATATACAGCTATACACACACACACACACACACACACACACACACACGCACTTCAAGTACTCTCTTTACAGATTTTATAAAGAGAGTTGTATACTAGACACTCTGGGGTGCTGCTCAGATCCCCCACCCCTCTTTCTACTAAAGCATTCACTTGCCCAGGCAAGGTTACTCAGCAGGATGGGGCAAGAGGGAGTTTGGGAGGGGAAGTCAATGCATAGGTACAAAAGGAGGTTCCACTGCCCCAATTCAAGACAACTCTTTGGGACTGTTTCCTTCATCCTCCCAGGTTTTAATCATCATAGTGCTCCCCAAAAGAGCCATGAGTCTGTGTAGAACTCTTCCTTACTTTAAGGATCTTCAGTCCTCTAGAGTGGGGGAGACTAGCGCTTTTCTCCCTGCAGCCTGAAGGCTGACCGATCCTACAGCCTGGGCCTGGAGCAGAAGCCATGAGAGGATTCCTGGACAGGCCACCAAGGGGCTGCTGACTCAGGGCTAGGAACAGAACGAGGATCCTCCAAAATATCTGCAATTGGTGCTGAAATAGGTAAAAAGGGGGCGGCTGGGTGGCTTAGTCGGTTAAGCGTCCGACTTTCGCTTAGGTCATGATCTCGCGGTTCGTGGGTTCGAGCCCCGCGTCGGGCTCTGTGCTGACTGCCAGCTCAGAGCCTGAAGCCTGTTTCAGTCTGTGACTCCCTCTCTCTCTGACCCTCCCCTGCTCACTCTGTGTCTCTCTCTCTCTCTCTACTAGAAATAAATAAAAACATTTTTTAAAAATTAAAAAAAAAATGAAATAGGTAAAAAGGAATCTACTCTTCATCTGTGCTTTTGATTTGTCTCAAACCCCAGCTGACCATGTGACCTTAGGCAATATGTCCCTCTTCTGGCCTCGGATTTTCCATATATACAGTAGGAAGTCTGGAGTAGGAGACCCAAGCTTCCTGTGACATCTATAAAGGGCTGGCAAGGTACTATCTAAACCTGTGTTACTCAAAATGTGGTCATTTGGCCCTCACCAGGGAGCTTATTAGGAAGCAGAATCACAGGTTCCTCTCAGGACCTGCTGAATCAGAATCTGCATTTTAACCAAACCCCTGGGTAGTGCTGATGCCCTGTCCTAAATAAGCTCTGAAAGCCCTTTCAGTTTCTAGAGTTCTGTAAGTGTCTATACTCTATTGGAATAGAGAATGTGGTTTTGATGTAGAGGAGTTATTGATTTGCCAGTAAATCTTTTTGTTAATCCCTAGTGACCAGATAGTTCTCTGCTTTCTACGGCTGGAACCGAGTCCTCTCTCCTGGGCCCTCCGCTGGCTCCCTCTCCTCCATCTGATCTTTGCCGCGTTCTGCCTCCTCCTACTAGCTCCTTTAAATGATGGCTAGTGTGGACCCTTTGCACTTTTATCTTTGCTCCTTCCTTTACACTCCCAGCTGGAATGGAGACATGTGGCTACTCCGGTGGAACACTAGTTGAGAGCCACACTTAGGGAAGGCAGAGTCACAAGCTGGAAGTACTGGGTCCCCAAGGACTTTGTGGGGCAGAAATCCTATGCCAGCCCTGGACTACCTATCTCCAGATTTCTAAGTTAGAGAAGTAAAATTTTATCTTGTCTAAGCTAATTATTTAGGGTCTCTATTACTTGCAGACAACCCCAGTTTTGGCTGATATACTGGCAATTATTTCGGACCCCTTTTCTACCTCTTCCTGCATCTAATCACCAAACCCTTTTTATCTACCTCCTTGATATATTCCAGATCTGTAATCTTTTCTCCACCATCACTACTTGCACCTGAACTCAGACAATCAGAATTTCTTGCCTGGGTTATGATGTCAGCCTTCCTTCAACCTAGTCTCCCTACTTTGAAGGTTTGTCCCTTCCCATCTGTCTTTCTTACCAGTAACTCAAATTAGCAGTTGTATGATAAAGTTAAATATATATATTTTATGGAGACCAGTATAACAAATACACACACCCAAAATGGAGACCATTGTTAACATTACCCATAATTTTTTATGAGACAAATATAACAAAGTGGTGTCATACTCTCCACAAGGGCAAACACCCTCTTGATCCTGTACTGAACTGTACCCTTGGAGTAGCTTTTCAAACTTTACATACATTTACAAATGAATGTATGAAATGATTTTGTGAAATGTAAAATTTTATTTCAATGGTGCCATACTATACCTATAGTTCTTCAACTTGCTTTTTAATGTTTTTAAGGTTTATCAATTTTGATACCTATAAATCGAGTTCATTCATGTCAGTAGCTCTACAGTGCTCCATCATGTGACTATAACAGCATATCTATTAACCTACTGATGGACAGCTAGGTTATTTCCTGTGTTTTTCTTTTATAAACAATGCTTCACTAACATCCTTATACACGCAGAAGGTCTCTAGGGTCTATAGCTGGAAGTATAATTGCTGGGTCTTAATGATAGTGATGATTACGGGACGAAATGCATCCCCGCAAAATATATGTTCCAATTTCAATTACCTGTGAATATGACTAATTTGCAAGTTGGGCCTTTGCAGATGTAATCACCTTAAGATGAAACCATTAAGGCGGACCCTGATCCAATATGATCCATGTCCTACAAGAAGAGAAGAGACCCAGAGAGATACACGCAGGGAGAGAACGCCATGTGAAGACCCATGTGAAGACCCAGGCAGAGATCGAGTGATATATCTACAAGCCAAGGAGCTGCTTGCTGGCAGGGACTTCTGGCAACTGCCAGGAGCTGGGAGTGGCAGGGAACAGACTCCTGTCTCAGAGACTCCAGAGGGAATGAACCCTGCTGACACCTCGATTTGGAGTATCTAGCCTCCAGAACTGTAAACAATACATTTCTGTTGTTTTAAACCATTCAGTTTGTGGTAACTTGTTAGAGCAGCTGTAAGAAGCTAATGTAGTGGTAGAATCAAAAGTCCCAGTCTGTGGGAGCATAAGTTGAGGTCAGAGAGTAAACAGATGAGTCTGAGACAGCTAGAACTAGACTGAGAAGGGCCTAGAATATGACCCTAGATAGGCGTTAGGACTTACTCATTCAAGCAATGAGATGCCACGGAGGATAAATTACATTGGCAAAGGAAACCGTTCTATTCAGGGTTAGAGAAGTGTCAGAGAAACAGCCATTCTTTAGCCATTTCTGCAGGTTTTGTTTGTTTGCTTGTTTTAAAGAAGGTTCCACACCCAGTGCAGGGCTTGCACTCACCACCCTGAGATCAAGTGGTGCAGTTCCACCACTGAGCCAGCCAGGCACCCAGAAATACCCATTCTTTAGAGTGGATTTGTTTGAATCATTCAACTTCTGTATTCACTTTTTCCTTTAAAATTGATTAATTCCCTTCCACACACAACTGCAGGATTTGACAAACACAAGTTTGTCATTAATAACCACGAGTTATCTTGTGCTTACTAAACCAGGCCATTTTTAGACGTAATCGGCTAATCTCACTTAATCCTCAGAAATACGCCACGAGACAGGCCTGTTATCTTCTACAAACAGGGATTTTAAAAACAAACAAACAAAAATACACAGGAAGAAGGTGAGGTGATCTGCACTTAGCGAAATATCCAGTTGGATGTACGGCAGTAGGCAAACTACATCAACCTAAATTTTCTCATCTTTCAAACTGGGATAAAAGCAATACCTCTACTGTCTGGTCCATCGTGATTAAACGAAAAAAGGTTTTTAAGTGCTTCGAACCTCAATAAACGGTGTCGTCACCATTCTCCGGGACCACGTGCCCGGGGCTGGCGGGGGGTGAGGGGGAGGGGGCTGAAGACACNTTCAGAGCCACCCCGCGCCTCCGTGTCTGCGCTCGCTGGCCCTCCGCTCCGTTCTGCAGCTACCCACTGCCTTCTTGCCGCCCACCATGGCCCTGCTGCACTCCGGCCGCGTCCTGTCCGGGGCCGCCGCCGCCCTCCACCCGGGCCTCGCTGCCGCGGCTTCTGCCAGAGCCAGGTAAGCAGGGGAGACGGAGAGGGAGCTGGGGACAAGGCCTGTCCAGCCGGGCTGCGGGCACCCCAGGACATCTCCCCACTTCCCCCCGCAAACGCGGGCGCGAGCACCACACTCGCACTTTTTCTGACACCCCCTCGGCCCACTGGGGGCCGATAATTGAGCGCCAGCGACTCAGAGTGACCCTCGGGGTCCTACATCCCTCCGCTCCTTCGCCCCCAGGACTGCCGGAGAGCGTGCCATCGCGTTCCCTGGGGTTAGGCAGTGTGGCCCTCTACAGCACCCGGACTTCCATTCAGGGATGGGGGGGTGAGGAGATNCGGGCCGGCAAGGCCGCGGCGTACTGCCGGGCGTGGCCCGGGGTGTAAGAAGTACCCGGGAGGAAGGTACCCGGGGCTCTGGCTTTCCGGCCCAGCTTTCGTTTCTGCAGCCCCTGACCTTGGAGCGCGGCATCCTCCCGGTCGCGTTACCGCCTGAGTGGCCGGTGACCCCGGGGCCGTGTGGCCTTTGCTTGGAAGAGTAGAGGTGTAGTTCACCTCCTTTTTGTTTGCCCTTAAGGGATCTGACAGTAGAGAAGTCGCCGGTCTTCCCTTCCAACTCGCTCTGCTCGCATTCAGTAAACACTTTGTCTCATCAGGTTCTCTGAGCCAGGTACTAGACCCGATGCTAATGACCGAGGCTGCGTGAACACGCCTGAGAGAGAGACGGGGCCCTCAGAAAGATACAAATATGTAATTTCATACCGCGTGCTGATTGTTGCACTAAAACAGCAGGGAGTTTAAAACAAATTAGTAATTCTTTCCTGGTGGAGACCTGAGCCAGGCGATTAATTCACTAAAGAAGACGATTTGGGACAGTATCCTTAAGTACCACCTAATGAAGAACCTCGTCTCCAGCCCGCCTCCAGCCAGATACTGACCACAAGGAGCAAAGCCTTGGCCTCTGTTACGTGCCTGGCCTTTCCTTTGATATTGTACGCGCGGTGTCTTCAAGTCAGCAGAACAGTTTGTCCTTTACACGGCCTCAAACTCTTGGCAGTACAATTTTGGTTGGGCTTTGGGGCCCTTTCTCTTCCAGATTTGGCTCCTCCTTGGCCCTCTGTCAAGGTGTGCTCTTTAAGCAGGCCTACCTAGTGGGCCAGAAGTAGGGAGGGGTTATTATTCATGCAGCAGGTTTGGAAAGGGGTGCCTAAAATGATGGGCAAGAGAAAGTCATTTAACACTGTAGTAATCTTAAAATAATATTGTTTCCTAGATTTGGCTAGCGGCCTAAAGCTTTACTTAAAGTGCTTACCGAAAATCCCTATGGGTGTGACCTTTTAGTCATTCTTTGAGTTTGAGTGGCTGACTCATTTTTCTTTTCAGTCTTTTCACGGTTAGAATGTAAGTCCCATGAGGGCAGAGGCCTTACCTACTTTGTTCACTGATATAAAGCCTTAAAATAGTTGAGCTTCTGTAGTTGAGGAGGTGCTGTTCAGGTTTAAGCAATGATACATGATTGGGTAATAGAGCCCATAATGATCTGTTCATAATTATTCTGATTTAATTTTTAGTGAAATAACAAGGAGTATCACAAGACCCTTTTGAAAGTATGCAGTAGTTGTATAATAACCAGTAGTTAGAAGGTCAAAATTATAGTATCATCTTTCCCATTTTTAACTCTGTGATCATGGGCAAATTAATTAACTTCTCTTTTTATTTTAAAATAAGAATGTGGGGGTGCCTGGGTGGCTTACTTGGTTAAGTGACCAATTCTTGATTTAGACTCAGGTTGTGGTGACATCAAGCCCTGTGATTCAAAGTAAAATAACAATGTGAAGGAAAGCATTTTTTAAAACTATTCTTAAACTATATATTTTAAACTATTTTAATTTTAAAGCACCAGGTAGGTTGCCAGAAAAGTTACAAGGCATTTGAATTAGAAAACTTATCTGAATAGTTTGTACCTAACATCTTTTGGTTAGCCAACATTGCTCAATGGCTGAGGCTTTGCACATGTCCAAAGTACATTGGTAGGAATCACTTTGTAGGCCACAGGTTATCAGCATCAGTTTTGTTCCAAGCACTCTTGTTTTCATCTAGTACTATCCCTTAAAAACATCATGGTTCATACATTATAGGTGTAGAGTCTTTACAGTTTTACGGAATGGAGTGAAGGGCATAGAGGTTCTGAACATGGTTTCTAATGTAGAACTAACCAAAGAGTATCCACGCTCCTATATTTACATTGTTTAAGAGTCAATATTGTGAAATTGCTTTTAGAATTCTTCCTAAAAGATACCACTCCAGGGGCGCCTGGTGGCTTAGTTAAGCATCCCACTCCTGATTTCGGCTCAGGTCATGATCTCACAGTTAATGGGATAGAGCCTCACATCAGGTTCTGCACTGACCGTGCTGCCTGCTTAGGCTTCTGTCTCTTGTGCTGTCTCTGTCTGTCTGTCTGTATCTCTCTCTCTATCTCTCAAAAAAACACTAAAGAAAAAAATCCACTCTTGATCAGATCCCTGCCAGAAGACTCAAGGGTTTGGTTTCTCAGAGAATCTTTGTACTCAATAAACTTTTTAAAGAACTTGATGAATAAGTGCCTTTCACATCATTTAATAAGAATGGTGCCTTCTGTCCTTGTGGCTTAGGGCAGCAGTCCTGTCATTGTTGATTAAATGCCTTAAAGACCAAGACATCTGTTTTGAAATGACAGTTGCTTCCTGGAGGTTTTCTATAATAAGTGTTGGACATTCGAAGTATTCCTTTCACTCACCAGTTAATGGCAGTGATGTATACAGGCAGGTGGCTGCAGGCTTTCAGGGTCTAAACTGTGGGTAAGAAATAAAGGAAGCTTTCTTCAAGCCCAGATCAGAAGTTGCTTCAAAGTATCTGTTTCTTACTATTGCTTAGATACAGGAACAATTAAGCAGCCTATGACCATGAAAAAGAAGAGAAGGGTTTTGAGTCCTGGCAGTAGAGCTAATGAGAGAGACAGGTGGTAATGATAATGTCTCTCAAGACTGTAGGAAAATTAAGCAGTAATAATTGAAAAGCAAGGGGTGCCTGGGTAGTTCAGTCTGACTCCTGATTTTGGCTCAGGTTGTGATCTCACAGTTTGAGAGCTCAAGCCTTGCCTTGGGCTCCAAGGTGTCACAGAGCCTGCTTGGGATGCTCTCTCTTCTCCTAGCCCTCCCTCTCAGGCAGTTCTCTGTCTCACAAATATATAAACATTTTAAACAAATAACTTAAAAGCAACAAAGACCTGCTTGGGGGCATAGAATTATGTCCATTTCCTTCTTGAATTATGTGCATACTTGCCTCTCCAGGCTCCATACTGGCTCCATACTAAATGAAAGCAAAAAAGAACTAATTTAGTAGCAATGATACCAGTAAACATCAAGCACTCACCCTGTTCCAGGCTCAGAGTGTTTTGTATTTAAGAACTCCTTTCATCCTTGGGGCGCCTGGGTGGCTTAGTCGGTTAAGTGTCCGACTTTCGCTTAGGTCATGATCTCGTGGTTCGTGGGTTCGAGCCCCGCGTCAGGCTCTGTGCTGACTGCCAGCTCAGAGCCTGGAGCCTATTTCGGAGTCTGTATCTCCCTCTCTCTCTGACCCTCCCCTGTTCACGCTGTCTCTCTCTCTCCTAGAAATAAATAAAAATAAAAAAATAAAAAAAGAACTCCTTTCATCCTTATAACTACTCTGTAATGTAGGTACTACTATGCGCTCATTTTACAGATAAGGAAAGTTGAGACATAATTGGCTTGCCTATGTGCACACCAGCTGGCAGGCAGCTGAGCTGTTATTTGAATCCATGCCGTTTGCCAAGTACCAACATGATCCAATAAAAGTCTGGGAAATCCAAAAATGGAATAATCTACACTTTGATAATAGAATTAACTGTATGTCACAGTTACAGCTATTAATACCGAGGCAGTTTCAGCTTGTCAGGAGAGCATAAATTTAACTCTGATGCCATGCTGAGCCATCCGGTGTGCCTTGTGGAGGAGTGAGGTGTACGAGTGCTGACTGGCCACTGACTAATTGAAGAGAATCATTTTCAGAAAAGAAATTCTAAATAATTCACTGAGCTTGTCAGCGTGGTGAGCACAGAGAACTTTCACTGTGCTCTGCTGACACATTTGATTGGTTGAGATTGGGTACGTGATTACTAAAGGAACTTGAGCCATTTCACCCGGGTAATTTGGAACCTTGCTCCCCCAGCTTCCACCTTTCCATGCAGCACTCCCCCCCTGCCGCCACTCCCCCCCTCAGCTCTTTTTCACCTTTAGCCTTTATTCTTAGGCCTCTGCTGGGAACGAGTTTTTCCTCCTCTCATCCATAGCACCCAGCTCATGTGTCACCTCTTCCTGGAAGCCTTCCTGTCTTTATCGCTGCAGGTCATCCTCCTACCCCAGCTGCCTACAGGTCACCCCACTGGCCTAATGTAGTCAGGGGTTGTTTTACTCTCGCTGATAATCCCAGCTCTTAGCACATAGCACATTCTCAGTGATTGATTTAGACAACCATAAAGACTTTGTTTTCTGTAACATGAATCCGTAAAAAGCTTTTTGCCTATTTGTCCTGAAGAAAAGGAGTAATCTTTTTCTCAGAAGAGTAATTTACCATGAGGTAAAACCTCCATTTTGATACCTTAACGCATCCTGCTGCTGAGAGTATGTGTTAAAAATAGATGGTGCTTCTTGGGTGCATGCTTAGAAATCTCACAGTAGTGGGGCACCTGCGTAGCCCAGTGGCTTGAGTGTCCAACTTCAGGTCACGGTCTCGTGGCTGGTGAGTACAAGCCCCACAGCAGGCTCGCTACTCTCAGCCTGCTTGGGATCCTCTGTCCCCCCCTCTCTACCCCTCCCCCACGTGCGCGCTCTCAAAAATAAATAAAATATTTTTTTTTAATCTCATAGTAGTTTTAGTTGAAAGAAAGCCTGAAAGTTTGAGGTATGCTGTATTTAGGATTCACTTTAAGAAGGCCAAATCAAAAAATGTGTTAGATGATATTTGGTCACTTAATTAAAATAGGATTGTGAGTATCTGGAATTAATCATTGTTTACCTATTTAATTAAAATGAGAAAACATTAAAATTAAACATATAGCATGATTGTAAAGAACCTTAGCTCCTTCATATGTGAGGAACTGTGTTTTGTGTTTTGTTTTTTCCTTAAGGACATAAGAGAGTCAACATAAAGCATAAAGAAGTATTCTGATAAAACACAGAATCTCCACTGCATAGGCATGTAACACAGAAGGTAAAAAATAACCTCTCATATTATAGATAAAGTCATTAATCACTGAACCAGGGAAGACTGAGCAAACTTTTAAAGATGTTAACACATTTCATAGCTTCTTTCCAGACTTAGATTTTATGAATCAAGACAAAATTCATTTTCCAAGTTTTGTCCTTCATTACATGCTCTTTCGTATTGGGAACAAGCTGATACTTTAGTAAGAGATTTCTTAGTTTTAATTTCTGATACAGTAAATACTAGTCATTATACCCCACATAAATAAAAGCTATTTCAGACCTTCAACAAGTTTTACCAGTAAAAAGGGATCCAAAGACCAAAATGTTTGAGGATCACAGCTTTAGGACAACATGACAGTTTTTTCCTTGTAAAACTAAAGCATATACAAAGTTGTACTTCTCTTGTCACAGTTAATCCTAGTATACTCTCAACCACTCATTAAAAATAACTTTTAGGGGTGCCTGGGTGGCTCAATTGGGTAAATGTCCGACTTCTGCTCAGGTCATGATCTCGTGGTTCATGGGTTTGAGCCCCGCATTGGGTTCTATGCTGACAGCCAGCTCAGAGCCTGGAGCCTGTTTCAGATTCTGTGTCTCCCTCTCTCTTTGCCCCTCCCCGACTCATGCTCCGTCTTTCTCTGTCTCAAAAATAAATTAAAAAAAAAAATTTTTTTTTTTAAAATAAATAAATAACTTTTAGCCAAGATGCCTGGGTGGCTCACTCAGTTAAGCATCTGACTCTTGATTTCTGCTCAGGTCATGACCTCACAGTAGTGAGATCGAGCCGTATGTCAGGCTCAGTGCAGAGCCTGCTTCTCTCTCCCTCTCTCCCCTCCTCGTTCTCTCAAAATAAATAAACTTAAAAAATAACTTTTAGCCAAAGTAACTTCCATTTCACAGATAAAACTGATGGGAGGGCATTAATGCCAGTCCTGTGCAAGCATTTTAGCAAACTAGTGGGGGCACATAGTTCACCTTCTACAGCCACACGCATATCCCTTTTATATATTTTTTCTTTCTTTTTTTTTTAATATTTATTTTTAAGAGAGATAGAGTGTGAGCGGGGGACGGGCAGAGAGTGGGAGACAGAGAATCCAAAGCAGGCTCCAGGCTCTGAGCTGTCAGCACAGAGCCCAACACGGGGCTCGAACCCACGAACTGTTGAGATCATGACTAAGCCGAAGTTGGACGCTTAATCGACTGAGCCACCCAGGTGCCCCTACACTTTCTTGAAATGGCAACAGCATGCTTACTAAAATGACCCAAAGCTATAGTCTAACAGCACATGTAAAAATAAGTAAAATATATGAATTTTAAATTATGATTAGTAATCAGTGTGTCTGTATCCTATCTTAGAAATTGTCTAAGTATCCGATGATTAACCCATTAACTCATAATTAAATTAGGCCAAGATTTTAAGTTGCTTAAAGATCTTGGGAATTGTCTTCAAGCTAACACATTACAAAATAAATTATTTTTTTTCGAAATATCGATAACTTCAGTCTGAAGAGAAAAATACCAAATCCAAGAGAGGGGTATCCTGTAATATGTCTGACCAGTACTCCCCAAAACTGTCAAGGTGATTAAAGGCAAAGAATGTCTGAAACTGTCACCACCAAGAGAAGCCTCAGGAGACATGAAAAGTAAATGTAATATAGTATCCTGGATGGAACTTTATACCAAAAATAAGATATGAGGTAAAAACTAAAGAAGTCTAAATAAATTGTGGACTTAATAATGTGGATCAGTTCATTAATTGTAATGAAAGTACTCTGCTAATATAAAATGTTAGTAATAAGAGGAAACTGTTGGAGGGCAAGTTGTGGGAACTTTGTACTAGCTGCTCAATTTTCTGTAAATCTAAAACTGTTCTAAAAAATTTAGCTTACTAATAAAAGAAAAAACATTTAATTTTTTATTTTTTAATTTAATTAACATACAGCATTATGTTAGTTTTGGGTATACGATATAATGATTCAGTAATTCTATGCATTACTCAGTGTTCATCAATCGAAGTGTACTCTTAATCCCTTTTGCCTATTTTCACCCATTCCCCACCCAGCCACCTCCCCTCTGGAAACCAGCCATTCTCTATATTTTAAAGAGTCTGGTTTTTTTATTTGTCTCTTCTTTGTTTATTTTGTCTCATAAATTCCATATATGAATTAAATGATAACAGTATTTGTCTTTCTGTGACTGACTTATTTCACTTAGCATTATGCCCTCTAGATCTATCCATGTTGTAAATGGCAAGACTTCATTTTTTATGGCTGAGTAATATTCCTGTGTTTATGTATAGTATATCTTCTCTGTCATTTGTTGGCGGATGGGCACTCGGGCTGCTTCTATCTTAGATATTGTAAATAATGCTGCAGTAAGCATAGGGAAGCATTTATCTTTCGAATTAGTGTTTTTGTTTTCTTTGGGTAAATATTTTATAGCAGAGTTACTGGGGCCCATGGCAATTCTGTTTATTTTTTTTTTAACTTTTGTTGTTATTGTTGTTGTTATTTTCTTTTTTAAGTATTCTCAACACCCAACATGGGGCTCAATCTCATGACCCTGAGATCAAGAGCCACCTGCCCTATCCACTGAACCAGCCAGGTGCCCTCTATTTTTCATTTTTTTGAGGAACCTCCATAGTCTTTTTCACAGTAGCTACACCAGTTTGCATTCCCATAAACAGTGCATGAGGATTCCTTTTCTTCCACATCCTACCTGACACTTATTTCTTTTGTCTTTGATTTTAGCCATTCTGATAGGTATGAGGTGAAAATATGTCATTATAATTAGTTGAACATAAGTTCAGATTTTTCATAATTTTCAACATTACATTAGGAATGTTTTGTGTATAGTATAAGTAAACCAATATAACTTTAGGAAAAAACAAGCCGCATAGAAGAAAATGTATGCTTGTATCTAAATAAAAGACATGGTTTGTTTGTTTTTTTTTAAGCTTCACACTCCGCATGGAGCCCCATAAGGGGCTTAAACTTACAACCGTGAGATCAAGACTTGAGCTAAGATCATAGAGGAGGACACTTATGGGAATGAGCACTGAGTGTTATGTGGAAACTAATTTGACAATAAACTATTTGTAAAAAAAAAGAAAGAAAAAGAAAAAAAGACTTGAGCTAAGATCAAGAGTCAGTCACTTAATTGAGCCATCCAGGCACCCCAAAAGACATAGCTACTTTCAGTTAAACTAGTCTCAAAGGTTTATCTCATTTATGTGAACTTGAAGTTTTTAAACATTTCTGAGTTAGTTTCTTTAAGAAAAAACTTTTGTCTAGCTTATTTAAAGTAATAGAAATTCAGTCCCTATAACACAATCAGAACAGAGCTCCTTTGAGATTTTTATAATCCAATTTATCAGTACCCTCCAAAGCTGGAAAACATTTCACATTCAGAAACTCAGAGGCAAAACAAAAAAAAAAAAAGCCTTTCTGAATTAATGACACATGGAGATCTTAGAGCTCTTTAGGTCTATAACTTCAGCCACAGGCTGACAATAAACACAAATAAAAACCTCACAGTTCTGATAAAAAAAGAAACAAAAAACAAAATCAAACCAACAAGAAACCATTTTTATGTGTTATCTTTCACCCAGCAGAGAATAGATCTCTGCTGTCTGTTTACGGAAATTACTGAATGATCAGATCATAAAACCAGATTCACAGTCATTGCTGCCAATGAGGACTAGCTTATTGACCATAGGTGGGCCAGAAACAAAACCGCAAATCACTAGGGGATGGAGAACAAGCCAGAGAAACTGTAATTTAAAAGTTCTATTGCCTCAGGGTGCCAGGGTGGCTTAGTTGGTTGAGTGTCAGACTCTTGATATCAGCTCAGGTCATGATCTCGAGTTCTTGGGATCAAACCCTGCGCAGGGCTCTGTGGCTAACAGTGTGAAGTCTGCTTCTGATTCTTTCTTTCTCTGTTCCTACCCCACTCACTCGCTTTCTCTCTAAATAAATAAATAAACTTTAAAAAAAAAAAACCTTTAAAGTTCTATTGCCGAAAAACAGAAAGTTCTGTTGCCTTTTGAAATTACCTCAGGGCACTGAGGACAGGTGTGTACTTCCTAGCAGCACAATTAACTTGGCCCAGGTGGATGACACCCCTCGCCCAAGACTGTTAAGAGATAAATTTTTTTAAGAGGTAATTTTTAAGGTAAAATCGTGACTCTCATATAAATATGGAATAATAAACATTGTCCAGCATTTTTAACTTAGTAAGTAGTAAAGGAATCAGGTTGTTACAAGCAGTTCTTGTTGATTTTTTTTTAATGTTTTATTTATTTCTAGGAGAGAGAGAGAGAGAGAGACAGCGTGAGCAGGGGAGGGTCAGAGAGAGAGGGAGTCACAGACTGAAACAGGCTCCAGGCTCTGAGCTGGCAGTCAGCACAGAGCCCGACACGGGGCTCGAACCCACGAACCGCGAGATCATGACCCAAGCGAAAGTCGGACGCCCAACCGACTAAGCCACCCAGGCGCCCCAATTCTTGTTGATTTTTAATTTCTAAATTAAAAATCTTGTCTTCCTCTTAAGCCCTACTGCCCCATCCTCGTTCAGGCCTTCATCTCTTTAACTTTCTGGACACATAGTGAGCCAGTGAGTGATCCTTCTGCATCTACACTTACACTCTGCATTCAGTGCCCTCCCTTGCTAGCAGATGGGCTCTAAACATGCAAGGGTATTCATGTCCCTCCCCTTACCTGATCAACAGCCCTCCTCCCACCCAAAAAACACAAAGCTTTAATGACTCCACATGCCCTCATTATATCCAAGATTGGACACACAGGAACCTGTATTTTTAACAAGCTCTCCAAATGATACCCTTTAACAATTTTGAGAACAAGATAAAACCCAACCCCCTTTGAGGGAGGGTATCACATAATACTCTTGCCCTTGTTTGCTTCTCTTGTGTCATCTTCTACCACTCTGTTTCTCACAGCCCTCTTTGCCTGGGAGTTCAGGACAGGTTTGAGCTACTTTAAAAGCCTAAACATGCACCTTATCTTCCCCAGGATGAATCAGGTATCCAGCTTCTCAGTGCTTTTGTGGTCTTCTGCATTCTTCTGCAAAGAAATGGATTTTCAGCAGATCTGAGATGTCTCTGGCCATGGAAATCTAGCTACTATGACTCATTTCTATTTATTTCCCATTTCAGTTCCTGGTGGACCCATGTGGAGATGGGGCCACCAGATCCCATCCTGGGTGTCACAGAAGCCTTTAAGAGAGACACCAACAGCAAAAAGATGAATCTGGGAGTTGGTGCCTACCGGGATGATAATGGAAAGCCTTATGTGCTTCCTAGTGTCCGGAAGGTGAGTTTGCCATTCAGCCTCTGCCTTCTTGGAGTGGGTAAACTGCACAGAGCTCCTAGAGAGTGGCAGAAAGAGTGCCAGACTAGGAGTTGGGAGACTAGGTTCTAGTTCTGGCACTAACCGCTTGAATCACTTAGGTTGGCTTCTGTGGTCTCCTTGGCTGTAAAAGTGACGGATTGGAACGATGTGGTCTTTTTCAAGATTGAATTTATGCAATTATCTACTGAAGCAGGTGTCATGTCATGTTTAATCTGAGGGTGCACATAGGACCAAAAATTAAACAGTGCCTTTTGGTGATCAGAATAGCCCTTTGTGGAAATACAAATCAAAACCACACTGAGATACCACCTCACGCCGGTCAGAGTGGCTAAAATGAGCAAATCAGAGGACTCCAGATGCTGGCGAGGATGTGGAGAAATGGGCACCCTCCTACCCTATTGGTGGGAATGTAAACTGGTGCAGCCCCTCTGGAAAACAGTATGGAGGTCCCTCAAAAAATTAACAGTAGAACTCCCCTATGACCCAGCAATAGCACTGCTATTGCCCTAGGGATACAAGAGTGCTGATGCATAAGGGCACATGTACCCCAGTGTTCATAGCAGCACTTTCAACAATAGCTTGAAATCATGGAAAGAGCCTAAGTGTCCATCAACTGACGAATGGATCAAGATGTGGATTATCTATACAATGGAATACTATATGGCAATGAGAAAGAATGAAATCTGGCCATGTATAGCAACATGGATGGACCTTTAGGGTGAGCAAAATAAGTCAGGCGGAGAAAGACAACTACCATGTGTTTGCACGTATAGGAGGATTAGGAGGAACTTAATGGAGGACCATCGGGGAGAAAAAGGGAGGAAAATAGCGGGAGAGAGGGAGGGAGGCAAACCATGAGAGACTCTTGAATACTGAGAACAAACTGAGGACTGATGGGGTTGGGGGGATGGGAAGGGAGGTGATGGGCATGGAGAAGGGCACTTGTGGGGATGAGCACTGAGTGTTATTTGGAAACCAACTTGACAATAAACTATTTAAAAAAATTAAAGGCAATTTTGTAGGGAAAAAAAAACTTACCAAACTCAACACCCAAAAAACTAATAATCCAGTGAAGAAAATGGGCAGAAGATATGAACAGACACTTCTCCAAAGAGGACATCCACATGGCCAACAGACACATGAAATGTTGCTCAGCATCCCTCATCATCAGGGAAGGACATATCAAAACCACACTGAGATACCACCTCACGCCAGTCAGAGTGGCTAAAATGAGCAAATCAAGAAATTATACATGCTGGCAAGGATATGGAGAAACGGGCACGCTCCTACACTACTGGTGGGAATGTAAACTGGTGCAGCCCCTCTGGAAAACAGTGTGGAGGTCCCTCAAAAAATTAACAATAGAACTCCTCTATGACCCAGCAATAGCACTGCTAGGAATTTACCCAAGGGATACAGGAGTACTGATGCATAAGGGCACATGTACCCTAATGTTCATAGCAGCACTTTCAACAATAGCTTGAAATCATGGAAAGAGCCTAAATGTCCATCACCTGATGAATGAATCAAGAAGATGTGGTTTTATCTATACAATGGAATACTACATGGCAATGAGAAGGAATGAAATCTGACCATTTTTAGCAATGTGGGTGGAATTTGAGGGCGTTATGCTAAGTGAAATAAGTCAGGTAGAGAAGGACAGATACCATATGTTTTCACTCTCGTGAAACAGGAGAAACTAAATAGAGGACCATGGGGGAAGGAGAAGGGGGGAAATAGTTAAGGAAAGGGAGAGACAAACCATAAGAGACACTTAAATACTGAGAACAAACTGAGGGTTGATGGGGGTGGAGGAGAGGGGGAAAAGAGGTGATGGGCATGAAGGAGGGCATTTGTTGGGATGAGCACTGGGTGTTATGTGGAAACCAACTTGACAATAAAATGTGAAAGAAAAAATAAAAATAAAGCCACACTGAAATACCACCTCACACTGGTCAGAGTGGCTTAAAAAAAAAAGAGAATAGCCCTTTGTGGGGGCTCCTGGGTGACTCATTCAGTTAAGCGTCCAACTTTGGCTCAGGTCATGATCTCAGTTTGTGAGTTCAAGCCCCACGTCGGGCTCTGTGCTGACAGCTAGCTCAGAGCCTGGAGTCTGTTTCAGATTCTGTATCTCTCTCTCTCTGACCCTCCCCTGTTCATGCTCGCTCGCTCTCTCTCTCAGAAATAAATAAAACATTAAAAAAATTTGATAGCCCTTTGTGGATGAGGGTTACTGTGGTTATTTTCCGTTTCTGTCATGTTGATTGTCTTCATAAAGCTCTCTTACACAGACATGCTGTGTCCTTTTTTCTTACTGAACTGTAGAATAATTTGCTTTATTTTTGTTGTATTTTTATTAGTAGTCTTTCTATTGGTTATCATTATAACTTTAAATAATTAATACTCTTAGGACAGTTTTTTAAAAGAAAGTATGAGTTTCCTTTCCAGCTACACCTCCTCTGTTGATATACGAATGCTTCTTTGTCACTTCCAAAAGTGGGGTGGTGATGGGGTGCTTCCTCCATACAGCAGAAGTGGGCACAGCAAGTGAACATTCCAAAAGAATACTTCCGGGTGAGGGTAAGAACTCCCTAATCATCTGAGCTGCACACTATACAGCAGGCTGGCTCAGCCCTCATGAGCCACTGAAGTAATAGAACATGGCCTGAATGAACCACTGGAAGAAGAAATTTCTTCTAAAAATGTGGGAGTGTGGGTTAGGTGTCATCTCTAGAGTTCTCGGAGTAGAAAAAAAGGGCTCAACAATTGTGAGAAGACCCATTGAAACCTGCTGCCGCCTGGTCTCTGGTTGTGCAGGGACTGCTCTGGTCTCAGCCAGCTTAAAGTACTCAGCGAGTATTAGTCATTTTACAGACTAGCAACACCGTACGCTCTTGTACATTACTTCAAGTTCTCCCATTCAGCTGAGATTTGGGAAGGTTACTAAGTGCTCAGAGTCACACAGCTAAAGGGACAGCCACACCTGAGTCTCCAAAACATGAAGATATATGGCTGTTAATATTAACCCTTTGCAGTTCTCAGACTGGCGTATACCTTGAAATACTTATTTTTTATGTATTTAGTTTGATTTTATTATATCTACTTCTAAGTGATTTAAGTGTTGTTCGTAAACCTTGTTCTTGTGTTTTCCAAGAATGCCATTTTGTATTAACTATTAACCAAGAGAACATTGTGTACCCATTCACATAAAGCCTAATTGTAAAAAAAAAAAAAGCAAAATGTGATTTTAAAAATTAGAAATATTTCTGTTCTGCAATACAAAATATTAAGTGTTTTGCTATCTTCTTTTTATAGTTTGTATTTTTTTTTGTATTTTCAAATTTTTATTTAAATTCCAGTTAGTTAACATACAGTGTAATATTAGTTTCAGATGTGGTATTTACCCTTTTCCTTGGACTGTATTTCCAAATTAAAAACAAGGCTTTATTTCCTTTATATTTAATATATATGTTTATCTTATAAAACATTAAATATTAATCATAGTAATTCCAGACAAGGAGAAGAAACTAAGCGGGTACATTTTCTCATGTCCAGGCAGAGGCCCAGATCGCTGCAAAAAATTTGGACAAAGAATACCTGCCCATCGCGGGACTCGCTGACTTTTGCAAGGCCTCTGCAGAACTAGCCCTGGGAGAGAACAACGAAGTGTTGAAAAATGGCCGGGTAAGCAGAGAAGACTGGCGTCCCACAGATTCTGTTGTTTTTAAATGTAACAGTTTAAACAAATTTGAACTAATTTAAACAAAGATACATCACTTCGTGTGATCGTCCTTTTGAAGTGACCACACTATTGCTAATATCTCTTCTTCAGAAAGTAAGTAAATTGGCACTTGTTAAATAAAAGATTTCATATAATACCAATTCCAAAAATGCAGCAGTAATCCTGAGAATGGAATAGTAATTTGACTGAAGATTTGACACTGCTCCATGGGTACTTATGTTCATGTTGTACTGAATATGCTTCAGAAACTTAAAAAATGAAATGCCAAACTATGGGGTGCCTGGGTGGCTCCGTTGGTTAAGTGTCTGATTTCGGCTCAGGTCATGATCTCAGGGTTCCTGAGTCCAAGTGCCGAGTTGAGTCTGTGCTGACAGCTCGGAGCCTGGAGCCTGCTTTGGATTCTGTGTCTCCCTCTCTCTCTGCCCCTCCCCCACTCACACCTTCTCTCTCAAAATAAATAAAAAACTTAAAAAATGAAATTCCAAACTATTCCCAGTTTCAGGACTATAATTTGCCACTACCCTCATGTTCTGAGTGTAGACAGAGGAAGCAGACAGGCAGGGCTCTTATGGGCAGGACCAGTCTGGCACTGCTCTGCCACTCTTCACAGTCAGGTTGGGTCTTAAATTAGAGCAGACCATGCTCCCTTCTTGCTGCCTCCTTGCCCTCTCAGGTCCAGAGAGCATCGTGCAGCCATGAGGGGGCAGCACAGATGTCTCCTGGGTGTCTCCTCCTCCCATCTCCCAGGGGGCCCTCTTCTTGTAGAAGAAGGGTGTCTCTAAAGGTCACTGAACACCAGCATTTTACAAACAGATTCCTCTGTGCACCCACAGAGCACGCACGGGCTCAGCACTTAGAGTAGAAGAGGAACGTGGTGCAGGTGGGAGGCAGCCAGGCCACTGAGCAGCCCACCTGCATGTGACTCCTGTGCGCCATAGTGGACTTTCTTGTGAAACAGATTATGTTCTTAATGGATACATTTGCAGGTTTAATTATTTTTTCTAAGTCTGGAGAAAAACACACAAAGTAGCAGAACTAAGCCACCATTTCCTTCCTGCCCCCAAAACCAGAATAACAGTTTATTCACAAGGCTCATCTAAGTCCACATGTTCGTTCATTAACTCAAGAAAAGAGCTTACGCCTCCACCCGAGGGTGATGTAGTAATGATCCTAATTCATGGACAGAATATGATTTGATTGATATTCATGCAGTCAGCCACATGTTAACCCCTTATAAATAAAATTTCCGTATTTTTCTGTAATAACATCAGTTTGTCTTTTATAAATTGCTGTGCCTTTGTGAATTCTTACTATTCTCAAATTTACAGTTAGGTTTTTATTCTATCATTGCAGAGTTTGCAGAGACAAACTGTTTTTAGTAAGGAGTGCGTTAGTTAGATTCCCCGTTTCTTCTGTCCCCACCCCCAGTCCAGAAAATAGGGTTATGTTTTATAGAACCTTGAATTTCTATGGTGCCATAAGAAAAAAATCTGTGAGGTGCACCTGGGTGGCTCAGTTGGTTGGGCATCCGACTTCAGGTCAGGTCATGATCTCACGGTTCATGAGTTCAAGCCCCAGGTCAGTCTCTGTGCTGACAGCTCAGAACCTGGAGTCTGCTTCAGATTCTGTGTCTTCCTCTATCTCTGCCCCTCCCCTGCTAATGCCCTGTGTTTCTCCATCTCGCAAAAATGAATAAACATTAAAACAATTTTTTTAAAAATCTGTGGTTTCTTATTCCCTAAAGTTGACTGAAAGAAACAGATTTACCTGAGGCACCTTTCTTATACTCAAAAAATAATATTTTCAGATTATGAAAACTCTTAGAATGGAGCCTCTTAGCCTTAAAAATGTAATAATATTATTCAGATTGCCTGGGTGGCTCAGTTAGTTAAGCACCTGACTCTTGATTTTGGCTCAGGTCATGATCTCCCGGTTCATGAGTTTGAGCCCTGTGTCAGTCTACGCTGACAGTGCAGAGCATGCTTGGGATTCTTTCTCTCTGCCTCTCCTCCCTCAAATAAATAAACTTTTTAAAAATAATAATAAAATGTAGTAATATTATTCTAATGTATTGACTTGCTTTTCAAGGAGCTCTGATGTTCAGAAACTCATTGAATTTTGTATAATTCTAGAATAGTTTAATGTAGTGACCATTATATATGTATAAATTAGCCCTTTTACCTGGGGGGCGAAGTTGGGTCCTGAAAGTTTCTCATATAATACTGTGTGATACTAATAACAAGCCATAGCTTCTCCATCAGCAAAGGTGTTGGAAACTGAAGGGATGGCTCTTTTTTTTTTTTTTAAATGTTTTTTATTTATTTCTAGGTGAGAGAGAGAGATAGCGTGAGCAGGGAAGGGTCAGAGAGAGAGGGAGACACAGACTCTGAAACAGGCTCCAGGCTCTGAGCTGGCAGTCAGCACAGAGCCCGACGCGGGGCTCGAACCCACGAACTGTGAGATCATGACCTAAGCGAAAGTCGGACACTTAACTGACTAAGCCACCCAGGCGCCCCGGGATAGCTCTTTTGAGAACTCTGAGGGGAATCAGCCTTTCTCTTAGCAAATGGGGAAAGGAAACAATAGTGCCATTTTATCCTTTGCAAATAGCCATTTGGAACATTGTCTTCAGCCTCTGAAAAAGGAAGGGCACTGGCTACCGAGCACTGCCTCTGCCGGCTTGACCTCAGTTCTGTAATTGTGAGCCTCTAGAGAGTGTTACAGCCCTCTGACCGTGGTGTCTCTCCTACAGTACGTCACCGTGCAGACCATTTCTGGAACCGGAGCCTTGAGGATTGGAGCCAGTTTTCTGGTGAGTCTGGAAACTCCTTCAGGAAAGAAATGTTAGACGGTCTGTAAGTTAAGGAGGATGGCTACAAGTGTGGAGCCTGCTTGGGATTCTCTTGCCCTTCGTCTCTCTCTGCCCCTTCCCCATGTACATGCTTGTGTATGTGCTCTCTCTCTCTCTCTGTCTCATGTAATTAAACTTGAGCAATTATAACAATAAGTATAATTTATTGAGCACAAATCTGTTACTAGCAGCTTTTGTTTGAACTCATTTAATCTTTACGAAGGGAGTTTGTTTAATGCTGTTTTACAAAGGAAGAAAGTGAGGCCCAGACAGGTCCTGGACTACACAGCCAGTTTACTTGCCAGGCAGTCTTGCTGCTGAGTCATTGCTATCTCTCCGTCATTTCTGTCTCTGAATCATTGAGATAAACTGAGTTTCAATAGAGAAAAGTGTCTTCCTCCATAAAATGTCACTTTTTTCCCCCTTTATTTTTCCATTCCCTTTCATCCCATTTTTTAGCAAAGATTTTTCAAGTTCAGCCGAGATGTTTTTCTGCCCAAACCATCCTGGGGAAATCACACACCCATCTTCAGGGACGCTGGCATGCAGCTACATGGTTATCGATACTATGACCCCAAGACGTGTGGCTTTGACTTCACAGGCGCTATAGAGGACATTTCAGTAAGTGTGGCTTTCAGGGCAAGAGGGGTGAAGGAACGAGGAACAAACCTCCTTGTGGAGATTTGATTTCTCACAGCTTGGTCTCAATATCTGGCTTAAAATACTGTAATGAGCTAATTCTCAGAACTCATATTATCTTTGTTCATCAAAAATAGTGACCCTGTAACATTTCAGATCAACTCTCTTGTTCAGGGCTGCAAAATCATCTGTTGGTTGTCTCTTTAGAAAATGCCACAGCAGAGTGTTCTTCTCCTGCATGCCTGTGCCCACAATCCCACGGGAGTGGACCCTCGCCCTGAGCAGTGGAAGGAAATAGCAACAGTGGTGAAGGTAAGGAGAGTGAAGTGATGCTGACAGTTCTGTGTCCAGTAACTGGCCTTAGAAGTTTGACTTGGCAAAGTCTTAACAATGAGAATTATTTACCCTTGAGCCCATTGTTAAGTTTTCAGGAAAAAGCTTCTCATTTGCGTAATTAGCAGTTCTTCATTGATGGTATATGAGCAGCTTGCAAATAATTTTTGTTCCTCAGCCTGGATTTGGGGAATTCTGATAAATCTTGTCATTGACTGGCCTGTACAGCGGATATCCACTGGCTCTGGGATGTCTGTCATTTGCCCTGGTCACTGTTACTTGTTCATCCTTTATATACCGTTTCATGTCCCCTCCTATCCTTGCCTGTTTCCTCAGCATTGCCATTATCATTCACAGGGTCAGCTGTCAGAGAAGGCCCTAGTCAAAATTTCAAGGGAGGAGGGGCACCTTGGTGGCTTAGTAGGTAGACTGTAACTCATTTTCTCAGGGTCATGAGTTTGAGACCCACATTAGGGATATAGTTTACTTAAAAATTTTTCAAGGGAGGAAAATAATTTATGCTGCCTTATGTCCACGTTTTCCCTTCTTTTGGTTTCTATTTCTTTACATTCTGTCAAACCTAAGGTGCAAACAGAATAAAGGAAAAAAAAAACAGAAAGAGCATTCGGAAAGCACTTTGAAGATGAGATGGTTCTCATGAGGCCTTTCCATGAGCCCTGGGTGTTAGACGAGGGTGTCAGAGTTCTGTTAGCCCCAGAAAAGGCTGATGCTGGTCCTGTGTTGACTGAACCACAGTAATTACCCAGACTCCTGTGGGCCTGAAAAGAGCTTCCTATTTGAACAAGCAGCTTTCTGGGAAAACTGAAATTAGAGTCTCTTTTCTTCATGTCTTCTTGAGGGACCATATCCACCAAAGTGAAAACATATACGATGATATCTTAACTCAAGGAAAATTAAATATCTCCAAATTTCCAATTGGGGAGGAAACTGTGTTGACTGTATATGAGGCAGACATAGTCCCAAGAGGCACAGGCAACCATGTGGGTTGTCTTGGGAGGGACTGCCTAAAGCTTTGCTCTTCTCTTTCCTTCCCAGAAAAACAACCTCTTTGCGTTCTTTGACATGGCCTACCAAGGCTTTGCCAGTGGTGATGGTAACAAGGATGCCTGGGCTGTACGCCACTTCATTGAACAGGGCATTGATGTTTGTCTCTGCCAATCCTATGCCAAGAACATGGGCTTATACGGTAAGCTAAAGGACCCAGCTGTGATGTATGTCCTGGTGAGAATGAAAAAGTGCTGGAAAAGGATGCCACAGAGGTGTCTGTGTCTGTCCATGTGTGTGTGTGTTACCTGGAGAGGAAAGATTGGTAACATGGATTTTACTGACTTTAGCACATCATCTTTTGTGTCCCTGAATTCCTTCAGCAGAGAAAACTACTGTTTCTCTAAACAAGAAGTAACTGCCCCATGAGCCAAGAAGTTGGATGTAATAAAGAGACCTTTGAGTACTCAGACTTTCTTTCTGTTATCTCTGTAGAGTCACCATACTGGTTGTTGGAAGGTGTTTATTTATAACATTTATGCGGCGCTGCTGATGGTAGCTACAGCAAATTGAATCTNTTTTAAATGTTTTTTATTTATTTCTAGGTGAGAGAGAGAGATAGCGTGAGCAGGGAAGGGTCAGAGAGAGAGGGAGACACAGACTCTGAAACAGGCTCCAGGCTCTGAGCTGGCAGTCAGCACAGAGCCCGACGCGGGGCTCGAACCCACGAACTGTGAGATCATGACCTAAGCGAAAGTCGGACACTTAACTGACTAAGCCACCCAGGCGCCCCGGGATAGCTCTTTTGAGAACTCTGAGGGGAATCAGCCTTTCTCTTAGCAAATGGGGAAAGGAAACAATAGTGCCATTTTATCCTTTGCAAATAGCCATTTGGAACATTGTCTTCAGCCTCTGAAAAAGGAAGGGCACTGGCTACCGAGCACTGCCTCTGCCGGCTTGACCTCAGTTCTGTAATTGTGAGCCTCTAGAGAGTGTTACAGCCCTCTGACCGTGGTGTCTCTCCTACAGTACGTCACCGTGCAGACCATTTCTGGAACCGGAGCCTTGAGGATTGGAGCCAGTTTTCTGGTGAGTCTGGAAACTCCTTCAGGAAAGAAATGTTAGACGGTCTGTAAGTTAAGGAGGATGGCTACAAGTGTGGAGCCTGCTTGGGATTCTCTTGCCCTTCGTCTCTCTCTGCCCCTTCCCCATGTACATGCTTGTGTATGTGCTCTCTCTCTCTCTCTGTCTCATGTAATTAAACTTGAGCAATTATAACAATAAGTATAATTTATTGAGCACAAATCTGTTACTAGCAGCTTTTGTTTGAACTCATTTAATCTTTACGAAGGGAGTTTGTTTAATGCTGTTTTACAAAGGAAGAAAGTGAGGCCCAGACAGGTCCTGGACTACACAGCCAGTTTACTTGCCAGGCAGTCTTGCTGCTGAGTCATTGCTATCTCTCCGTCATTTCTGTCTCTGAATCATTGAGATAAACTGAGTTTCAATAGAGAAAAGTGTCTTCCTCCATAAAATGTCACTTTTTTCCCCCTTTATTTTTCCATTCCCTTTCATCCCATTTTTTAGCAAAGATTTTTCAAGTTCAGCCGAGATGTTTTTCTGCCCAAACCATCCTGGGGAAATCACACACCCATCTTCAGGGACGCTGGCATGCAGCTACATGGTTATCGATACTATGACCCCAAGACGTGTGGCTTTGACTTCACAGGCGCTATAGAGGACATTTCAGTAAGTGTGGCTTTCAGGGCAAGAGGGGTGAAGGAACGAGGAACAAACCTCCTTGTGGAGATTTGATTTCTCACAGCTTGGTCTCAATATCTGGCTTAAAATACTGTAATGAGCTAATTCTCAGAACTCATATTATCTTTGTTCATCAAAAATAGTGACCCTGTAACATTTCAGATCAACTCTCTTGTTCAGGGCTGCAAAATCATCTGTTGGTTGTCTCTTTAGAAAATGCCACAGCAGAGTGTTCTTCTCCTGCATGCCTGTGCCCACAATCCCACGGGAGTGGACCCTCGCCCTGAGCAGTGGAAGGAAATAGCAACAGTGGTGAAGGTAAGGAGAGTGAAGTGATGCTGACAGTTCTGTGTCCAGTAACTGGCCTTAGAAGTT
This sequence comes from Crocuta crocuta, assembly GCF_008692635.1. Classification (NCBI taxonomy): domain Eukaryota; kingdom Metazoa; phylum Chordata; class Mammalia; order Carnivora; family Hyaenidae; genus Crocuta; species Crocuta crocuta. Next base: position 1,092,171 of record NW_027551573.1, read on the forward strand.
TGACTTGGCAAAGTCTTAACAATGAGAATTATTTACCCTTGAGCCCATTGTTAAGTTTTCAGGAAAAAGCTTCTCATTTGCGTAATTAGCAGTTCTTCATTGATGGTATATGAGCAGCTTGCAAATAATTTTTGTTCCTCAGCCTGGATTTGGGGAATTCTGATAAATCTTGTCATTGACTGGCCTGTACAGCGGATATCCACTGGCTCTGGGATGTCTGTCATTTGCCCTGGTCACTGTTACTTGTTCATCCTTTATATACCGTTTCATGTCCCCTCCTATCCTTGCCTGTTTCCTCAGCATTGCCATTATCATTCACAGGGTCAGCTGTCAGAGAAGGCCCTAGTCAAAATTTCAAGGGAGGAGGGGCACCTTGGTGGCTTAGTAGGTAGACTGTAACTCATTTTCTCAGGGTCATGAGTTTGAGACCCACATTAGGGATATAGTTTACTTAAAAATTTTTCAAGGGAGGAAAATAATTTATGCTGCCTTATGTCCACGTTTTCCCTTCTTTTGGTTTCTATTTCTTTACATTCTGTCAAACCTAAGGTGCAAACAGAATAAAGGAAAAAAAAAACAGAAAGAGCATTCGGAAAGCACTTTGAAGATGAGATGGTTCTCATGAGGCCTTTCCATGAGCCCTGGGTGTTAGACGAGGGTGTCAGAGTTCTGTTAGCCCCAGAAAAGGCTGATGCTGGTCCTGTGTTGACTGAACCACAGTAATTACCCAGACTCCTGTGGGCCTGAAAAGAGCTTCCTATTTGAACAAGCAGCTTTCTGGGAAAACTGAAATTAGAGTCTCTTTTCTTCATGTCTTCTTGAGGGACCATATCCACCAAAGTGAAAACATATACGATGATATCTTAACTCAAGGAAAATTAAATATCTCCAAATTTCCAATTGGGGAGGAAACTGTGTTGACTGTATATGAGGCAGACATAGTCCCAAGAGGCACAGGCAACCATGTGGGTTGTCTTGGGAGGGACTGCCTAAAGCTTTGCTCTTCTCTTTCCTTCCCAGAAAAACAACCTCTTTGCGTTCTTTGACATGGCCTACCAAGGCTTTGCCAGTGGTGATGGTAACAAGGATGCCTGGGCTGTACGCCACTTCATTGAACAGGGCATTGATGTTTGTCTCTGCCAATCCTATGCCAAGAACATGGGCTTATACGGTAAGCTAAAGGACCCAGCTGTGATGTATGTCCTGGTGAGAATGAAAAAGTGCTGGAAAAGGATGCCACAGAGGTGTCTGTGTCTGTCCATGTGTGTGTGTGTTACCTGGAGAGGAAAGATTGGTAACATGGATTTTACTGACTTTAGCACATCATCTTTTGTGTCCCTGAATTCCTTCAGCAGAGAAAACTACTGTTTCTCTAAACAAGAAGTAACTGCCCCATGAGCCAAGAAGTTGGATGTAATAAAGAGACCTTTGAGTACTCAGACTTTCTTTCTGTTATCTCTGTAGAGTCACCATACTGGTTGTTGGAAGGTGTTTATTTATAACATTTATGCGGCGCTGCTGATGGTAGCTACAGCAAATTGAATCTTGATTTGCTTCAGCATTTGAGATTGGAAAACCAGAAGACAGGACCCCTTTTTGTTTTCTCAGGTGAGCGTGTGGGAGCCTTCACTGTCGTCTGCAAAGATGCCGATGAAGCCAAACGGGTGGAGTCACAGTTGAAGATCTTGATCCGTCCCATGTATTCCAACCCTCCAATCAACGGGGCCCGGATTGCCTCCACCATTCTGACCAGCCCTGACCTTCGAAAACAATGGTAAAAGCACACTGCCACTCTCCAGCCATCTGTCCCACCACTGATCTTTCAAAGCTCATTTATTTTTTTCTTAAATTTTTTAAATTTATTTTTTTTTTTGAGAGAGAGAGACAGACAGCATGAGCAGGGAAGGGTCAGAGAGAGAGGGAAACACCAAATCTGAAGCAGGCTCCTGGCTCTGAGCTAACTGTCAGCACAGAGCCTGACGCAGGACTCGTACCCACGAACCGTGAGATCATGACCTGAGCCGAAGTCAGTCGCTTAACTGATTGAGCCACCCAGGTGGCCCTCAAAGCTCATTTAGAATCAGCAACTAGTGACCTACAATATCATTCAGCATCCATATATGGGAGGAGAGGAAGGCAGAGAGGAGTGGGTATTTTTTTTTTTTTAGTACTTTGAAATAAATACATTGGAGACAAACAATTGAGAAATGGCAGGATTTTTTATTCCATTATTTCCATGCTAAGTAAAACCTGCCTTCTCAAGTTGAATTCAAATTGAAGACCTTACATAGGAAAACTTCTTTAAGAACATCATATTTTTGGTACTTAACCCTCGTAATAGCTACCATCTGAATCTCTTGGCACCCGTGCTCTTAGTGTTACTCAGTCTCTTTGACCACAGTCCACATAAGACAGATATTGTGTATCATGACCCTGAACACAACATTACCTGTAAACATATATATAACTGACACAGTTGTCCAAACTTAATATTAGGCTTCCTGTGTCATATTTAAAAATTTTTTAATGTTTATATTTTAAGAGGGAGAGAGACAGAGCATGAGCAGGGGTAGGGCAGAGAGAGAGAGCGGGAGACACAGAATCTGAAGCAGGCTCCAGGCTCCAAGCTGTCAGCACAGAGCCTGATGCGGGGCTCAAACCCATGGACCATGAGATCATGACCTGAGCTGAAGTCGGACACCCAACCGACTGAGCCACCCAGGTGCCCCTTCATTTTTTATATTTTAATATTTTCTAAATGCCAGTTGCATCCAGCTACTTTGAATTTATGACCTACTCGTGGGCCACAACACACAATTTAGAACACCTTACAACCTACTAATGGGTCATGACACAATTTAGAAAACCTTGCTCTAGATCCAAGGTTGGCAAACTTCTATGGATCAAATCTCGTTTGCTCCCTGTTGTAAAGTTTTATTGGAACACAGCCACAGCCTTTTTTGATGAATTATGTGTGGCTGCTTTTGTGCCATGTAGCAGAGGTTAGTAGTTGTGACAGAAACGAAATGGCCCACAAAACCTAACATAGTTACAATTTAACCCTTTATAAAAAGTTTGTCATGTTAACTATACTGGAACTTTAAAAAAAATTAAAAAAATAAAAAATGAAAAGTTTGCTAACCCCCTGCTCTATATATTTCAAAGTTAGTAAAAAGCCAAGGGACATCTGGGTGGCTCAGTCAGTTAAGTCAGTAGTCAGTCTCACTATTGATTTCGGCCCAGGTCATGATCTCACGGTTCGTGGGTTCAAGGCCCACATTGGGCTCTGCACTGAAAGTGTGGAGCCTGTTTGGAATTCTCTCTCTCCCTCTTCCCCTTCCCTGCTCATGTTTTCTCCCCCGACCACCCCCAAACTAAATAAATAAACTTAAAAAAAAAAAGCCAAGATGCCCTTGAACAGTGTGATTTGTTATAACAAGAGTTTATCCTGTGTAGCCAGTTAATTGAGGGGATAGATTCCTGAGTAGCTTCCTGAAGAGAAAAGCTAAGTCTACTATATGCAAGGAACTTTATCTGGAGCCTCCCCTGCCCCCCAACTTCTCACATGATAACCACTCTTTCTACCTTAAATTAATCCTGTGAAACATTGAAGTAAGTCTGGTCCAGGGTAGTTCTTTTAGTTCAATAGTCCATGAGAGGCTTACCAAAATATTGACTGCTTTTTAAATTATAATTTTTTCCACTGTAACATTAATGTATAAGTACATTTCAGAAAGTTTGGGAGAGGGAAGAAATTAACTGAAAATCTAGTCTCTATAACCCCACTTTTTTCTTCACTGTTTTTCATCATTGTGACATACTATATATGTTACTTCTACATATGCATGTTGTAGGATTGTTTTGATTTGTCTCTTAAAATTATACTAAGCTTTTTTTTTTTTAAATGTCAGTACACATCTGAAGTCTGTAGCGTGCAAAGATGACAAAGGTACTGTGCTAGATGAGTTAGACATTTCTACCTGTGGAGTTTATAACCCACTGAGAAAGGTACACATAAGGCATTGATACAAAGGGACAAGGAATAAAGGCGCACCAAATGGCCGTTGAGTCTAGGTGGAAATGAAGAGGAAATGAGAACCAGACAGATGTACATGAGGAAAGGCACATGTACACGATATGCATCAAAAGTCCCAAGTGGTTTTTTGTGGCAAATACAGGGGGAGGAGGCTGGAGAAGGCTGGGAAGGTGGGAGCAGATCATGGAGCACCTTCACTGGTACCTTGAGAAGTCAGAGCTCATTCTGTAGGCAACAGGGAGCACAAAGGGCTTCGCTAAAGTTGCCCTAGATCTAGCCGTGGTCACACTCCCTGCCTTTAGCACCCGGGCCTCAAAGTAAGTGGAGCTAGAGAGATGGAACCATAGGAAATACAAACCCAGTGCCATCCCTAGAAGGGCGAGGGCTCCAGCTCCGGCCAGTAATCCCACTGCAAGTGCAGGGTCGCCAGCTTTTCCAAGGTAGGACAAATGCGTGCTTTTAGGTGCAGGTGCCCAATTTTAAATGTTTAATGGAGTCACAAATGACTAAGACTCTTATTTGATTTGTAATTGATTGTGACCGGTTCTGTGTATGACATCATCATAGATGGTTAAAGAATGTGAACACATAAGAACGGGGTAAACTATAAATGTTTTCACAGTCCTCTAGTTGCTGAGAGCAGACAAGAATTTCCTCTAGAGCCATAGGAATAGAATGGAAGAGGAGATTCTGAGCAAGGCAGTGATTATGTCCAGAATCAAGTGAGTCGCGTGTATCAGAAGTCTCCCTTCAGCCACCCAGATAGCATTAACCCTCTCTTCCTGGGGCCTTCACCACAGCACTGTTCTATTGGTTCTTACCTTCTCTTGCCTCCTTCCATAGTTGGCTGTTCACAGGTTTGTTCCCAGAATCAGTTGTAAGATTTACAGGCAAGAACCATGTCTCAACCCTCCCTTTCTCTCTACCACCTAGCACGTGGCTTGGCATATCAGAGCTTCCCAGTGCACAGGCTTAACTACAAACGCAGGAGTGTTTCTTCCATCCATGTTAAAAATGAAGTCATAGTTTACTATTTAAAACACAACTTTTGGGGGTGCCTGGTGGCTCAGTCGGTTAAGCGTCCTACTTTGGCTCAGCTCATGATCTCACGGTTCGTGGGTTCGAGCCCCACGTCGGGCTCTGTGCTGACAGCTAGCTCAGAGCCTGGAGCCTGTTTCAGATTCTTTTATCTCCCTCTCTCTCTGACCCTCCCCTGCTCACACTGTCTCTCTCTCTCAGATATAAATAAAAAAAGAAAATAGAATGCTGTAAAATAGTCACGGCATTATAACTCAGGCTAAGACAAAGAAATGAGGCACATGAGGGGAATACTCATGTCAGCTGTGGCTTATCTGTCAGTGCTTGTCCGGAATTGAGCTGCATCTTGGGGGGTTTTGCACAGGTTGCAGGAAGTAAAAGGCATGGCCGACCGCATCATTAGCATGAGGACTCAGCTGGTCTCCAACCTCAAGAAGGAGGGCTCCTCCCACAATTGGCAGCACATCACTGACCAGATTGGCATGTTTTGTTTCACAGGACTAAAGCCTGAACAGGTGAGTGGGCTCCGATTTCTCCTCCGCTGACCCAACTGATCAGTCTTTGCAAACTAGAATTCCTCATAGATCACCTACCTGTTCGGATTACCCTTAAATAGTCATTTGGAGCCGTTTTAGGTAAAGGAAGAGTGTAGCATACATTTTGTTTGATTCTTAGTCATTTACCTGTCCATATCCCCCATGAGGTTTTAAACTGCTGAGGAGCAGAGCACGTTTTGATCATTTTTATGACCACGGCTACCTCTCTGAAGAGTTATGCAAACCAGCAAGAGCCTGAATATTGATAGAAGACATAGCGGTCCCATAGCTGTATCTAACTTTCCTATGAATGCTGAAATGAGGTGTTTGTTGTTTTTTTTTTTTTTACCTCTCCACACCTCAGTATTCTTCATCCTACTTTAAGATAGCTTTTTGTCCTTCTCTCACTCTGAGCTAGCCCACCAAATTCTGGGAATACGGTTTAAATAAGAAAATAGAGTTTCTGTTGTTTTTCCGTTTTAACACCAGGCTGGGCAAATCCCCCTGCTTGGGAAGTGCTCCTGTACTGTTCTCTCTGCAGGTGGAGAGGCTGACCAAGGAATTCTCCATCTACATGACGAAGGATGGCCGCATCTCTGTGGCAGGAGTTACCTCAGGCAACGTGGGCTACCTTGCCCATGCCATTCACCAGGTCACCAAGTAATTTCCCTGGTGAAAAGGAACAGAGACAACCTTCCTGTCTACAGCTGCTGCTGTTGTGAGATTTCACACAGAGGAAGGAGGAGGGTGGGCGGTGGTAAGCAGGTCATTTCTTTTCAGCGACAGTACTTAACACTCAACCATTGTGTTTCTCAGAAAAGAATATGCAGTGAAATAGGGCAGAGGCATCTGTGGCTGGTATCTGAAACTTTGTGGCTCAAAACCAAACTCCTGCTCATGCTTTAACTTCAGCTGTTCCAAGAGTTTACATGTACGAGAAAGACAGCCCAAAAAACCTGTCATGCCATTGCAATACTTCTGAAGCTTTAACTGGAGCACCTTACGGGGCTGGGGCACCTCTGTAGGTCCACCGTGAGAAGCGCCTACAAGAGGTGTTGTGGGAAGACCGCGCTCTAACATTAGCGGTCAGCCCCCCTCCCCCCGTGTCCTCCTGTGACTGAGCAAGCTTATCAACAGGACTTGTTCCAAAAATCATGTTTCATGCAAACCAGCGAGTCTGCTGCCACAACAGCATGGAAAATTAAAGATGCTGTTTCCTGTCTTATTTAAGGGGAAAAAAAAGGCCCTTCTTTAATACTTTCTGGCATTTTAATGTTCCTCTCTTCTCCCTTATCATTGCTGTTCTTTTCCTTAGGCACAGAGATCTATAACTAGCGTAGATGTTCGCCCTCTTCTACTGCTTGATTGACCATCCCCATCCTATAGGATTTACTTATTTGAAGAATGAAGAACATACGTTACCACTCATCCCGTACCCTCCCCTTTCTCATCAGAGAATAGCAGAAAGTAAGTCACTGCACTTGATTTTAGCATCCTCTTCAATGATTGTCTCCTGTTGGGTTGTCACCTCAGCCCAGTTGGACCCCTTACTTCCTCCAATGCGGTCGTGCAGTCTCTCATCTCACATCATGAACGGGCCGTGCAGGGCAGACCGGGAAAGAGGATATCTGGGCTTTGGTTTTAACCTTTGTGTGCTGCCAGCTGGGCTCAGGCTTCACCCTCTGGAAAGATAACCACCATCTGCTCTGATCATGTAGACTTCTCGCAGCCTGGTTTCTCTGTTTAAAATAAAGATACTGTAGAGCCAACCACTGTCTACTATGTTGTTTTTCTTTAATGGGAGTGGCTGTGTCTTCCAGAAGTCTGTGGTCATGTTCAACTGACTGTGAGCCAGTAGGTGTGTTAGCTATTGTGAATGTAAACTGAAGCCACATCTTCGTCTTGGTCTTTTTGTCTTGCCATTCAGCTTATCCAATCCAATGATGTAAATGTGGGTATAATCCATTAGACTTTGGGGGACACATGGAATAGCTCAAGAGAACCTATCAATAGTACAGGGATGAAGAAGGGGGTGAGTGGGCAGTGGTGACTAGGTGTCTGTAGGAGCTAAGTGGTAATATAGACAGTGAATGTAAAGTAAAAATGTGGGGGCGCCTGGGTGGCTTAGTCGGTTAAGTGTCCGACTTTCGCTTAGGTCATGATCTCGCGGTTCGTGGGTTCGAGCCCCGCGTTGGGCTCTGTGCTGACTGCCAGCCCAGAGCCTGGAGCCTATTTCAGAGTCTGTATCTCCCTCTCTCTCTGACCCTCCCCTGCTCACGCTGTCTCTCTCTCTCTCTCTCTCTCCTAGAAATGAATAAAAAAAAAAAACCTTATAAAACAAAAAGTGAAAATGTGATGTGAACTAGAGATGAGATCATGAGGTGAGCAGCCTTCATCTCCGTGTTGAGGAGTGGTACAGAAGTGACAGCCCTGCAAGATTCAAAAGTTTAGGGTCTTAGTTTTTTTAAATAAAATGAAAATCCTGGTTTTTATGGGAAGCCAACTGATGCTTAAAAATTGGTAACTAATTCAAAAAAATTGTAATGGTTTGCAAGCAAGATGCAAACAGTAGATGGCCAGCGTGGGGCCTTTAGCATGAAGTCACATGCTCTGTCAGCAGACTTCGAGCACTAGTGACACCCGCTTAGCATCAGTCCTGCCCAAGGCCATTCTGTCCCCTTCTGCTTAGTGCTAGGAGCCACTCAAGGTGGGATGGCTACTGGCCATACAGACAGTGGAGCAGAAATCAGGCTCAGAGCCCATCCACCGTATTCTGACAGTTGTTAGGATGGGAAGTGGGCTCTTGTTTCTCCTCCCTGAGGGGCACAGTGCATGGGGACATCACTCCTGACCCTTGGCTCCACTGCTACTGGAAACACCATGGTGGCAAAAGCAAAAGTGAATGGACTGGATCACTGGATGTCTTTGGAAAACCTTGAAAAGAATAAATATATTAACTGATCCATAAAGGAACTAACCGCCTAGGTTAGGAGAAACTGCTTTAAGCCTCCTTGTCTAGAGCTGAAAAGTTGAGAGTAGGCTGCCAATACCCCAACCAAAAAAGGAACTTAACCACCCTGCTGACTTGTTATTTTTAAACGCATGTATTACCAGCTCGCCCTGGACTAAGTCCCATTCCTCACTGAAAACAGAGCTGGGGGTGTGAACCTGACGCTTCTCTCCACTGTTCAAACTGTTTGCTTCACCCTTTCCTGGTTTCTTAGACTCTAAATGTTAACATTCTTACAACTGTTGGAGGAGTTTGTTTGCCTACCCAGAATAGTCTTGCCTTTGTTCTGTTATAATTTAAGGTATAATAGTCCCCAAAACTGGATTGATTTTTAAATTTTGGTTCCCTGGTCTTACCTTTGGGCATTCTGATTCAATATGTCCAAGATAAGGCTTGGTGATCTATTTTTTAAAATAAAAAGAAAACTTTTTGGTGGTTCAGATATAACTGACCCATGGGCCAGCCATTGGGTACCATTAGACTAGACTGCTTCAAGCTTACATCTAAACAACCAAATTACAGGGGCACCTGGGTGACTCAGTCAGTTAAGCATCCAACTCTTGATTTCAGCTCAGGTCATGATCCCAGGGTTGTGGGATTGAGCCCTGACATCCAGCTCCATGCTGGGTGTGGAGCCTGCTTGGAATTCTCTTTCTCTGCCCCTCTCCCCTGCTCATACTTTCTCTAAAATAAATTTTTAAAAATTAAATGACAATCTTAGAAAAACCATTGAGATTAGTATTGTGAATCATGTATCTGATAAGTTTGTATAGAGAATATATAAAGAACTCTTAGAAATCAACAGTAAAGAGGGACACTTGGCTGGCTTAGTAGAGCATGCAAGTCTTGATCTCAGGGTCATGAGTTCAAGCCCCACATTGGGCCTGAAGCCTACTTAAAAAAAAAAAAAAAAAACTTTAAGAAGAATAATAGACAACCCAATTAATAACTGGAAAAGGAGTCTGAATAGACATTTGTCCAGAAAAGGCATACTCATGGACAATAAGCAAATGAAAAGATGCTAACATCAGAGAAATGCACATTAAAACCACAATGAGAATACATTTATAACCACTAGAATGGGTATAATCAAACAACAACAACAAGGGTTATCAAGGATGTGGAGAAAATTGGAACTTCATAGGAACGTAAAAATGGTATAGCTATTTTGGGAAACAATATGGCAGTTCCTCCCAAGTTTAAACATATAAGTTACCATTTGAACCAGGATTCTACTCCTATGTAAATACTCAAAATAAATGAAAGCATGCATCCACACAAAAATGTATATGAGTGTTTATAGCAGTTATTCACAACAGCCAAAAAGTAGAAACAACATAAATACCCAGTCAACTGGTGAATGAAAAAACTAAATGTGGAATAGTCCTACAACAGAATGTTAATTAGCAAGAAAAAGGAATGAAATGCAGGGCACCTGGGTGGCTCAGTCAGTCAACTGACCTCAGCTCAGGTCACGATCTCACAGTTATGAGTTCAATCCCTGCATTGGGATCTGCACTGACAGTGTAAAGCCTGCTGGAGTTTTCTCTCTCTCCCTCCACCTTTCTCTCTCTTTGTTTCTCTCTCTCTCTCTCTCTCTCTCTCTCTCTGTCTCTCTCCCCCTTCCTCACTTATGCTCTCCCTCTTAAAAATAAATAAACATTTAAAAAATTTTTAAGGAATGAAGTGCTAATATATTCTTCAACGTGGGTGAATCTTGAAAACAGTATGCCAAGTGAAAGAAGGCAAAATGTATGTGATAAGAAGGTCACATATCTCAATCTCTGTCTGAGATGGATGTTCTTTGGATGCATTTAAAAATCCTAGATGTTCATTCCCTGTTTGAGGATCACTTACGACTATGTCCACTTTTACCTTAAGTAATTTGTTTTTTTTAATTGTTCTTTTCTAATATTAAAAAAAAAAATGGTCACAGGTACCTGCCTAGCTCAGTCGGTAGAGCATCCAACTCTTGATCTCAGGATCATGAATTCAAGCCCCACATTGCGTATGGATCTACTTTTAAAAAGGAGGGGGTGGTGCCTGGGTGGCTCAGTCGGTATCTCACTCTTGGTTCCTGCTCAGGTCATGATCTCATGGTTTGTGAGTTCAAGCCCTGCACTGGGCTCTGTGCTGGCAGCATGGAGCCTGATTGGGATTCTCTGTCTTCCTCTTTCTCTACTCCTCCCCAACTTGTTCTCTCTCTTTTTCAAAATAAATAAACATTTTTTAAAAATCCTATATTCGACAAAAAGTCATATATGACTCTATTTTTATGAAATGACAAGACTGGCCAACTCCATAGAAGCACAGAGTAGGTTTGTGGTTTCCAAGGGCTTACGGGAAGGAGGAGTGGAAAGTGACTACTAATGATCACAGAGTGTTTAAGAGAGTGATGACAATGCTCTGAGATTGTGTAGATTGCAAAACTGAATACAGTAAACACCACTTTAAAACTGTGAATTTTATGGTAAAGTGCATAATGAAGCTCAATAAAGTTATTTGTTTGAAAAACTTGTAGGGATGCCAGGTTGGCTCAGTTGGAAAAGCATAGGATGCTTGATCTCAGGATTGAGTTTGAGCTCCCTGTTGGGTGTAGCAGTTTCTTAAATTTAAAAAAAACAAAAACAAAAAACTTGCAAACAGCTCAGATATCCTCACAAAGTGGTGCATACACACCATGAAATACTACTCAATAATAAAACATACACAACTTGGATGTGTCCCTGGGGAATTATGTTAGGTACAGAAAGCCAGTCCTAAGTTACAGACCAATTCCATTTTGTAACATTTTTGAAATGACAAACTTTTAGAAATGGTGAATAGGTTAGTGGTTACTGGCGTTATGGAAGAGGGGGCCTTACGGGAAGGAGGTGAGTATGGTTATAAATGAGTAACAGGAAGGGTCCTTGTGGTGATGGAAATGTTCAGTAACCTTGTATGTGATGTGAATGTATAAACCCTACATCTGTGATTAAATTATAAAAGAAACTACACACCTAAACATAAACATAGAACTATAAATATAACTGAGTAAATCTATATATGATCAGTGGATTATGTCAATGTCAATATACTGTCCAAGTTGGCTTGAGGTAGAGAAGGCAGTGATTTTCTTGATATTTTGTGTGAGAGCACTGGGTGTGATATTGTAACTGTTCTTTGTGTCAGTTTTTGTTTGTTTGTTTGTTTTTTATAGAAAGTGTGCATGTCCAAGCAGGGGAGGAACAGTGGGAGATAGAGAGACTGATTGAATGAGATACCTTCATCCAAAAAAAATTTTTTTTTTTACATGAGTAACAAGATACCTCAGAAACTGTTTTATCATCTAGGTCCTGAGGTTATGACCACGAACAATACTCAGACCAGTCCTCTCACAGGAAAGACCATATAGCTCAAGTAGGTAAAGGTGGTCCCTCACTTTCTGTGAAAGAAACTCCAGGGTCACTAGTTGCAGGCCTGAAGCCCAGGAGGGAGACACAGGAGGATAAGGAGACCAAATCACTTTTGTCAGATTCATGGAACTGGCAAAGACACCAAAGCTCCTAATGCTCTTCCTAAGAGGAAGGAGGAGTGTTTCATTTTCACTAAGAGACCAGGGTTAAAACAGGATAGGAGTCCCTGCGTAGCTCTGGCCATGATCTCACGAGTCATGATATCATGGTTGGTGGGTTCGAGTCCCGTGTCGGGCTGTGTGCTGACTGCTCAGAACCTGGAGCCTGTTTTGGGTTCTTGTGTCTCCCTCTCTCTGTCTCTCTGTCCCTCCCTGCTTACGCTTTGTCTCTCTCTTTCAAAAGTAAATATTTTAAAATATATATATTAAAAAACTAACAGGATAAGCATGGTGCGGTGGGAGCTGAGAGTGGCTCGAGGCACT